>NC_091727.1:38940568-39251136 GCF_042477335.2 Ovis canadensis | reverse complement strand
TGGAATATACAAGTACTGATATTGTTGAGAAGTAAATTCTTTGGTATTCATGCATTTTTCTCTGTCAGTTGGATCCTTCTAGGGATCTGTAAACAGGTTTAACATGTCTGGCTTGGGATGGAGGCATGGCAGCTTAATCTTTCCCAATTCACACTGTCAACTACAAATAGGCACTTGCCATGGGCACTTACCATCTACCTCTACAAGGATTAAATCATGAGCTACTGTAGCTGCTGACCTTCAACACTCCATGAAAGGAGTTCAGGGTGGAGAGCAGGAATGAGGCACTCTGTGCTCAGGGGAAAAGCTGGCAGGACAGATCTTTAGATAGTAGATAAATTCAGGAGCTAATTTTATGAGTCCAATTCCTGTATCTCCCCATATTTAGAAAAGCACTAAAATCCTTCACAGTGATGACTGTTCTTCATGACTAGCAAAAGCTTCCCGAGACTAGTAGAAACCTTCTGGAAAAATATGTGCTTGATTGCATGTACTTCCCCTTTACCAAAATCTCATACATACTGACCTTCCCCACTGTCTCCTTGGAGCAGTCTCTTAGAGCTATCTGAGGTGCTCTCTCCCAGGCTGCAGTCCACATCTCATTTTGCATCCACACCCCAATAAAACTTAACTCGCAACTCTCATGTTGTGCGTTTTTAAGTCAACAACATTTAAGGCAGCTCTGAGAGTATAATTTCTTCTGGAATAAGGTCCAAACAACATAAAATCACAGAAGATAAACTTTCTTGACGCTATGTCTTACAATAACACATTAACATCCCATGGGTTAAGATGTCGCCTGATATTATATTAAAAGGGGAAGGAAAAAACTTTCCTGGAAAACCCCACTCCCTAGATTCAAGAAATTTGGGAAATATCACTATAGTTGTTGAATTTGCATCCACCAAAACCAGGAAAAACAAACCATGAGCTAATTTTCAGGCCTTTTTTAATTCCCTAGAGTTCAAGCTCTGACTCCTGGCTATACTGGAGCCCACGAAAGCTGAGTTGCCAAACTCCAACACTTAAGGGATTCAGTATCCTCCCTTACTTTCAGCCCCTAGAGGGTTTTGTTATGTTTGTGTGCTTAGTCACTCAGTCATGTCCAACTCTTTGCAACACCATAGAGTGTAGCCCACCAGGCACCTCTGTCCAGGGGGATTCTCCAGGCAAGAATACTGGAGTCCATGCCCTCCTCCAGGGGATCTTCCCAACCCAGGGACTGAATCCAGGTCTCCCACATTGCAGGCGGATTCTATACTGTCTGAGCCACCTGGGAAGCCCTTGTTGCATCTACTCTGATCTAAATACTCACAGGACTATATGCTTCATTGAATGCATATCATAGATTTTAGAATTGTGGTGGTGTGGTTGAATCTCAGAGAAAAATAATTGGAAATGAAAAGGAAATGGAAATTTTGCAGAGCACTGATTTTTTTCCCCCCTTCCTATTAAAGTAAATAGCAAAATAATGGTGAAAGAGGAGGGGCAGCAACACCTTTAGCTGCTTCAAAAGAGCTTCAACTTCCACCTCTTTATTGCCCAAACAGAAAACAGATTGGAAGAGGTAAAAGGTCTCTGAAGCTTTCTCAAGTTTGTCCTTACAAACTTTAAGAAATTTCTAAGTTGGAGGTAGGGTTAGAGTTAGCGCTGATATTCTGCTTTTGGGATTGTGTTGTGAGAGGCTCTTTTTATTTCTCCATTGACAGATTTGAGTTTAAAAATAGAAGTCACCAACATCCTGCTCGAATATTCCCTTCTTGTCCAGACCGTTCATTTTCAAATTTACGTAGTGACAGAAGCCTTATTTCAAATTCTTTTCCTTAGACCACAAGAGATGAGAAGAATACCTCTTTGTGTCTCTAGTCTCCACAGGGTGGCAGCTGATATGTGGCCCTCCTTCCTGTTACTGTGGAATCACACCTCCAATAAACCAATAAATCTTAGCAGATAAGCTATTAAAAAAAAAAAAACAGTTCTGGCTTTGCACAGCAGTGAGGGACTGTAAATAACTATTAAATCTGAAGCCATGTAAAACAACCTTCAATGGGAGAAATCACAATTGTTCTGTGACTTAAGTTTTTTTGGCAAAACATTACAAACTCTCTTATAGTCAGTTATAAAGGCTTAGGGAAATGAAAAAAAGAGTAAAACTGATATATATTTAGTACATTGTCATTTAAAACATTAGAAACATCAAGAATTACAGTGTTTTATTTCTTTGTAAAAATTATCAGGTAGTTTGCACAGTGTATGCTGTCTTCTTATCACGTTTGTTATGCTTTGGTGAATTGTTATACTTCTAAGTTTGAATCAACTTCCAACATTTTATTCTTTGAACTCTTAATATTGTGAAATCTCTCTGAGAATTCCTTTAATTCTTTAAATATTTATTATTTGGCTGCTCTGGGTCTTAGTTATGGCATGTGGAATCTTCTAGTTGTAGCACATGGGATCTAGTTCCCTGACTAAGGATTGAACCTGGGTCCCCTGCATTGGGAGCACAGAGTCTTAACCACCTGACCACTAGGGAAGTCCTGAGAATTCCTTTAGTATGGAATGTTTTACTGGTATCACTTCCTCTGGAATATCTCCATACTTTTGGTCACACCACTGTACTCATTTATGTCGATAAGTTCGTCTTCACTAAGTTTCTCTAGCTACATAGCTAGAACCTCTCAAATAGTAGCAGGGTCAACAACCCCACAGTCAGCTATTTCTTCTATAAATACATTTGCATTCACATTTAACTTGTCGATGTTATCATTTTTCTTTCTCTGCTGCATTTTCACCTCTTTCAGACAACTCTGTCTTTTAATTATCCATTTTTTATTAAAATGTCACATGGGCTTATCACTGGAAGAAGAGAAGGCAGAACAACTATACTCTTTAATGTCTGTAGGTGAACTGGTTAACAGCTGCACAGTGAGCAATCAGCAACAGACTTTGAAAGAAGTGATGTGATTGGTCACTGATCATGCAGTGCATCTGTTATGTACACAGTGATTTGTGAACTGAAGAGGCAGCAATGGATGGATGTGAGGGTTGGACAATAAAGAAAGCTGAGCGCTGAAGAATTGATGTGTTTGAACTGTGGTGTTGGAGAAGACTCTTGAGAGTTCCCTGGACTGCAAGGAGATCCAACCAGTCCATTCTGAAGGAGATCAGCCCTGGGATTTCTTTGGAGGGAATGATGCTGAAGCTGAAACTCCAGTACTTTGGCCACCTCATGCGAAGAGTTGACTCATTGGAAAAGACTCTGATGCCGGGAGGGATTGGGGACAGGAGGAGAAGGGGACGACCGAGGATGAGATGGCTGGATGGCATCACTGACTCGATGGACGCGAGTCTGAGTGAACTCCAGGAGATGGTGATGGACAGGGCGGCCCGGCGTGCTGCGATTCATGGGGTCACAAAGAGTCGGACACGACTGAGCGAATGAACTGAACTGAACTGAACTGAGCCAGCAATGACATTTTTACTTTAGGCAACTAAACCCAATTAATGTCCCATGGCAACTGAAATTTGAACTGTGTACTTGGGAGACTGGTGTTATTTACTAAACTGTGGTAAGTAAAATTCCTACGTGTGAGGACCATACAAAGGAACGCCTGTTTGTACCCAAGATACGTTCCATCATAGGCTTCCTTTCACATACTACTCCCTCTGTCCACGACACTCGCCCCACAGCCATCAAGCTCTCTTTCTCATCCTTAGGCTGGGGGCTTAAATACCACCTCCTATGAGACTCCTTCCCTGACTGTACCAAGTAATCTCTGCTTTGGCTTCATTTTCCTCAAAACACCTATCACAATTTTTAATACAGCAGGTTGGCCAGAAAGTTTGTTCAGGTTAGAAACCAGAAGGAACTTTCTGGCCAACCCAATATATTTGTGTCTGTCCTCTGCTTACTTTTTTTTTTAAGATCTTTTTTAAAAATATTTATTTACTTATTTTTGCCTGCGTCAAGTTTGAGTCACAGCACATGGGATCTGTTGTGGCATACAGACTTCTCCCTAGTTGTGGCACTCGGGCTCCATAGTTGTAGTGCTTAGACTTAGTTGCCCTGCAGCACATGGAATCTTAGTTCCCCAACCAGCGATTGAACCCAAGTTCCCTGCGTTGGAAAGCAGATTCTCAACCACTAGGCCACCAGGGAAGTCTCTGTTCACTGCTTACTTTTAATCTTCCCATTAAATTACATGACCCACAATGTCAGAGGTCCTGCCTGTTTTATACGTTAATATATCCTGGTGCTGCTTGCAATGCCTGGAATATAGTAGGCATTCACTAAATATTTCTTAAGTAAATGAATGATTGAGTGAGGTAGAAGTAAATCAATTTGTATAAGAAATTCAGCAGATTTCTGGGCATGAATTTAGAGAGATTTTCCGTGATGGATTTTTAAGGCCCTGACTGAAGTCTGATGACCAAAAAAGATACTAAAAGTGCCCCACCCCAAAAAGAATTAATGTTGAGGCAAGAGCAAGTGTGGATAGTGGTCCAGGCTGAACACAAGGCCTAAGAGTCATGGAGGAGAATTGATTATGGCCTGGTATGTTGCTAAAGCTGAAATTCTCTAAGATTCTACAGTATTTGCATCACTCAGAAGAATAGTTGGACATATACACATGAAACAACAACAACAAAAAAGCATTATAACCTTGAATCCTACAGGTAGTAGCCTGAGACAAGTACAAAAACTAGAAAACTGGTGAGAGTGCCTGGTGGGTGAGTTTTTGTCCATAGCACCATGAGGGTCAAATCCAAAATACATTAATAATGAACTATACCAATATCTTGGTTACCTCTTTCCATGAACCCCTTTTGGACAGAATACGTTCCCAGGGTTCTTGGGGACAAAAAGATTGGAGCAGTAGCTCCTGCCCATCTGTCATACCAGCCTGAGAGGGTTTGAGTGATTAACTGGAAAAATTGTTTTAAGTTATATCTCACCTGGTTAAGGGGTTCATAATGTTTATACCATTGAAAAACCATTAGAGCAGCCACCAGCTTTTCTCAGTTCTATCCAGGAGGTGGGGCAGGAAATGTTGGCTTGGGAAAAAGAACTGTTTTTCATAGATATCAAGAGCTAACCAGGACAGTTTATCACTGAAAGGAAAGCAAACACAATGGTTCCAGTTTAAATTCCTATCCTGTTTACTGTCTCCTTATAGACCTCCCCTTGGCTCCAAAATGGAGTTGCCACACCTCTTTCCTGAGCTACTTAAAAATTAGAGGAAAATTGAAAACCTCCACAATTGTACCACGTTAAAATGCCTCCATTACAGGCACCCTCCTTTTTTTCCCTTGTTTGTGTTAAGCATTTCTTGCTTTCTGGTGATAAACCCACATTCTAGTTAGCCAGATAAAACTGCTGACCTAAATGGCTTTTAAGTTCTCATAGAGACCCTGTGCTTCAGTTGGAAGCAGCCCAGTCTGGTTCATGAGGACCCAAACCAAGACCAGAATCACTGTTTCAGTGTTTCCATAAAATGCTTGGTCTCTTTGTACTCAAGTGTGTCTCCTTGGTAAACCAGACTTAAACCACATTATCATTCTTCAGCCAGCATATAACAGGGAGGATATAGTATTGGAGAAAACAATGAGAAGCATGTATGGATTTTTCCATCAAAACTGTCATGGCAATCAGGTTAAAGCCAGAGCTTTTGAAAAAAGGCAAGACTCATTCATCACATTAATTTTATCCCTTCAAAAAATAATTACAGATGTTTTTCAACCCTAGATCACTGAATGCTAAGAACTTAGGCCAAGGTAATAGTAGACCCTTGTGTTAGCTTTACCCAAATATCTTCCTAGCTAAAAAATGGAAGAGAATTCTCTATTGGCAGAATGAAGCCTTTCATTGCTACAGTGCATTTTCCAACTCTAGTAAACTGTTTGGAGTATGGGGGAAGACCTGGATGTGTTCCCTCGTATAATTATATTTTGTTGGAAGAGAAAGTGCTTAATTTGAGTAAAATGTGGTCAGTGAGAAACAGACTTTGCCAGAGTAGGAAAAAACTCAGTGTTAAATGATATTTTGATCCCCATGGAGAATTTGAGATAAAGACTTTAGCTTCTGGAGGCATAAGAGAGGGCCAATGGATGATACGGCAGAGATTTTTTGGTTTCTTTAACATTAGAGACTGATACAAAAGGCATACTTTCTTGGTGTTTTTTTCCTTCTTTACTGAGATATTTTGGCTTATCTTTAAAAGGGGGTGGAATATTGAATAAGGGTAGATTGGCCAATTTGATCAGTGTGGAAGGATCAAAGTCATCAAGCAATGGAATGAAAAGAGCAGTGGTTTTAAATACTCAAATTCGAGTCCCAGTTTGACTATGACCTTGAGATGATCAGTTTCCATTTTTGGCCTTAAATCCTCATTTGAAAAAGTAAGAAAATCAGTGATCCTTCATGTCTTTGTCTTCCACAACACTCATGAAGTTCATACAAGATTTCCCACAGGCCACACTGGAGCCATCTGAATTCTCAGTGGCCGAACTTTCATTTCATTCCGTTGTTTCCATCTCAGAAAAAAAAATATGCATTGCATATTGCAATGCATGCCAGGGAGAGTGACTCTTTTTTCACAAAACCTTTGAATATGACCCTATTGATCTGGAAAATCAAAGCACAAATTGTTTCCAAATTTCTCTATTATTAAACATAATGATAATTTATTAATAAAAATATACTTGCAGCCTTTCTCACTGTTGCCACATGCTCATATGCAGTATAAATTGCTACTGATAACTAGGTGACTAAAGGATATCAAAGCTAACTTAGATTTGTCAGTATTCTAAAACTGCAAAACTTAGCCCTCATCTGAAAATTGAAGACTGGGATAAGGATTAGCTTCATGTAGACTTACTATTAAAGGGCTGGAAATCAGAAACTGTTGAAAATCTGTGGCCACCTCTCCTTCTTTTATCTTGGTTAAATCACTAAATTACTAAAAATAACAAACTAGAAATAAAACCCCAATTCTACTCTTGGCCAAGGGAAACATCACAACCCCATTCCTTTCTTGGTCTCTTGCCTTGCAGTTTTCTGCAGTCAAGAAATATGTTTTTTAAAAGGCATTTATTTTCAGTTATGAAGGAAAATGTGAATAATCAAAGAGGACTGTTTTCTCTCCACAGCATGAGAGCATGGATGGCCTGTAATGGCTATGTCTGTGTCTGTGTGTCCACGTGTGTGTGGATGGGCATGTGTGTGGGATGAAGGGAACTTAATGAGTTCTGTAAGCCTTTAGAGAAGTCTAGAATGAAATACCTGAAAACCAGTCACCTCCAGCTCCAATCCATAACCTCCACAGAATTGGGTGGCTTAGCTCAATATTCTCTGAAGAAATGTCTATTTGTGAGATGAAATTGAACTGCACTTACAAATGGGTCTTCTCTGATAAAGAAAGATATTTTCTTAGTGGTTTCTTTAAAAGCTGTGTTTCCCATAATAGGCAACAAATCATGGAATACTGTCTATTATCCAAACACAGCCAGGCTCTCGAGCCTTGTTTGTGAGATGAAAAGCCTATGGATTTGGGTGTTTTTGGCAGTCTTGGTGTCTGATCCTATTGATTTTGTAAAAAAAAAAAAAAAAAAAAAAAAAGAAAGAAAGAAAGAAAGAAAATTGACTGAAAATGATTGATCTGGGAGCCGGTGTAGATGGCTTTAGCCTCACTCAAGTGGTTATTTTATCACACCCATGGCCATATGGCTGCTCACTTCAAAACTGTGAAGCCCCTACTTGTGGCATTGCCAAACCCTAACCACATATTTCCTACTACTCTCTAGTGCTAAACTCATGTGGTATATTTCATAACAGGGACCCTCCACCGTTCCAAGAGAGATGGGTGGGGGGTGGCTGGGGGGGGGGGGGTTGAAAAAGAACCTGAATCTCTGAAGAAGGCTGAAAATCAAAGTAAAAATACCATATAAGTGGAGATGACAGGAAGATTTTCTCTGATGTTAATGGGTCATCAAAGACTGTAGGTATTATTGAGTGCTTGCTAAGTCGTTTCAGTTGTGTCCAACTCTTTGCGACCCTATGGACTGTAGACCATCAGGTTCCTCTGTCCATGGAATTTCTCCAGGCAAGAACACTGGAATGGGTTGCCATGCCTGCCTCCAGGGGATCTTCCCCACCCAGGGATCGAACTTGTGTCTCTTATGTCTTCTGCATTGGCAAGCGGGTTCTTCACCATTAGTGCCCCCTGGGAAGCCCCAGTAGGTATTACTGGAGATCAGCAAGTCTGAATTCATCTAACTGGTAGTGTGGCTCACTAAAAGAGTAGGAAAGAAAAATACTCACGCCACATGAAAATGACAGCATTTCCATGTTAAGTCATTTTACAACAGAGACTCATTCTCTATGGTTTCTAATAACATGGGTGATCTGAGGCTTTCATATTTTCAAATAGCCAGTATGGTGAGCTGATTTAGTTTTACTTTAGAAGGCAATGGCACCCCACTCCAGTACTCTTGCCTGGAAAATCCCATGGACGGAGGAGCCTGGTGGGCTGCAGTCCATGGGGTCGCAAAGAGTCGGGCACGACTGAGTGACTTCCTTTTCACTTTTTACTTTCATGCATTGGAGAAGGAAATGGCAACCCACTCCAGCGTTCTTGCCTGGAGAATCCCAGGGACAGGGGAGCCTGGTGGGCTGCCGTCTATGGGGTCGCACAGAGTCGGATACGACTGAAGTGACTTAGCAGCAGCAGTCTTACTTTTGCCTCACCCCCGACTCACTGAGAGATAGCTAGCCAGGATTTTCAGAGTCATAGTCTGGCTACTGGATATATAAAATAGAATGTTAATAAATACTCAAAAGTGCCTAAATATTTGTTTCTTATTTTTGGTTTTGGCTGCGCTGTGTGGCATGTGGGATCTTAGTTCTCCAACCAGGGATCAAACCCGTGCCCCCCTGCAGTGGAAGTGTGGAGTCTTAACCACTGGACCACCAAACAATTTCCTACCTAAATACTTGGAAGAGGTTTTACTAGCAAAAATTTAACCTGTAATAATGTTAAAGGTGGGGGGGGGGGTTCCTTGGTGGCTCAGATGGTAAAGAGCACAACTGCCAATGCAAGAGACATAACAGACATGGGTTCTATCCCTGGGTCAGGAAGATCTCCTGGAGAAGGGCATGGCAACCCACTCCAGTATCTTGCCTGGAGAATTCCATGGACAGAGAAGCTTGGCGGGCTACAGTCCATGAGGTCACAAAGAGTCAAACACGACTGAGTGACTAACACTTTCACTTTCAATGGTAAAAAATCATCACTGTGATTTTCAAAGAAAAGTATAAATTTAAGCTCCAACCTTTGCTTATTCACTCAGTTGATTATTTCTAGCTCAGTGATGAGTCTTTGTTAAAAATGTATGAAATAAAATTTCATCACACTCTTAATAAATGTAACCCAGTGGGTTAGAATGATAAAATAATGAACACTTGCCTGTCACTTTACAGTTTCCACACAAATTATCTTACAGATTACTGCTAGACTGTGAATTCATGTGTCTGGAATGAAATAGCTTTTTATCTTACTTACCACTGTATCTCCAACACCTTGCTTAGGGGGTGGCACAAAGTAGGCACTCAATAACTATTTATTAAATAAATAATTGAACCACGCTGTGATGTAGGCAGAACATGTATTACACTTTCTCTCATTTTGTAAGTGAAGCAACATCAAAGAAAAGTTTAGTCGCTTGCTCAGGGTCATATAGCCAATGAGTGGTGGTGACGGGCCTTAAACCCAGTTCTTTAGACTTTAAACCTGAGCTTTCCTCTGACTTCTATTGTCTAGCTCTGCCACTAACTAGTAAACCTCATTATCTCTCTGGACCTCATTTGCCTTATCTATAAAATAAGAGAAGGCATTATTCTGTAGCTCTGAGGTCCCAACTGCATCTACTTCTATGTGTGTAATTTACAATATTATTTACTATGTCATTCTGGCTTCTGAGTGGTGCTAAAGGTAGAGTCCAGAGAGTCCAGAGCTGTCAGGTGACCCAGAGAGGGGAGGCCCAGGGCCACTTCCTAACAGTGGGAGAAAACTTCAGACTAGAAGCTTCTGACTTTAGGAAGTCATTGAGGTCATTTTGAGGTTGGTTTAGGTTGTCAAGAGGCACTGGGAAAATTCTGATTGTTAACAGGCAACTACTCCAGAAGTCTTCTGGGAACAATGTCCAAATTTGAGAGCATTGCTTCCCTGATTAACCCATCACTCCTGTCTCCTTTCCTGGGGGACAGGCTCCACACTGCCTTCGACTGTGTGCATGAACAATTGACTAATTCTGAGCATGATGTAGCTTTCTTTTTTTTTTCTTAAATATTTATTTTTATTTATTTGGCTGCACCATGTCTTAGTGGAGGTATGCAGGATCTTAGTTACCTGACCAGGGATTGAACCTGGACCCCCTGCATTGCAAGCTTGGAGTCTTAGCCACTGGACCTCCAGGGAAGTCCCAGGATGTAGCTTTTTAATGAATTCACTGGAGACAGCCTCCTTTCACATGCTAACAAAAAATGCAGAAATCTATTTTAAATTTAGATTTTCTTTTAAAAATATCATTATCATCATCACATATAAGGCTTCTTTCCAGTAGCTTGCAAGTATTTATCTAGTCATTCTTTTGGGGTCTGTTTTTTTAAAGAATGAATCAATCTCCATGCTCTAGAATAATATATTGTTTTCAGGCAAACCTAAATACAAGCAGAAGACCCCATGGAAATTAGTTTCTCTCATTTCCTTCAGCCACTTGCTCCTTTAGAATGTACACAAATGGAAGGTGTCAAGAACATTTAGTCTGTTATACCTGCCACAGTCCCCCCATCCCAACCCCACCCCCTAGCACCCCATGAAATCTGATTACAGGGGATTGAGAAATGAAAGCTCAGCTGGAATTAGAGACAGCTGTCTCCAATAAGGACAGAACTTGCCACTATAACAGAAACACTATAGTAGAAAGTGGCTTTAGGAGGTGGCACGCCTCTGCAGGATAGAGCTTCATTTACCACCACGGCTCCTAAGTCGGGCTCTAGTCTCCGGCCATCACTTACCGAAAATTTCGAACCACGAAATTGTGACCATTTCTAAGAGCTGCATTGTTCAACAGGGTCCTTAGATTAATAAACAGCATCTTCTTTTGATCGTGTAAAGGGTGATTCTGTGCTGTTGAAAACGCCGCACCAAGGTAGCCAGGGGGTCCACCTGAAAGCTGAGAGTGCTTTCGATCACAGTGAGAGAGCAAAGGTAATATTGCCCTTCAACTACCTTATCAAGTTCCCCAGGCTGCAGATAGTGCAGGGCAGGGTCCAGGAGCATTTGAACTTTAAGCCAAGCTCCACCATTGTGGGTTTTTTTTTTTTTTTTTTGGTGGGGGGTGGGAATCCTAACACTTTTGGTGCTCAGATTCCTCATTTTTCATAATACGTTTATGCTGTCACATACTTGTACCAAATCAATTGACAAGTACTCATTGAGCGTATAATATATGCAAGAGACTGCAGGGCTGACTGCTGCGAAGGTACATAGAAATAACTCATTCAGAAAATGCGAATTGGCAATGCAAAACCCCAGATGTAGACATGACATCCCTGAGTATTTCCAGTGATAGCACTTTCCTCCCTCTAAGCCTCAGCCTATCCACAAAAACAAACAGAAAGACGTGCCCTGGAAGGGTTGTTTTTTTTTTTTTTTTCGGTGGCAAAAAAGCTGGAGAGGGGCTGGAGATGGAGTAAAAAGATCTCAAGCCTGGAGCTCCCATTGTGCCTTGCACATGGTAGTCTTCAATAAGTAAGGAGCTGCCTATTAACTCCTGCAGAAACCCACCATCTGCATAAGTGAGGAGGTGGGGTACCAAATGTTCCTCCCCTTGCAGCCTATCTGGGCAACTAAGGGGCCATCCAGAGGTTCACACTCAACTCATTCATTCATCCGTAGTTGTAGATCAGATGTTTTCAAAATCTGTTCTGAGGCGGATACTGGGCGAGACTGGAATTTCAGGGAAGGAAGATGATCTCATCTTTGCACACTTTAGAATTTGGTAAAAGTCATAGATCTGTAAATAAATAACCATAATAGACGCCTATACAGGACACCTTATTAGAGACGTCCAGGTAAAGAGCAACCTCATCACAGATAAGGGATAACTCTGAGCTGGGGAGGGTGGGAGGCAGAGTAAGAGGGCAAGGTAAACATTTGCTTGATCTTTGTGGAATGAAAAAAAAAATTGTGTCATTTTAAAACCAACTATGACCACTTCAAGGGTAGGGAGGGTTGTGATGTGATGTCATAATTAATAGCAGGGAAATTTATTGACACGATTCCCTTCTACTCACAGAAAATGAGGTGAGATAGAGAGGAAAAGACTGAAATCTCCAAACCTCTGCCACATCTTCTGTTATGGAAAGACTATTCCAGGCAGACTGTTTGCAGAGGCGGGGCGGGGAGGGGGTAATGGTGGTGGTGGTGAGAAAGCAGATAGTGACTGCACCACGTGGGAGACGAGATGGCAGCTCTGTTTGAAAAGATCGCTTTAAAAGTGTTGTTGAAGTGACAAAACTGGCCTCTTGTTGGAGAGCTTTTAGTGAACAGATCTGATCTACCTAATACAGGGAAGGAAACTGGATGCTTGCAGGGAGACACGAAGAGAAGTGGGCAAACTGCACTCAACTGCGTGCTGATGTAAAGCCCACCTCTTCAGTCAAGGATGCTACCCACACAAACAATTCATCTGAACAAAGCTCAGGGAGAAACCATGCAGTCTGCCATGCCACATGGCAGAGAACGTGGGCCGCACTGCTGAGATGCCAACGTGACTCACAAACCCTCATCCTTCTTTGCAGGTAGGAGTTCAGTCTCCCAGAAAGGACTAAGAAAATCTTACCCTCCACTTAACCCCCAGAGAGTCTGGAAGAGAGGTGCTGTACCACAAGTGTGATGAGCGTAAAGGTCATTTCACTGAATCCCAGAAGACAAGCTATCTCAATGAACATTTGGGTCACAGGTGGAAAGACAGCATACAGGGTTTGCCATCGGCCCTCAGAATTCGTCCAGGCGCTCTTATGGACCACCCCCCTGACTCCTCTAACTCCACTTCAACTGCCAGCTTTGGCTTCTGACCTGGTACCTTTGTTCACCCAGCCCTTCATCCATTCCTCCTTTGCCACCACTGCCAGTAGGTCGGGGCTCTGTGCTGGGCGGGCTCTGAGGGATACAGAGTGATAACCAGGAACCATGAGTCCTTTCCCACAGGGAGTTAACCTCTTGGAATGACTCCACAGCACAACTTCTGTCTCTGTCCCCTGACCTCGTGCATCCTCACCAAGAGGGTAGGGCTTATCCCTTGTGCCCTTGCTTCAGGCCCCTTGGGACCTCCAGCTTGGAGGGTCCCTCATCCAGCTTCCACTACTGGTGGTTGGGGATTAGGTGGGGTTCCTGGAGGAAGTAGCATTGATCTTTGATGAACTGGAATGAATCAGGGAATTGTCAAAACTGGAGGGAGCCTACAAAAGATAGACCCAACAGAACAAATAGGGCGTGTGGGGTAACAAGAATTAGGGGAATGGATCCACTCTATCCTTGACCATTTAAATGAAGCCCCGCCACCACTAGGCCCACTATGAAAAACACAAAACCACGAGCATCCATGTCCTGTTTGTATCCCCTTGGTATTTGGTATTCCCCTACATACCTGCCGATTCTTTTTTAAATTTCCTGACATAATATTTTATTCAAAATGAAGGAAATAGAGAATAAATCTATAATTGAAATACACTATTTTTCTATTGTCTTTTTTCCCACAAATGACTATTATTGTGATTACATTTATTGATACATATTATTAATCACACCATAATAATGAGTGATTATTATTATGGTGATTTCAGGTACAAAATCTTTCCTTCCCCCAAAAGTTTTCTTCTACTTGAAATTTTCATCCATAGTATCATTGTTTGGGATTAAGCATTACTTCAGATGAAATTTATAACATAAAATGTATAAAACAGCAACTGGTTAGGATAATACTGGCATAGAAATAAGCTTAAAAAAATCATTTGTAAGAGTTTCCTAGGACAGAGATCATGGTGAGGGAGTGATGAGTTTTGTTGTTGGGGAAGCATACCTGCCACTTTTTTTTTTTAAATTCTGGATTTATTGTTCAGCATCCAAGTATCTTAGTTTCTAAGCCAAGGATTGAACCTGGGCCTCCTTCAGGGGAAACACAGAGTCTTAACCACTGGACACCAGGGAAGTCCCCTGTCACTTCTTAATGCACAGGCCCACAGCTGTCTGACTGAGAATAAAGTCCTCATATTCCTCAGTCCTGTGTGGGCAACCATGAGGCATGTTTTACGTGCTTTTCCATAGGTCCCCAGTGGGACTAAGCCCTGGTCGCTCACAGTAGTCACCTGCCTGTCGATTCACCCTCTATTAACTGCCTTCCCTTCACTGTCTTACTTCTCTCCATCCCCTACCAGTGCTTCCTGGGATCATCTTCCAAATAAACTACTTGAACCCAAATCCCTTTCTCAATATCTGCTTCTTTGGGAACCCAGTCTTTGCCCAGGTCTACCTTCTTAACAGTTTTTCAGTGCTCTGCTTCTTATTCGTTTCTCCGGGGCCCTCCTATCTCTGATTTGGGCTTTCAGTGTCAACATCTTTGTATCCTATACCATTTCAAACACTCTCAGGTCTGGTCCTTGTTACCCTGTACCTGGTGGTATGCTGGTAAATATTTAATAACCAGCTCTTCAAAAAAGAAAAAAGTTCTGACTTGTGGCATTGACCAGTTTGTGTGGTATAAATGTTCCCACCATGGACAGCTTCAGGCTATAAAGTGACATCCATCACTGAATGCAGAGTTGGGAAGAGAGGTGTAAGATTGGCTCTTGCAAGTCATTGTGAGCTGACAACTCCCATCAGAAAGGAGGATTCTCTCAGGACTGGAAAAGAATAATGGAACCAGATTTTTGAGGGCCTTGAAATCCAGATTATGGAATTAAGAATTTAATCTATAGTCAGAGGAAGATTATTAAAGTTTTAGAGCTGGGGCAGACAGGGGGACATATGCCATTGTCTGTATTGTGTTTTGAAAGCTTTAATCCAGCAGCACTGTGTAAGAAGTACAGTGGGGAGAAAATGGAAACAAAGAGAGGTTATTATGTGGGACTAATTGAGAAAGTAGCATTGGCATATATACACCGCTGCTGCTGCTGCTGCTGCTGCTAAGTCGCTTTAGTCATGTCCGACTCTGTGCAACCCCATAGACAGCAGCCTACCAGTCTCCCCCGTCCCTGGGATTCTCCAGGCAAGAACACTGGAGTGGGCTGCCATTTCCTTCTCCAATGCATAAAAGTGAAAAGTGAAAGTGAAGTCACTCAGTCGTGCCCGACTCTAGCGACCCCATGGACTGCAGCCTACCAGGCTCCTCCATCCATGGGATTTTCCAGGCAAGAGCACTGGAGTGGGGTGCCATTGCCTTCTCTGATATATACACTACTATGTATAAATAGATAGCTACTGGGAAGCTGCTCTATAACACAGGAAGCCCAGCCTAGTGTTCTGTGATGACTTAGAGAGATGGGATTGAGGGGGTTGGAGGGAGGCTCAAGACAGACAGGATATGTGTGTGTATATATATATATACAGTTATGACTGATTTGCCTTGTTGTATAGCAGAAACCAACACAATATTGTAAAGCAAATATCCTCCAAGTAAAGGTAAATAAATAGAATAATAAAGGCCTGAGAACATACTAGGGCTGTGGAAATGGAAAACTAGAGATGGATGCAAGAGAGATTTAGGGTTTAGAATCCACCTATCAGGACAATTGGGTGGATGGTAAGGGAAGAGAGATGGAGAAGTTAAACAGACTCCAGGATTTCAAGTGTATTCTGTCACACTTGATCTAAAATTCCAAATAGCTAAATGTCACCATTAGGGATATAAAAATCATTTCCTGATATTTAGAGCTTGTAAGTATCATATATGAACTTGCAATATTTCTTTGAAATCACTACTGCACTTCCCTAGTGAAATCTAAGCACTGAAGAGGTAATCAATGTTACGTAAAGGAAAGAATTATGGGAAGGACGTTTGAAGATCACATGTGATCTCTGGGTGAGTCACTAACAAATGGTGTATTTGGCCAAGTCGCTTGACTCCTCTAAGACCCTCAGACTCTTTATCTGCTCAACTAAAGGTTTTATCAAAATGGGCTATGACACTGCTTGGGAAATTTTAACATGCTAACCAAACATGGGCTTCCCTGGTAGCTCAGGTGGTAAAGGGTAAAGAATTCACCTGCAGTGCAGGAGACCTGGGTTCGATCCCTGGGTCGGGAAGATCCCCCGGAGAAGGGAATGGCTACCCACTCCAGTATTCTGGCCTGGAGAATTCCATGGACAGAGGACCCTGGCAGGCTACAGTCCATGGGGTTACAAAGAGTCTGACATGACTGAGCAACTTTCACCTTCAGCTTCAACCAAATATGGGGTTCAGTGTCTAAGAGCATTGACATAGCTCTTTTGCCAAAGATCTTTTGCAAATCTGAGCTCTGTAAAAATAAGACATATGGCTGTTAATTGCAGTGAGAGGCTCTGTTTATTTCAAAGGGTTACTATTTACATAAATACTTTTTATGGCGGGTTGTCTAGAGTCTTTAAGATCCTAAGAAACCACAGCATTTGCATGCAATACACACTTCAGTTACAAGCTCTGTTGGGTTGTTGCCGGTAGTCTGCTTCCACCGGATATGAATAAAGAAGCATGTATCCGTCTGAGACCAGCAGGCATCTTGTGGCCATGAGGAGAAGCAGCCTTAAAATGAAACTGTGGTTTGGCAGAGTGAAAGAAGAAAGGAATCTTGATCATTCACGACATCATCAAGTTGTAAAATCAACCAATCTCACAACCCTCCCTACCACTGGACACCTTGTTACGCTTTGCTGTGCTGTCTGTGCTTAGTCGCTCAGTCGTGTTCAACCCTTTGCGATCTCATGGACTGTAGCCCACCAGGTTCCTCTGTCCATCGGATTTCTCAGGCAAGAATACTAGAGTGAGTTGCCATGTCCTCCTCCAGGGGATCTTCTCTACTCAAGAATCGAACCCAGGTCTCCCGCATTGCAGGCAGATTCTTTACCATCTGAATATTGTGTTGGCCACAAAGTTTGCTTGGGTTTTTCCATAAGATGTTACAAAAACACCTGAATGAACTTTTTGGCCAACTCAGTAAAATAATAGGAGCTTTTTTGGTGGCTTAGTGGTAAAGAATCTGCCCACCAATGCAGGAGACGCAAGTTTGATCCCTGGTCCGGGAGCACACCACAAACTGAGTGACAACTAAGCCAGTGTGCCACAGCTGCTGAGCCGGTGCTCCAGAGCCCAGGAGCCAAGTCTACTAAAACCCGTGCACTCTAGGGTCCATTCTCTGTGACAAAAGAAGCCATTGCAATGAGAAGCCCAAGCACCACAAGGAAGTGCAGCCCCCGCTTGCAGCAACTAGAGAAAGCCTGCACCTAGCACAGCCAAAAACATTAATAAAAATAAATGATAAAATTATAAATAAAATGGTAAATGATTTTTTTCTTTAAGTCACTCCAACTGGGATTTTTTTTTACCAACAACCCGGTGGTGCTAGTGGTAAAAAATCTGCCTGCCAATGCAGAAGACATAAGGGGCGTGGGTTGGGAAGCTCCCCTGGAAGAAGGCATGGCAACCCACTCCAGTGTTCTTGCCTGAAGAATCCCATGGACAGAGGAGCCTGGCAGGCTACAGTTCATAGGGTTGCAGAGAGTCAGACGTGACTGAAGCAATTTAGCGCACACACACACACACACACACACACACCCAAATGCATGCTAACTAATACAAAACTTGGCTAGGTTTTTGAAATATAATACTTGTGTAAAAACAGAAAAAGAATCATGTATTTCATAAGTCCAGGTTTTACTTCATTTATTGGTTGAATGACCTTGGACATCATAAGTTAGTTTATCTGCCAATGAAAACAATATTCTTTTTCTCTCTCTGTTCTTCTGGTTAAATGAATGTATTTGATATGCTTTGTAATTTTTAAAATTTTAGAATTAGCACAGTAAATGACTTGTGTGTGTGTGGTGCTATGAGTTGTAACATATGTATAGATTGATGTAGCCACCACCACAATCAAGATACAAAACAGTTCCCCTCAAAAACCTTCCTTTAAATCCTTTTGTAGTCACATCCTCCTCTTATCCCTAATTTCTGGCATATTGAGCTTTCTCTCTCCTTATACTTTTGCCATTTCCAGAGTGTACCATGAATGGGATCATACATTATGTAATCTTTTGAGACTGGTTTCTTTCATTCAGCATAATGCCTTTGAGATTCATCTGTATTGCCGTGTTTATCATTAGTTTCTTCCTTTTGGTTGTTGACTAGTATTCCATTGTGTGAGTGTATCACAGTTTATCTATTCCCCATTAAGGGATATTTGGGTTGTTTCATGGTTTTGGAACTTATACACAGAGCTGCTACAAACATTTATGTATGTATGGGGTTTTGTGTGAACAGAAATTTTATTTCTAGGGTAAATAATTAGGAGTAGAATGGCTGGGTTATATGGGAAGTACACGTTTCACTTTTGAAGAAACTGCAAAAATATTTTCCAGAGTTGCTGTGCCATTTTGTGGTTCCCCCGGTAAAGCATGAGAGTTCCAGTTGCTCTGTGCTCTTGGCAGCACTTCGCATTATCAGTATGTTTCATAGTTGCCGCCCAGATGGGTATGTAGTGGTTTCTAATTGTGGTTTTAGTTTGTATTACCCTAAAGGCTAATGATGCTGAGCATCTTTCCTCATGCTATCTATGTATCTTCTTTGGTGAAGTGAAGTGAAGTGAAAGCCGCTCAGTCGTGTCCGACTGTTTGCGATCCCGTGGACTATACAGTCCATGGGATTCTCCAGGCCAGAATACCAGAGTGGGTAGCCTTTCCCTTCTCCAGGGGATCTTCCCAACCCAGGGGTTGAACCCAAGTCTCTCGCATTGCAAACAGATTCTTTACCAGCTGAGCCACAAGGGAAGCCCAAGAATACTAGAGTGGATAGCCTATCCCGTCTCCAGCGGATCTTCCTGACCCAGGAATCGAACCGGGGTCTCCTGCATTGCAGGCGGATTCTTTACCAACTGAGCTATCTGGGAAGCTTTGGTGAAGTATCTGTTAACAAGTTGGGCTTCTTTATTTGTTTATTTATAACTTTTTATTGAAGTATCATTTATTTACAATGTTGTGTTAATTTCTGCTGTTCAGTAAGTGATTCAGTTGTATATATACATATTCTTTTTCATATTCTCATATTCTTTTCCATTATGGCTTTATCACATAATGTTGAATATAGTTCCCTGTGCTATGTTATAGGATCTTGTTTTTTATCCATTCTATATATAAGAACTTACATCTGCTAATCCCAAACTTTCAATCCATCCCTCCCCCACCCCCTTGGCAACCACAAGTCTGCTCTCTTTATCTGTGAGTCTGTTTCAAAGATATGTTGATTTGTGTCATCTGTTAGATTCCACATATAAGTGATATCATATGGTATTTGTCTTTCTCTGTCTGACTTAACTTTTGCTTAGTGTGATAATCCCTGAGTCCATCCATGTTGCTGCAAATGGCATTATTTCATTCTTTTAATGGTTGAGTAGTATTCGATTGTATATATGGACCACATCTTCTTTATCCATCCATCTGTCGATGGACATTTAGGTTGTTTCCATGTCTTGGCTATTGTAAATAGTGCTGCTGTGAATGTCGGATGCAAGTATCTTTTTGAATTATAGTTTTATCCAGATATATGCCTACGAGTAGGATTGCTAGATCATATGGCAACTCTATTTTTAGTTTTTCGAGGAACTGCCTGCCATACTGTTGTCCATAGTGGCTACACCAATTTACACTCCCGCCAGCAGTGTAGAAGGATTCTCTTTTCTCCATACCCTCTCCAGCATTTATTATTTGTAGATGTTTTAAATAATGGCCACTCAGACCAATGTGAGGTAGTTTGGATTTGCATTTCTCTAATAATTAGTGAAACGAGCATCTTTTCATGTGCCTATTCTTTAACTGAGTTGTTTTCTGATTTTTTTTTTTTTTTTAGTTTTGAGAGTTCTTTATATATTCTGGATACAAGACCTTTATTGGATATGTGACTTGCAAATATTTTCTCTCAGACTGTAGCTTGTCTCTTCATTCTCTTGCAGAGCAGAAGTTTTAAATTTTGACCAAGTTCTTTTTGTGGATTACACTGTTGCTGCTATATTTATGAACTCTTTGCTAACCCAATGTCACAAATGTTTTCTATGTCTTCTGAAAATTGTATAGCCTTATAAATTACATTTAGATCTATGATCCATTTTGAGATGCCTTGTCTAAGGTAAGGGGTTTAGGTTTGTGGGGGCAGTTGGGGCATAAGAATGTACAGTTTCCTTTTTATGAAGAGCTCTCTATGTCCTTGGTCATATCTAATTTGCTGAAGAATCCAAAAAATCCTTTTGTGTTAATGTCCCTGGAGTGCTTCATAAACTAAGTGAAGTGAAGTCACTCAGTCATGTCCGACTCTTTGCGACCCCATGGACCGACTCCATGGACCATAGCTTACCAGGCTCCTCTGTCCATGGGATTTTTCAGGCAAGCATACTAGAATGGGTTGCCATTTCCTTCTCCAGGGGATCTTCCTGACCCAGGGATTGAACCTGGGTCTCCTGCACTGCAGGCAGATGCTTTACCGTCTGAGCCATTATATCATAAAATATGAACCTCTGCCCTATTGTAAAAATGTATTCTTATGAGGTCTGGATCTGCATAGGAATTGGCAAAAGAAAATAAATCAGAATTATGAAGTAAACCACCCATCAACTGGCTACTATTATATTCCCCTCCACTCATAAATATGTCAACCACAGAGCACCTGATAATCTGAAAATTACTTTTTAATTAACAGATGGTAATAGGACTTTGTCAAAATATTGATTCGGGGGTGTTTTCTTGCTACCTCACTGCTAAGTATTTGTTCAAACATGCAGGCCCTAAGGGAGATTGTGAAATCAGTGAAGATCTCTGATCCCTCTCCACTCCCTTTCCCACCATACCCTTTTAACCAAGGCATATGAAGAAGGTAGACGGGGTCCTATGTGAAGACCAAAATAGGACCAAAATTCTGAACCAGAGCGTGAAATGCTGATCATCAAATTCAAGTGTAATCTCTCTGCTCTGTTGTCTTATTAAACCATATTTCCACTGAAGTCATTCTTCTGTTAATCATTTACTCTGGCAGTTGTTGATTTTAAGCAGAGCCTAGGATTTTTCAGAGCTTAGATAGGGATAAAAATCTCAAGTTTTCAAGCCTGGGGCTTTTTATTTTGTGATCTGGTAAATTTCAGCATTAGAAAACAAGATTGGGAAATTCACACGAAATTCAGGAGGTAGATAAAGGGTAAATAAATCTGATCCAACCTTTATGTCAATGGCAGATGAGATCCAAAAGGTGAGATTCTTTCAGGAGTGCACTTTTGTTTACTCAAGCTCCCACCCAGAATCCTACAGCCTTCTCTTCCCCCATAGGCTGATTCCAATTCCTCCCCTTGGAAGCATAGAGGTCAAGCTGGGCATAAAGGAGATTTATTAGCAGACCAGAGGCTATCAGGCATTAAGCAAACAGGGAAATCACAGAGGCTCAAAGTTCACCACTATCTCAACAATCATCTGTGATGCTCTCTAGGACAGCCAGATCCTTCTAGAGTTTGAGTGATGTGGGGCCCCTGTGAGGCTATGGGGATTACTTTACTGCTGCCCAGGACTTGGCTTAGAAGCACTGTCTTGGATTTCCCTGGAGATCCAGTGGTTAAGACTCTGTGCTTCCATTGCCTGGGGCATGGGTTCGATCCCTGATCAGGGAACTAAGATCCTATGTGCTGCAAGGTGTGACCAAAAACAAGCAAAGAAAACAACAACAAAACCAAAAGAAGCACTGTCCCCATAATAACTTCCACAGGGATATTCTCTCCTGAGCTTAGGACATATATACTGTATGTTCTCAAAAATTACAGCTTAGTGAATGACTTCCATGCCCATTTCTAGTTCTTGGTGGAAGCTATAATCATCTTTGTGGTTGGTGTCTCCCTCTAGATAGTACTTGGAAAATTCACTTGACCTGATTATGATTGTTGTATTTGGCCACCTCTGCTAAGGAAGGGCTTTGTCCTCACCTTAAGCCAACAGGAAATCGCAGCCTTCTCCTCTTAAGGCTGCTCCACTGATAATAATTCTGTGGCTTCTAAAGATGGGACCTACCCAGCATCCAGAAGACTAACTATGGGAATCTTGCCTCCAGAACAGGAGAGAAACAAGCCCTTTTCTTGGAATTTTTCTGAGTATTTGGTGTCTAGGTTGTGGAGATTGGGCATTTACCAATACCAGTTTCATTTCTCCTGCATTTTTTTTTTTTTTAACATTTTGCCTCCTAGCAAGTGAGAGTTCTTAGTTCTGGACCAGGGATTGACCCCAAGCCCACTATGGTGGAAATGAAGAGCCTTAACCATTGGGCAACCAGGGAAGTCCCTCATCCTCAGCATTCATTAACTGGAGTTCATGGATTCCCAGGTCATCCTCAGTTGTTACAGTGTGTTTCTACTAGGGCTTGGTTTCTCAGTCTTGTCCCACTCTTTGTGACCCCCATGGACTGTAACCCACCAGGTTCCTCTGTCTATGGGATTTTCCAAACAAGAATACTGGAGCAGGTTGCCATTTCCTCCTGCAGGGGATCTTCCTGACCCAAGAATCGAACCCATGTCTCCTGCATTGGCAGGCAGATTCTTTACCACTGTGCCACCTCGGAAGCCCATGTTATTACTAAGGAATAAGCAAATCACCTGGGAAGCAATAGAAGGAGAATGAATCTAGGGATGTGGGAGTCATTCCATTTCTGTTGGAGAGCTCTTTGTTGTGAACAAATGTCTCTCTAAGCCTCAATTTCCCCTTTCTTTAACTGGTGGTACCAGCAGCCCCATCCCTTGGTTTTGTTGTTTAGATGAAATGTGGTAATGGATATAGAGTCCTGTAGTACAGTACCTCGCTCAGTTTTTAATAAATCTTAGCTGTTATTAGTTACTAGCATCAGTACATGTGGTGAGAGCCCCCATGCTTGCCCTGGTTGTTGCCTTATGATTTTTGCTTTCCTAAATGGAAATGTGGAGGTGCCCTCCTTTTTTAAAGTGCTATCCTCTGAACTAATCAGAAATAAGAAAGAAACAAAAACAATGTTTCTCAGTGAAGACCTGGGATGTGTTATCTTCTCTCTTTCCCCTTTCCCCTTAAATGATGGAAAAACCAGGGACTTATTCACCCTTAGTAGTTCAACTGCCTAACTATTCAGGTTTCTAATCTTTTATTGTCTGATAGTATTTTCCTTCTGAAACCCTGCCATGCTAACCAGCCTATCCCATTTGAGATGGAAGGGAGATAAAGGAATTACTGATTGCTAAGTGCTTTGAAGATGTAAAGGACTCTCTAAATGCCAAGAGTCATTATTGCCTTTCAGTATAACAAAATGGTATCATAAAAATAGATCATAAAATCTCTTTGCTACCATGGACCCTACTCTTTTTTGCCAGTTAAAATTTACAACTATAGCCTGTTTGTTCAAAGCCACGAGGGACATGAAAACAACCCTGTCATTTTCTAAAGTTGGTATCAGTGTCCCTAATCAATTGAACATAAAATGACTCTGGAGATGTGAGCAAATTCATTTTGCAGCGTCCATATGAGAATAACACATCACCATCATCTTCAGTTTCTAATGATATTAGTGACTCTTTCCTCACCTGCAAGCTCTTTGTCTGCAACGAATGTGCTGTCCGCATCTCTCTGGCAAGTATTTGTTAGTTTATATCACTACCTGGTGTTTGCTATGCATCCTGCTTCAGAGCAGCAGGGAACTGGACAAAGAGAAGAAATCATCCAGGTAACCTTGGATTAGGTGAAGGACAAAGTAAATGCATTATTGAGTTTAGAAGACACTGTTTAATCGACTTACAGAAAAGCTATTTGCTAGTTTTCCTATTATGATACCTATGTGCGTGTGCGTGCTTGGTTGCTCAGTTGTGTACAGTTCTTTGTGACCCCATGGACTGTAGCCTGCCACGCTCCTCTGTCCATGGGATTCTCCAGGCAAGAATATTGGAGTGGGTTGCCATCTTCTGCATGGGATCTTCCCGACCCAGGGATCAAACTCGCATCTCCTCTGTCTCCTGCATTGGCAAGAAGATTCTTCACCACTGAGCCACCTGGGATAGGACAGCTTAAAAAAATTTTTTTTAATTGAAGTATAGTTGATTTATAATGTGTTAGTTTCAGGTGTATAGAAAAGTGATTCATATATATGTATATAAAATATATATTTTCAGGTTCTTTTCCATTATAGGTTATTAAAAGATATTGAATATAGTTCTCTATACTTTACAGTAGTTTCTTATTGGTTATCTATTTTATATAGAGTGGTTTAAACTAGCCAAGTATAATCGCCTTACCTGGAAGCCCACCTAATTCTTTGTGTTTGGGGAAGACTAGGGACTTTAGTAGGATTTGACAAATGAATAATACATGTGACATGATGCAAAGAACTGGGTTTCCATTAGAAGCTCTGAACATATTCACAACCCAGGATACAGGGTTGTTTTGGAACCAGATTCATATAAAAGTATTTAGTGATTTTGAAATTGATTACAATTTTCAAATCCTTCTGTGATTTTATTTTTATCCCAACACTGCCCTTTGATTTGACAAAGTAATGTTGGCACCTGACACTATTCTTTAACTTTATTAAGTGAGTATAATTAAAAGTTATTTGCATTCAATTATTTGCTTATCTGCTTCTTTGATTGTGCTTTCTCTTTTTATCAATACCCATTTTAGCTTCATTTAATCAAAGTGGTGAAATAATTAGATAGATAAGAGATTTAAAGTAAAACTGATGATTCAACCTTGATAAAACCCTAAGGCCTCTTGGAATATTAACTTCCTTTATCACTGCTCTTCCTAAGGTTCACCTTGATTTTTATATATATTTTAACTTGGGTGGGATCATGGGGTGGGGAATGAAGGGGAGATGGATACCGAGGGAGCTATTGAAATAAAAATGAAGTGCCAAAAGGCAAGTAAGGTCAAAATGCTTCAATATCTACTATTATAAGAGGAATTGTATACATAGTATGACTTGTTGACATATGTAGAACTTTCATATACAATAAGAAACAGTGTCAAAAATGATCGTCTAAAACTACTCCTTAGATAAAAGGAAAGATGTTAGATTCTGCCTTCATTAAACTTTTAATGTAAGCATAGCACCTTTCTTACTAGATTCGTGAGAGATCTGAGATCATACAGTGTTAGACATAGATGGACCATGGATATCTTAGTCCAGCTCTCTCCTCCAGGGAACCAGAGAGGTACACTGATTTTCTCAAAATCTGGTAATGGAGGGGAAAAGAGAGAAAGCAAGTGAAGGAATGAGAAACAGATAACAGCTTGTGGACTCCTAGTGAAAGCTCTTTCCAGGATTGAATAGGAGGAATTTTCACTAAGTAAATCCCCTACATACGAATGAGTTCCCTTCTGAGAGCGCTTTCATAAATCCAATTTGCTTGTAAGTCCAACAATGTTAGCCTAGGTACCCAACTAACACAATCAGCTATATATTACTGGACTGTTATAGGTTTGTAATACTTTTCACACAAATAATACATAAAAAGCAAACACAAAAAAATGAGTAATGTCTACCATCTTATCTCCTCACTCCACTCTCTCAATTATTTTCTTTTTTATTTCCATTGTTATCATGTGGCACTTCTTAGCAGTACCAGCTACATCACCGCTGCTTTTACTCTTGCTTCCAGACTTTCTGGGCTTGAAATAAAGATACTATACTCTCTGCTGTATTGTACAGTAAAGTACACGAAAGCACAACCACTTATACAGGATGCATGCACATGACAAGGTGTATACCACACACGAACACTAACTTACATGACTAGACATGCGAAGGCATGTCCATATCTTTGAAAGTTCTCAACCTGAAGGTTCACATGTAGGGGACTTACTGTACTCAGCATCCAAATCCCCTTCCAGGTCTCACTGTGTGAGTGTTGGTGTAGAGCCTTGGTGTTAAAACATTCTCTCCCTCTCTCCACTCCTTGCAAAGTCAGATCATGGGCACATGAGCCAGCAGATTCTCTCACCTGGGGCTTTGAATCTTGAAGGACTAAAGAAAAAGAGTCTGGGAGACGAGTCAACAATGCTGTAATCTACCAGCCTTTCTAGCTGTGTCTAGTGACTTGCACACTCTTGCCATAGTGACTAGACCCGTTGGTGGCCGTGGACTACAGCAGAGCCGCGATACCATTCTAACCCAATCTGCTACCTTGCCTCGCTACTTTGCCTACCTTAATCAAGCATTCCTCTCGTCGGTTCTATGAGTTTCCTGATGATTTCCCACTGTCTTTTTTTTTTTTAACCCCAAGAACTCTGACTGATTCAGAAATCAGTACTACAAAGTGAACTGCAGGCAACTGACACTTGGGAAAAAGTGATAAAAAATTTGGAATGATTAAATGACATTAAAACTCCCCCTTAGAAATACAGTGGCAAAACAGCTGCTTAAACCATTGCTTATGGCCACCTGGAATGCTGATGGAGAATATGATTTAAGAATAGTATGAAGGGCCTGAAGAAGTTCAATGACAGCCAATGAAATGGCTGCTTCTTATAGTGTGTGGCTTAATGGCAGGAAAAAGTCATCTGCCTGTACTGATCTGAGATGGTCAAAGATAAACACAAACCTTGGTCTGATCCTGGGTGCTGATGAATTACAGTGGTATTCACAACCCTGCCAGGTTTCTGAGGTGCAGGTTTTGGCATTATTTGGGTTAGACCAAATGCTGGAAAATTGAAATAGAAATATATGAGAGGATTTAGAGAATCCTAAGAATGCTGAACCCTTAAGTCTCACTGAATCTCCTTTGTCAGCACAAGAAATCTCCCTTAGCTTATCTGATGAAACTGTCCTTTTCTTGATTGAAGACATTCTATTACTTAAGGGAGTTGCCTTGCAAGCTGAAGTCAGTTCACTTCATCCTTCCCCACCAACCCCCAAGATTGTCAGATTCTAGCATGGCCCTTGGAGCAGGCTGGCAATGACAAAGTCAAAGCCAGAGAAGGCCAAAGAACTCCCAGATTTCTAGTTTATGTTGAAAAACTCTGGGAAGTGTGTGTGAGAAGAGAGCCTAAGGATGCTTGATCAAGGATGGGAAATGTGATTTTGGATTGTCTGTATACAATAATGAAAGATTACTGTAGATTGAGCAGGTATATTGAATCCAAGGGATGAAGAAGGAAAATGTTCCCAGGTATCAAGCCTTATACCTTCCTGTCACTTGACCTGGAGGGAGAGAAGCCCTGAGGCATGGGTCTGTTCTGATTCATAAGCACTAGTTAATTTGGCCAGATGATTGGGTGCATGGAAGGAATAAGATTCAAGACTGGAGACAAGGAAGTCTCAA
This sequence comes from Ovis canadensis, assembly GCF_042477335.2. Lineage (NCBI taxonomy): Eukaryota > Metazoa > Chordata > Mammalia > Artiodactyla > Bovidae > Ovis > Ovis canadensis. The sequence continues at coordinate 39,223,529 of NC_091727.1, read as the reverse complement.
GAAAATTGTGAGTAGGCTTCTCAGAGGAAATATTGATGTTCCTTGTGATACACACAAAAAAGCAAAAGTCTCTTATGTCTGTCTCATTTATTAATGTATCTGTTTTAAAAAAAATGCTACACTGAATTTTATGGACAGAAATATAAACACTTTCTATATTAATGTTGTTTAGTTACTAAATCATGTCTGACTCTTTTGTGACCCCATGGATTGTAGCCCACCAGGCTCCTCTGTCCATGGGATTTCCCAGACAAGAATACTGGGGTGGGTTGTCATTTCCTTCTCCAGGAGATCTTCCCAACCCAGGGATTGAACCTGAGTCTCCTACTTGGCAGGTGGATTCTTCATCATTGAGCCACCAGGGAAGCCCTTCTATATAAATAGCAGCTACAAAAAAAAAAAAATCCTCAACATTGTATTGAGAGAAATACATGCTCAATAAAGTTTAGATATTAACAGCACAATGAGTTTAGGTGTTCTATCAGGAAATCATTAATTAGGGCATTCTATTGGGTGGGCTGATTATATTATTTGGCTGTCCAACAGTTGAATCCCCGATTAGATTTGAGGATCTTAGTCCTGCTTTCTTGTAGAAAGATCTAGAGAGATAAAGGGAACTTCCTAAGATCAGGAAATGGGGAAGGAAGGAAATGAGAGAGAAAAAACAGACAACTGGAAATAAAAACCAAATCTCTACTTTTGTCTGACAGTCTTACTGCTGCAGATTACAAAGGATATTTAGGAAGTCATTTGTTAATGGAGATTTGTCTTTTTTTGGAGGAGACAGAAAACACCTTGTTTTTGAGCCCTTCTGAATATCTAGAAATTCCCAAGTGTATGAGTCTTAAAAGAAGGTAGCAGTCCAGTTCCCATGAAGGAAGCCAAAGTGAAAGAAAGTGAAGTCACTCAGTGGTGCCCAACTCTTTGCAACCCCCTGGACTGTCCGTCCGTGGAATTTCCCAGGCAAGAATACTGAAGTGAGTTGCCATTTCCTTCTCCAGCAGATCTTCATGACCCAGGGATCGAACCCTGGTCTCCTGCATTGCAAGCAGACGCTTTACTGTCTGAGCCACCTGAGAAGCCCCCAACAAAGCAAAGGAGGCGATATTTCCTGTCTCCACCTCTTAGCAAAGAGGGTGATCTAGTAGGTGAGCTAACCTCAGTCAATTGGATGTTCCCATCCAGGACTTTGCTCTCAAGAATGTAACTGAAAGATAAAGGAAGAGATTAGAAGCATAGTGAGAGCAGGTGTCCATCCAGCAGTGGTATCCTAGTCAGATTGCTCCTGTTGGGTAGCTTTCCTTGATCTCTGCCTTTTTTTTAATGAGCCTCATTCCCCAATCTTCCCATTAATTCTCTTCACCAGCTGATAGCCTCTAGTGCGAAATACCTACCCAGGAAAGTTGGGAGGGGGCGTAGAGTGAAGTCAGACTCTCCTTGTTTCCCATGAGATTGCCTTGGGTTGGCTGTTCGTTGATAGAAATGCATGTTCCTATCAAGGTGACCTACTTTACACCACTCTCCTTCCAAGTTCCAATGAACTCTCCATCCCTCTATCTCTTTGGGCCAAGGGAGAGCAACAGTTCCACGGCTTTTAGCCCTGGGTCTTGGCACTATACCTTGTGGTTGTGCCCCAACTCCCTTCCAACCCTTTGAAATTTGTTCCTTTGTCAATAAATCCATTTCAAATTATTCTAATAAGAAGCTTTCACCTGTTTGTCAGAAACCTAACTGACATGCCTTCAAGTATATTTATTTTCCGGTTAGCTTTATGCCAAAGAAAGCCTACAGTCTTAGCAATCTGGGAGGAGGGGAAAGAAGAAACAAAAGCTCAGAGTTGGGGTCAAAGGTGAAATTTTCAGTCACTGGCAATAAATGAGGCTGAATGTAGCCAAGGGACCCTGTTAGGAAAAAGTTACCCGTGTAAAGGCATATATAAAAGTAGTTCAAAATACTCTTAGAGTCTAAGCCTGATTCCAATCACAAAAGTGAAGTCGCTCAGTCGTGTCCGACTCTTTGCGATCCCATGGACTGTAGAAAGGGCAATGGCAAATAGCATATGTAAAAGGGAACTCTTGTTCACAGATATACAATTACTGAACAGTTGGGCCATTCATTTTTTAAGTGTTTGGACAGTCATTAAGTCCTCCTTCCCTCCCAGTCCCTATAGTGTTCTGTGCAAATTAGAATGCACATTGGTTCTCCATGTCTCTGCCCAGCGGTTTTCTTGCTGTCAGACAGCGGCACAGTGTTTGGAATTATGCAGCATGACAAAGCTATTGATCTAGCGCCACCTAGACACACCAAATCAAACTGCAGAGCTGCCTCCAACTTCATTAATGGAATACTGAATTTGAAGACACAGACCATAAAGCAAATAAGGGGAATTTTGTATTATGAGGGAAAGTAAACCATATGGAAAAGACTAGCTGAAAGCCAGGCACTACAGGTTTTGAGCACATTAGGAGTTATTATCCTGATTTAACAGATAAAGAATCAGAGGCTAAGAATAAGTAACTTGCCCGGATGACTCAGGTAACAAGTGGTAAAGCCAGAATTCAAAAGCATGCAATAGCAAGCCTATTTCCTCAATTGAGGTGTGTGACCCTCCCCTCCTCCACCGAGGGGATGCTCAAGATAATCCATCTTGGTGGAGCAAACCAAATATTAGAGCTTTTAGTTATGTTTATTCTTTATCTCATCATTTAAGCTTTTGTGTATGTTCTACAATATACACAGTATATTAGTACATGCATGCACACACGTATTGCTTCTCCTGTGTAGCTTTTCTTGATCTCTGCCTTTGTTTTTTCTGAGCCTCATTCCTCCAACTTTTCACTGATTCTGTTACCAGCTGAGAGCTTCAAATGCTAGATATCTACCTAGGAAAGTTGAGGTGCATGGGTACATTGATGAGCTCTTTTTTTTTTTTCCTGCCTTCTGGTTGGTTATGAATGAGATATGTGATCTACAGGTTTGAAGACCACTACTCTGTGCTCTTTCAAAAGGCAGTATAGTGGACATGAATTTGAGCAATCTCCAGCAGATGGCAAAGGACGGAGGAGCCTGGTGGGCTGTGGTTCATGAGGTCACAAAGAATCAAACACAACTTAGCAACTGAACAACAACAACAACATAGTATAGTTATTTGGAGCTTAGATTCTGGAACTAGACTCTGTATTCAAACCTCAGCCCTACCACATTTTAGCTAACTTTGGGTCACAACTTCTCTGTACCTCAGTTTTCTGTGATAGGCAAACTTAAATAATTAATACATAGAGTGCTTAAACCAATGTCTGGCACAAACAAGAGTGTCATAATCTAAGGCATTATCATCCCATCACATGAACCTTAAAAGTAGTCATCTAGGAAATAACCTAGTCATACAACTACTACCATATACCTCTCCTAATTCTTCTTTTGGAATCGTCTTTTGAGTTAGTCCATGAGTCACAGGAGATCATCAAGTCCATTTCTTTATAGTTACTCTTTGTCACCCCAAAGCATGTTTTTTTCCTTGAAAATCTTTTATAGTTTTCATCCATTTAAGTTCCAAATTGTTCTTCAAAATAAATCTCTTTTATGAATCTAATACAAGTATAGAGATTTAGGATTTTCACTTCCATGGCTTTTTACAAAAACGTAACTCAAACTCCAGAGTCTCTTCCAAAAGAGTCAAAGCACATCTCCAGCAGTTTCAGCAATGCTAGACCAAGTGACTGTACAGAGAAAGAGAAATTTCATTTGGATATCTAAGTTATGTCTCATATTCCTGCAAAAAAATATAACCATTTTATCAAAGCACAGTGTAATGTAGGGAGTCCAGTAACCAGTGTCAAAACTCGGCTTGATTATTGGTTCAATACTTGCTAATAGAATCACTTACAGATCACTAACACGTGTAGAGTGATTTAATGATTTCTTGCTTATGAGTCTGGGATGGGAGATGAGCTCAGTGAGGTAGAGAGCCAAAAAGTAGGCTATTGGCTGGACTTTGCCTTTTATTTTGAATGAGTAGGGAAACCATCGGAGGGTCTTGAAAAGAGGAAGGCATATCCCTTAAAAGGATCATTCTGACTCCTGGGTTGTGAAAACTGTTAGGATGGAGGCAGTTCACTGATTAAGAAGTGATGTGCAGGGTATATTTCTGTTTTGTATATAAGTTCATTGGTATCATTTTATTTTTTAATCCACATATAAACAATATCACATGGTATTTGTCTTTCTGTGTCTGGCTTACTTCACTTAGTATGATAATCTCTAGGTTCACAGAGGAAAAGGGCTGGGTGGGATAATTAGAAAAATATCCACACTACTACATATGAGATAAATACAGCAAAGATCCACTATATAGCACAGGGAACTCTATTCAATATTTTGCAATAAACTCTAAGGGACAAGAATCTGAAAAAGAATACACACACACACACACACATACACACACACACACACATATCTGAATCACTTTACTGTAAACCTGAAACTGATACAACATTGTAGATCAGCTATACTCAATTAAAAAAATAATTACAGTGACATTTGACTTTAACAGATAATTGATAATGTATGTTGTACTCCAGGGCTACAAATAAAAACTTGGACCATTTAAAAAGAAAAGAAAAGAAAAGAAAAGAAATGATGGCAGTACTCCAGATGAGAGGTGATGGTATTTTGGAGCAGGGAGGTAATTTTGAAGGTGATAAGATATGAGGAGTTTGCAGATATATTTTGATATTCTTTAGCCAAAAGGAATAATGTAAGTAAAAGGCCCCAATAAGGTATCTGGTATACACTGAAACCAATAAAAAGACACAGTCATTATTTTTTTTTTTAATTTTTATTTATTTATTTGGCTGCTCTGGGTCTTAGTTGTAGCATGTGGGATCTAGCTCCCTGACCAGGGATCGAACCTGGGCCCCCCGCACTGGGAGCTCAGAGTCTCAGCCACTGGACCACCAGGGAATTCCCCAAGACACAGTCGTTATTACTTTATGCTCACAACTTGTGCAGTAGTCAATGGATAGCCAGTTGTTCAGGACTGTTATGAACTAGGATCTTCCAAGATATCCTTTTCCTTCCTAATATATTTTAATTTTTCCTCAGTAGACAAATAGCATAGTCCCCAGAGTTAGGTTATTGTAGACAGACCAGTATGACTTCAAATCTTGACTCTACTGCTTACTAGCTGTTTGATCATAAGCAAGGTGCTTAATCGCTCTGTACCTCAGGGTCTTCATCTGTAAAATGGACTCAATAAAATATACCCCAAGTGCTGGGAGCCACCACGGGAGATCCCACCCATGACAGGGTCATGTGGAAGAGAACTGTTAAGCAAGGCTTCAGAACTCAACGGGCTCCCTAGGCTTTCTCGAGCATCTACCCTAAAACCAGAATCTGTCTGTTTTACTACTTCATGACTTTCACCAACTCCTCTGACATTAACAGGGGTCTATTACTGACCACCTTTCTCTGGAGAAAATCAACTTAGGGCTATAGCTAATAAGTCTCCTGGACATGAAAAGAATATTTCCAATCAAAACCCCTCTGTTAGCATCATAGCTTGCTTGGCAGGTATATTCAGACCCTTGCAGCTACGCATATGATTATTTACATCCTCCCAACTGTGAGAGGCACGGAAAGCCTAAAACATAGAGCCTTTCAAAGAGTTAAAAGTTATTAGAGTAGTGCTAATGTAGGATTTCATTATTGGGCCAATGCTTGTTGCTAAGTTCCCATATCTCTTATCCGCTGTGCACCTGGGAGTGCATTAGTTAACATAGTTGGAATGTAAGAAAAACTATAGCCTTGAAATTAACCACATCAGACTTTTGAGATAATTGGTTCTTTCTTGTAACTCACTGCACCTTTACTCCGTGAGAAATGTAACTTGTTTAATACTTTTTGAGGCTGACATAGATTAAAAATATAAGAAAAAAAACATTTCAAGGGAAAATAAGTTTTCTGGTTGAGAGCCTTTATCAAAAGAGGGTCATAAAATGTTCACAGGCCTCCAAGGACAGAAGATAATGTACACAATATTGTTTATGGGAAAGGTTTGCAGAAAAAATCCTGGTTTCGATAAAGACAAAACAGATGTAATGTTTGGGCTGACTCTGTATGACTTTGCATCTTTCATTTTCCTCTATGTACAAGTAAAGGTATAAGAGACCCTTTTAAAAATAAAAACAATGGGCCTCGCTTGAAGAAGCTTGGTCACCCTGTGTTTTTCTTTTTTCTCTTTTTTTCTCTCTTATTTTCTTTTTCAGGCTGACCTCTTGGAGCATAGAGGCTCCCTGCGTTCACTTATCTGCCCGGGTTTCTAAGACCTGAACAGGAAGACGTTCTGTGTCTTCACTCCCTCGGGAGACCGGGAAGGCACCTGTGGCCTCCGTGAACAGGGCAAACTTCTTGTCTCGAAGTTTTATTGGCTTTCTATGTAAACCAAGGAATATCAGCCTCTTCCTCTCCTCTATTTTCTTATCTACAATATTCTTTCCTTATCTCTCTCTCTAAATCATCTGCCGATGCCGTTTTTCCTTCAGGTTCCCTTGGATCCTGCGGGGGCTGGACCCCGGCACTCAAGGAGTCTTATGAGGATTCAATAAGTTGATAAATGTAAAGTACTGAGAAATAATGCCTACCACATCATAAATAATCATTAAATGTTAGCTGTTATGATTGTCAGCTTCAATCAGCTTTTCTATTTATTATTTTCATTTCAAATCTCTTTGATTTTGATTGAAAAAGCAAATCGTGTTCATTATTTAAAAATTAAAGCCATACAGATATAAATGAATTAGAAATTAGAAGTCCCCTCTAATTCCTCACCCCAGAGGTAACCACTACTGCATAGCATAGTAAAGGTTGGTCCAGATATTTACCTATGTGTATATCAAACCTATTCATGTAGTTATAGCTATTAATTTACTTTTATATAGTAGGGTAATACTCTGCATATTATTTTACAACTTGTTTTTATCACTAAAAATGTGATCTTAGATATCTTCCCATATAAGTACACATAAACTCATTATACTGATTTTCATGGTTGCATAGTATTCTGTTGTATGGAAGCCTAATAATTTACTTATTCATTAACTTATTGACATACTTTATGTGTCTTTAATTTTTCTTAAACAATGCTGTAATGAACATCCTTGTACATATTTTTGGTGCAAATTTGTATATTTCTGTAAATTCTGTAAAAAAACAAACTTTCTGTAAAAAAAAAAGCTCTGAAACCACATATCTCCAGAAGTGATTATGATGAATAAGAATTATATGCTTTTAAAATATATATGTTTAATTTATATTGCCTTTGAAAAGGAAATGTGCTCACTTCTCCTGCTGACTAGGTCCTGGCAATCTTCTTAATCCTTGCCAGTCTAATAGGTAAAATAAATAAATATTATTGCTTTATTTCCACTTTTAATAGTAAATTATCTTTTCATGTGTTTAAAATTTGAATTCTTCAGTACAAGCTTCCTACTTTTGTCCATTGCTGGAGTTTCTTTTATTTTATTTTTTTCCTTTTTTTGTCTTTAAAATTTGAAAAAAGGCAAGCCATAGGCTAAGGAAAAATATTTGCAATACATAAATTGACAAAGGATACTGGATGTTTATCCAAAAGAAGTTTGAGCATTTGTCCACAAAGAAACCCTGTGCACATCCATAGCAGCTTGGTTTATCAGAGACCCAAACTGGAAACAACCCAAATGTCCATCAATAGGTAAACAGAGAAATAAAGGTATATCCATTAAAATGAACAAATTACCAATATGTACAACATGATATCTTCTCAAAGGCATTTCCTTGAGAGAAACCAGACACAAAGGAAATTGTACAAAAGACAATACTAATCTATGCATGATGAAAAATCAGAATGGTGGGTTTTTTTCCAGGAAGGTGGAAGTGGAGGAGGAAAACACATATCTGGCTTAGGATGGTAGTTAAATGGCATAATGGTATATACAATTGTCAAAGCCCATCAAAGTATTCACTTAAAATGGGTGTATCCATTTTTAAGTAAATTATGCTTCAATCATGTTGACTTAAAGAGAAATAAATTGTTTTGTTCCTGAAGCAAAACATTTCACTTGTACATTAAAGTACAGGAAATTAGTACAGAAAATAATACAATAGTCCCTCACACATCACCACCCTAATTGAAAAGATGTTAACATTTCACCATATTTGTTTGAGATCTCTGTTCTTTTGAAGGAAATAAATCATGACTGAAACTTATGAAGTTTCACTGCTCATCTCTCACCCTTCCTTTCTGTTCCAGAGGAAATAACTCTTCCTAAAATGATGTTATTCCTTCCCATGAATGATCATGTTGCATGTCTCTATACAAATATTCTATTTATGATGTGTTTAAAATTTATAAGATAAAATAGCATGACATAGCACATATTTTGTATTTTTAAAATTTTTCTCAACAGATAAATTGTTGAGAATTCCTCATGTCCAGACATGTAAAACCTCATGTCCAGACATTATAACTACTATATGATATTCCTCTGTGTGAATAAATAGTATCCATTCCTCAACTGATGGAAATTTAGGTTATTTCCACTTTTTTTCCAAGATAAACAATGCTGAGATGTATATCCTCATGTATGCCTCTTTGGGACAGGTTATCTTTTCAACTTCAGTTTTGACAAATTATTTTCTAATGCATTTGTACTAATTTGCACTTTCACTAGCAAGTTTCCTGTATTCCTAAATACACTTATCAATATTATTATATTGCCAGTAATGTGAATATAAAATATCATTTCATTATCACTTATTTTGCATTCTCCTCATTTCCAGTAAGATTAAATATCTTTTTACATGCTTATTGACCATTTGAATTTTTATCTCTGTTAATGTGATGCCCTTTGCTCATTTTTTCTTTCTTATGAGTTTGTCTTTTTCTTATCAATTTGTTAGTATTTTATACATATTCTGAATATTAGATCCTTTATCCATTGAAGTGAAGTGAAGTTGCTCAGTCGTGTCTGACTGCAACCCCATGGACTGTAACCTACCCCACTACTCCATCCATGGAATTTTCCAGGCAAGAGTACTGGAGTGGGTTGCCATTTCCTTCTCCAGGGGATCTTCCCGACCCAGGGATTGAACCTGGGTCTTCTGCATTGCAGGCAGACGCTTTACCATCTGAGCCACCAGGGAAGTCCTTTATCCATTAAATGTCTATAATTACATTTACCAGGGACTTCCCTGGTAGCACAGTGGTAAAGAATCCATCTGCCAGTGCAGGAGATGCAGGTTTGATCCCTGGGTTGGGAAGATCCCCTGGAGAAGGAAATGGCGACCTGCTCCAGTATTCTTTCCTAGAAAATCCCGTGGACAGAGGAGCCTGGCAGTCCATGGGGTTGCAAAGAGTCAGACACAACTCAGTGATGAACAGCAAAAATCACATTTATCAGCCTTTTCCTTTACTGCTTCTATAAACTACTTATGCTCTTCCACAAGTTAATCCCTTGCTACCCCGAGTGTGATCCATGGACCAGTAGCATTGATAGCATCTGGAAACTTGTTTATAAATGCAGATTCCTAGGACCCACTCTGATCGCTAAATTAGAATCTAAATTTTAACAAGACCAGAAGATGATCTGTATGTGTGTGAATGATTTTTAAATACTAGATTAAATGATTAAGAAATATGCAAATTTTCTTACCTGGGGTAATAGCCCAGTAATCCCCACCTTTCTCTTTCTTCTTTATAAATAAAAGTCCTGCCTTGGACCTGTATGTCCTCAATTCATATACCTTGGAGTGTGTGTGTGTGTGTGTGTATGCTTAGTCTCTCAGTAGTGTCCCACTCTTTGCAACCCCATGGACTATAGACCACCAGGCTCCTCTGTCCATGGGGATTCTCCAGGCAAGAATACTGGAGTGGATTGTCAGTCTCTTCTCCAGGGGATCTTCCTGACCCAGGGATCACACTCAGGTCTCCTGCATTGTAAATGGATTTTTTACCATCTGAGCTACCAAGGACACTACAAAATTTCAGAAATCGAAGAAGCCGTTAGAATCTGATTTGTAAATTCACATGTTTATGGGATTTCATAGTGAGGTTCTCAAAGTGGAGACACACCTGTTTATCTGATTCCAAAGAGAGAAATAAGCAGTGATAGTAGCCGAGTGGTGATAACATTCAAAATGCATGCTTTGGAAGTTTTGTTGAATGCTATCAAGGAAGGAACTAGTTCAGCTAGGATGTATAATCCATCAAATGTCTTCCTTGTTCATAAGTGTGTCTATTTTTAGTTGACACAAAATGCTCCAGAAATGAGTCACAGCAAGAATTAACAGGGGAAATTGCCAAGAGTTGTATCTATTATCAGATGTGTGATGACTTGTGTATATCAGCGTGATTTGCTAAGGAGCATATGAGTGGTTGGGCTTTCCAAGTAGCTCAGCTGATAAAGACTCTGCCTGCCATGCAGGAGACCTGGTTTGATTCCTGGGTCAGGAAATTCCCCTGGAGAAGGGATAGGCTACCCACTCCAGTATTCTTGGGCTTCCCTGGTGGCTCAGACAGTGAATAAACTGCCTACAATGCAGGAGACCTGGGTTCGATCCCTGAGTTGGGAAGATCCCCTGGAGAAGGGCATGGCAACCACTCCAGTATTCTGGCCTGGAGAATCCCCATGGACAGAGGAGCCTGGCGGGCTACAGTCCATGGGGTCGAGAAGAGTCAGATATGACTGAGTAACTAAGCACAGCATAGCACATATGAGTGGCTGGCCATGTATGAAGGGGGCACTGAAGAGCACATGACTGCAGTGGGGAGTCATGAAATTTTACTTTCAAACTCCTTGCCTTCTGCAACACGAAGCAGGTGACTCCACAGGTTGAAAACATCTTGCTACGAGGATGTGGCAGAGGTATTTCCTATTCACTCAATGTCAGAAGTTCCCCACCACCATCAGTGTTCAGGAGCACAGAATACGGGATCTGGCCAATGGGTGGTAAGAAGGAGAAACTGTTTTGTTTGTGTGAAGCCACTGAGATGTGGGTGGTGGTCGCACTGCAGCATAGCCTGGGTTACACTGACTGATGCAGTGAGAGCGTAGCAGACTCTGCCTTATTAATACTGTTGCATGTTACTCTATGCCAGGCACCAAGCAGTTAAGTGCTACCCAGTACCCCATAACAACTTTCTGAGATAAATCACAGTATTATCCTATATGAGAGATATCTATATCATATGTATCAATAGTATTTGATATCATTGCTGTGTAGATATAGATATATGGGCTGTTATTGTTTAGCTGCTAAGTCATGTCTCTTTTGCATCCCCATGGACTATAGCCCACCAGGCTCCTCTGTCCATGAGATTTCTCAGGCAAGAATACTGGAGTGGGTTGCCATTCCTTTTGCCAGGGGATCTTCCAGACCCAGGGATTGAACTTGGGTCTCCTGCACTGCAGGCAGATTCTTTACCATCTGAGCCAACAAGGGATGGCAGCTTTATGTGTAGCTGGAATATATTGGGAAAGGATGTGTTCTTCCTTTCCTCTTGTTATGCTGGAAGTAGTGTCTCTTCTTCTCAGTAGGGCAGTCCCTCCACATGAGATCTGGATGCCACCTCTTCCTCCCTTCCATTAGTGATTATTCCTGCACTCTCCCAAATCTGTGTTTTCCCCACTTCTATTCAGTTTGTCCCTCAGCATTCCCAGATCTCTCCAACCTTCACAAAAGCCTGCCATCCACCCATTTCTTCCTCCTTCCCTCAGTGTCCCCCCTCTCCAACTACTACGATACCATTCTCTGCCATCAACTCTCCCAAAGAGCTACTTTCAACACTGATGATGATCTCCATGTGGCTAAATTCAGTGGACAGTTTTCACCTGACATCATTTCTCAGCATCACGTGACAAGATTATCCACAGCCTCCTGATGAAACCTCATGCTGTAGGCTCTTCCTCTCTGGTCACTGTCTCCTTTGCAGCTGCGTCATCGGGTGCTGGGTGATTAAATTTTAGCCTTTGTCACAACTCATCTTAGCCTCTCTTTTCTTCTCACCCTGTAGGCACTTTTCAGTCTTTCACCTAGCAGTCTTTGCTAAGGCTGCTATCACTATGTCGACCCAGGCATCCCTCAAGTGGGCGACTCCACCTGGAGCTTCTGCTCACCAATTGCCTGCTCAGTTCCATGCTTCCAATTTGACGTCTTAGTGTGGACAAGCTGGACCATCAACTTCTCTCCCTCTGTTTGCTTCAGTGCGTGCATGTTCAGTCCCTCAGTCGTGTCCGACCCTTTTGTGGCCCTATAGACTGTAGCCTGCCAGGCTCCTCTGTCCATGGGATTTCCCACGCAAGAATACTGGGAGTGGGTTCCCATTTCCTCCCCCAGGGGATCTTCCCAACCCAGGGATCGAACCGTGTCTCCTGCGTCGGAAGGTGAATACTTTACCACTGAGCCACCTGGGAAAAGTCTCTGCTTACTTCACTTCAACCCCTCTTGCTCCATCCTCTGAGTTCCCCATCTCAGTAAATGGCACCAGCCTCCGCCTATTTGCTTATGTTGGAACTTGGGAATAGTGTTGCCTCAATCCTTTTGGGAGGGTTCAGCACAAAAATGTGCTTAACTCTATTTTGAAATAAAAAAAACAAACTAAAGCATATCATAACTAAAGTAAGTCTTTTAAATTCTGCTTTCCTCACAGGGACTATTCTGATGCTTTAAAAACAGAATATCAGATCCTTTCCAAAATAATTTTGGGCCCTTCTTTTGCTGTTGCTGTAAAAGCCCCTGGCCTGCCTAGGAGTCAATAGTCAGACACCATTTCCTGTTGATTCTCCTTCTTAAAATATTTTTGAACCTGTCTGCTCCTCTCAGGTGCCAAATGTGCTATATTTCAAGGCTGCATGATGAGTATCTAAATTTCTGCAATAGCTCCGAATCCTCCTCCCTGCTCCAAATTATTTTCTATAAAGCAGCCAGGTAGGGTGATTGCAGGAATATATATATATACCTGATTCCGTCAATTCACTGTTTACAAACCCTCAGTGGCTTCCCATTGTCCTCAGGATAAAATCTCAGATTTGCAATAGGCCCAAGATCCTGCCAGTTTGCCATGGGCCAGTGTCACCTCTTTGAGCTCCTTGAAAGAGCCAAGCTCCTTAAACATCTTTGTAGCTGATTTACTCTTTGCTCCAGAGCTCTCTCACCCCTCCCAGCTTCTCCTTTCTCAGTTCTTAGATTCAGTGTCCTTTCTTCTGGTAAGTTTTTCTTAACCTCTTACTCCAGGTCAGTGCTCCTGGCTTAAATGCTTTCTTAGTAACCCCCACTTTGCTTTGTAAGTAAACAATTATTTGTATATTGGATAGTTTAATATCCCCTCCTAATCTACAAACTCTAGAAAACTCAAGCAAACTCCCTGAGAAAGTCAGTATTCACTCGAGTACACACAGGAAGTCCAGGATCCTTGAATCCAACTTTGTCTGATTTTAGAGCTCACGCCTTAAAGTTGAAAATTAGGCTTTATTTGGTGGACTTTATTCGGAGGACTTGAGCCCAGAAGACAGCCTCTCAGCTCTGAGGGACTGTTCCAAAGAGGTAAGGAAGGAGCCAGGATTATACAGGGGTTTTATAACAAAAACCAGACAGTCAAAAGTTTACTGTTAGATAGCTCAAATTAATGTGTGTGTGCTTAATCCCTCAGTCATGTCCGACTCTCTGCAGCCCCATGGACTGTAACCCACCAGGATTCTCTGTCCATGGGATTCTCCAGGCAAGAATGCTGGAGCAGGTTGCCATTTCCTCCTCCAGGGGATCTTCCCGACCCAGGGATCAAACCTGCACATTGGCAGGTGGATTCTTTACCACTAGGGCCAACCTGGGAAACCCAAGTTTACGAATTTAGCTCTCTTCTATGTTTGGGTAATGCAGGAGTCTGTGCTCAGGGAAATCATTCCTTTGATATGCACCTTAGCTCTCTAGGGCCAATATCCTGTTCTTCCCCACACTGAGGCCCCTCAGGGTGCACCTTTGGGGGTGGCTGCAGTGGAGGGGTGCTTAGCTCTGGGCAGCTCCTTTGTCTCCATCCTAAATTCCCTCAGGGCTCACTACTGGGGCCTCTGGTAGGTGCCCCTTATGGCTTGATGGCCATCCTTTGTTTGTTAATACGACTGGCAACATTTCTCCTCCACAGGAGAAACAGGAGAAAAATGTTAACTTATCTGGCTAATACTAGAACAGTGGTGTTCTAGTGTGGGTGAATCTCTGTGCAAGTTCAAGTCAGTTGTAGATTTCAGGAAACCTCAGCCTTCTGTGTGTGGGGGGGGAGGGGGGTGGAGGAGGTGTTCAGATTACCCGCAGGACTAGCTAAACTGGACCCCAGTTCTTCCACCGTATAATCTCACATCTCTAAACGGGGGTAACATTAACCAGCTTGCAGGGCTGTAGTAGAACTCATTCATCTAATACGTATTTAATGAGCATCTAGTATATTGGGGTTAGGTGATGGGGATGCAAATATGATTTAGGATGTTGGGCAGAGTGATTATCTCATTTAGTTATACGTGGTCACAGGTACTAGTATTAACACAGCTGTGTGCTGACATTTGCCTGTGGCACGTAGCTTGAGACAGGGTGTGACATTTGTGACGCTGGTCACTATCTGTGACGCTGGTCACTATCTTTCCAGATTACCGCGCGGTGCGACCACACCTCCGCTCCGGCCACCAGAGGGCGCGCGACCTCTACCTTAACGGTCCACTGCGTCTGCGCCTGCGCCGCGCTGGCTGCCCGCCCTCCACTCGCCTCGCGCCATAACGCTCCGCCCCCGTTGCCCCTAGCGGCCGTTTGTTGACTTCCGGGAACGCGGGAGTAGCGGATGCTCCGAGAGTCGCTATGGGGGCCCAAGGGGCTCCGGGCGCCCGCTTCGGAGCTGAGGCACTGCCTTAGGCCCGGCCGAGTCGACCCCGCCGACTTTCTGGCCGAGGAGCAGGCTTTCCATAGCGCAATTACCATGGGGGAACCCTATGAGATGGTGCCCGGTGAGTGGCGCCCGCGGCGGTGGCGGCGGGCCGGGAGGGAGGGTCAGCGGGCGGGCGGACGGCCAGGCCCCGCCTCTGGGCTGGCCCCGTCGGGGGACAGGCCTGGGCCGCGGCCACCCGACTACGGTCAGAGTCTAGCCGCACCCCTGCGGTTGACTGAGAGGAGAAAGAAAGGAGGGGGAGGAGGGGGACTACGGGGAAAGGGGGTGCCGGTCTTTCTTCTTCTAATTCTTTTAAAATAAGTTTTCGATGAGTTTCTCGAAGGCAGGGGCAGTTTTCACCGCCCTATGATCTTCCCAAAGTACTTTGTTTGAGGTCCTCAGAACCCGATTGTGTATTGAACGCAGTAAAGAGTGGCTGACCGGGGGACGTGCGGTAAAAGAGGATGGGGAAAGGAGGGAGCCATTAGTGAGTGGTTTTTTGAGACTTTACCCCCGAGCTCCAGAAATAACCTTTGGCTTTGTGACTGGGTACCACGTACGTTCTTTGTAACAGAAATAGACGTTTCACGAAGCAGTACTTATTCTAGCCACTTGGGATGTGCTCAGATCTTTCCTGTAATACTTTACTTTTTTAAAATGGTCATTATGACCCACTAAGTTGATTTGCTGACCCACTCCTCATAACTCCGTTGGTAAAGAATCCGCCTGCAATGCAGGAGACTCTGGTTCGATTCCTGGGGTCAGGAAGATCTGGAGAAGGGCTAGGCTACCCACTCTAGTATTCTTGGGCTTCCCTTGTGGTTCAGCTGGTAAAGAATCCGCCCCCAATGCAGGAGACCTGGGTTAGATTCTTGGGAAGATCCCCTGGAGAAGGGAAAGGCTACCCACTCCAGTGTTCTGGCTTGGAGAATTCCATGGACTGTATAGTCCATAGGGTCGGCAAACAGTTGGACACCACTGAGCGACTTTCACTTGTATGGGTCACGACCAACAGTTCGGAAAAAAAAAAAACAAACACTAGAGCAGAATCGTTCTGTTTCTGCCAGGCTCTTGGGTTCAAACATGATTCAGTTCCTGCCTCGAGTTTACACGGTAGTGAGACATACAAGAAACTAAACAAAATGACAGTATCGATTGACAGAAGATGCCACTGGGGCAGCACAGAGCCACTGGCCCCCTGGCTTGGGGTGAGGGTAGCCGGGGGAAGGCTTCTTGGGGAGCCAGAGCAGGACAAAATAGTTGTAATTATTCATTCTATTAAAAACTCAGAGCCTGTTCTAGAACCTGGCCTCCTATATCTATCGTTATCAGTTTGAACTCGCACACCTCACACTTGTTCTCAAAAGGTTTTTCCACAGTGGCAAGTCTCTTGAGCATTAGTATTTATTATTAATACTTAGGTTTTCTATGTCTTTCCTTCTGATACCTGTTTAATCTCTTTGTGTGTAGTCATCCTCCTTGAGGTTTCCTCAAAAGCTGAGTCTGGTCTCGTGTGTGTGTGTGTGTGTGTGTGTGTGTGTTTAGATATTAATAGCTTTGGGAATCTCATAGAAGTTTTTGGTCTCTTTCCAAAATGGTACTGGAGTAAACCAGTTTGTGAATACTCATCTTATCAGGTAGTATTTAGTGACTTCATTTAAGAATGTCCAAATCTCAACATCCTGCGTCCTCACGATGTTACTGATGAAACTCAATGCTGTCCTGTTTCTGCGTGTGGAGAAAAGCCTTCAGTCAGAGGCTAGACTATGCGACGTTCACCAGTGTGAGTGGGGCATCGAAGGTATCAGCTTATTTCCAAGGAGTAGATGGTCTACCCAGTGGCAGCAGGACTCCTTAGTCATTGTGACAGTATATTTCTTACTTTACACCCGTAAACAGATAATATATACTTGATTTATTAGATCTTATAAATAAAACTAGAATGAAGTCTGAGGAGTTAAACTGAGTTAAGTTGGAAGAAGGAGGGTGTAGGCCATGTGGAGCAGATAAAGTCCTGGAAAAATATTTTAGTTAACAGGCAACATGATAAAACTTGTGAAATCAAAACTCTCATATATTTGTCTCTTTTATTTGCAGATTCGGGTGCTGTGTTTACATTTGGCAAAACTAAATTTGCTGAAAATATTCCCAGCAAATTCTGGTTTAAAAAGGATATACCTATATCTCTTTCATGTGGAGATGAACATACTGCTATTACTACAGGTTAGTGTTAAAATTGTAAATGAAGATAGTAATAACTTAGAGAATCCTAAGTATTGTAGATGTGTTGTTCAAAACATGTTGAAGATATACAGAAAGTGAATTTTTTTTTTTTACCTTGCCAGAGAATTCTTGACAAACTGATTTATCAGGGAAGACTTTTAAGTTCCCTTAGTATACTGACACGTGATTTTCTATGCATATTGCTTTCTTAGAATAAATCTATTTGAATATATTCATAACATCAAAAAAACTGTTACTGTATAATCTTAGAAACTCTTTACAACTAACATAATATAGCTATAAGTAGATGGGCAAGGTAACCTGTAAAACTGATAACATTGTTTAAGTACAGCTTTTTTATTGTTTTCTGATGACTTTATCTCACATTATGTTGAAGATGCTACAGTTTATTATTTCTGTTTCTTTCCCACCAGGAAATAATAAGCTTTTCATGTTTGGCAGTAACAACTGGGGACAGTTAGGATTAGGATCAAAAGCAACTGTTAACAAGCCAACATGTATCAAAGGTTTGGGGTCTTTTCTTATCACTTTAAATACTTAAATTATATAAAGTACTTTTCTATTGATTGTGTAATTCTTTAATATAAATAATAAAGCCTTTAGTTCTTTATTCACTGAGATTTACTTGAATATTATTGGCATTTAACTTTATTTTTCATGTGATATTCAGAACTACTTCTATATGTTAGGATTTAAAAATCACATTGATTTTAAACCCAGAGACCACAAAAGAAATAATGATTCTATAGTACTGTGCACTTGAACATCATTTTTTTTGCCTGTTTTGTAAACCTACTTAAATATTACTGTTATTGTATATACAGAGAACAAACAATATGATAGGGTTTTGAGCTCTGTCTCACTTGTTAGAGTTGTGAACATCATGGTTCTATGTAGTTGCAGGTTTTATAAAACACACTTTACCCTGCTGTATATAGTTAGCAGATGTGCTGAAGAAAACATCAGGCCTAGGTGTTGATTAGTACTAGTGTTCTTACACGGAGAAGGCAATGGCACCCCACTCCAGTACTCTTGCCTGAAAAATCTATGGATGGAGGAGCCTGGAAGGCTGCAGTCCATGGGGTCGCACAGAGTCGGACACGACTGAAGCGACTTAGCAGCAGCAGCAGTGTTCTTACAAGAACAACAGGACAAAATGTTTCAAATTAGGATTGTCCCAGAAAATATAATACCTTTACAAAGCTTTCTCGCCATTATGTGCAAAAGCTTCTGTTTGGTTTAACCCATGAACATCAGCCATACTTGAATGGTGATAGAGACTCCTTGGGATATGGCAGGAATAGGATTCTTTATCTTTGTAGCCAGATTTTTAATTTGAGCTCAGAATTTCAGTGTAATTTATCATATCCATGCTTCCCTGGTGGCTTAGATGGTGAAGAATCTGCCTGCAGTGCAGGAGACCCAGGTTCAATCCCTGGTCAGGAAGATCCCCTGGAGAAGGGAACAGCAACCCATTCCAGTATTCCTGCCTGGAGAATTCCATGGACAGAGGAGCCTGGTGGGTTCTATGGGGTTGCAAAGAGTTGGACACTATTGGACAACTAACACACACATACACACACATGCTATTTGTAGATATTGTTGTGGAACTTTTAAAGTATTCCACTAAGTCAAAAAATATTTACTGAGCACAGGTGACTAAACCCTTGAGTTTCTTTATAGTGCCTACTATGCTTACTGTTCAAAATCGAATGAAAGTGAACGTGTTAGTTGCTCAGTTGTGTCTGACTCTTTGTGACCCCTTGGACTGTAGCCCACCAGGCTCTTCTGTCCAGGGGATTTTCTAGGCAAGATTACTGGAGTGAGTTGCCATTTCCTTCTGCAGGGGATCTTCCCGACCAGGGATTGAACCCAGGTCTCCTGCATTGAAGGCACATTCTTGACCATCTGAGCCACCAGGGAAGTCCAATACCTAATAGACAAGCTAACAAGATTGTCTAGACTATGAGATCTTTGAGCCAGGGACTCTGTCTTAGTGATATTTGCAGCCCCTATGCTGAGCACTTAGGAGATGTTCTGTAAATGTTTTTAATATGTAAATGAATGAATGAAGAACTTTACTGTAGGTATATGACTAAACAACAACAAATGCCTATGAATGTTGAACTTAGTGCTTTGTTGTGTGAGGTAGAAAGTAAACTTGATGATGATAATGCCATATTAGGGAATAGATCAGGTTGGAGAAAAGACAGCATAACAATGTGGTGGATCTCAGCACATACTAATTACTTGTGGAGTTTTAAATAATATATAGATGCTTAGGTCTTACCTCAGACCTACTGACTCAGATTCTCCAGGGGTCAGGCTAAGCTATCTGTATTTTTTTTTTCAGAACACCATTAGTTATTATGATACATAACTACCTCCAAAAACTTTTAATTTATTAGTTATGAAAATCAACTTAGAAGTCAGACAGGCCTGGGTTTAAATCTGTTCTACAACTTGGTCATCATTTGACCTGGATTATTTATCATTTCCATATAATCATAAAATATCTTACTTGCTGTATTTTTATATTTTTAGCTTTAAAACCGGAAAAAGTGAAATTTGTTGCTTGCGGAAGGAACCACACCCTAGTTTTAACAGGTATAGTATTCAATCTGTGGGCTTCCCTGGTGACTCAGCTGGTAAAGAATCCGACTGTAGTGCAGGAGACCTGGGTTCGATCCCTGGGTTGGGAAGATCCCCTGGAGAAGGGAAGGACTACCCACTCCAGTATTCTGGTCTGGAGAATTCCATGGACTGTATAGTCCATGGGATCACAAAGAGTCGGACACAACTGAGCAACTTTCAGTTCAGTTCACTTCACTTCACTCAATCTGTATGACTTCCTGTCCAATCTGAGGACCGAGGTCTCACTCCAGTAACATTTGTGACTTTGTAAAATTAATAGAAACAGTGCCTTGGTAACAGTAAGATTAGGATTTTTTTAAAAAATGTAAATGGATAGTACACTTGTTTGCCCATGAAAATATGCAGATAAATGTTAAGTGGATGAAGAAAAAGCTTCTTTTCTTGGATTACGTTAAGGAACAGCATCTCCTTACCTGTGTGCACACCTTCAGGGGCCGCATGCTCCTGATCTTGCTCTTCCCTCTTCTTTTCAGAGGGTGAGTGGAAGCCCTTCCTAAAAGGCTTTTGATGTGAGTTAGCACAGTTCCAGTCAAAATCCAAATAGGCCATGTGTGTGTATGAGTGTGTGTATGTAGAAATTCACAAGGTTATTCTAAAGTTTATAGGGAAAAGCCAAGGACCTCGAATAGCCAAAACAGTTTTGAAAAGATCAGAATGGAGGTCCTGATTTTAAGACCTACTGTAAAGCTACAGTGGGGCTTCCCTGGTGGCTCAGATGGTAAGGAATCTGCCTACAGTGTGGGAGACCTGGGTTCAGTCCCTGGATTGGGAAGAACTAGGGATTGGAGAAGGGCATGGCAACCTACTCCAGTATTCTTGCCTAGAGAATTCCATGGACAGTGGAGCCTGGTGGGCTACAGTCCATGGGGTCTCAGAGAGTCAGACATGACTGAGCAACTAACACACACGCAATGCTACAATGATCAAGACAGTGTGCTATTAGTAAGTAGATAGACAAAGATTAATGGAGTAGAGTCCAGATATAAAGCCACATGTTTATGCCCATGTTTATGACAAAGGTGCCAAGGCAATTCCGTGAGGAAAAGTAATCTTCCAACAAATCCTGCTGGAACAATTAGATATCCAGGCCCTGACCACGCAGCAGTCTTTCCCACCTCCATCCCCTACACATAGCTTTTTCTGTCTTCAGGCTGTTCTCACTGCTTCAGCCCCCACCTCACCTCTCTGCCCTCACTCAATACTTTCCCTTTGCTAAAGTGTCTTTTCTCTTTCTCTCATTCAGATTTTTGAATTTTAAGATCCAGTGTATGTCTTCTTCCATAGAGCTTTTTGTGACTATTCAACTTTTTCCTTGTGTCATTCTCTAAAGTGCTTCAGCATTCCACCAACTCTGATATGCTCTATATGTTTTAAATTGTGTGGTTCAGTTTCATGTGGGGTCGCACAGAGTTGAACACGACTCAAGTGACTTAGCAGCAGCGTGCAGTGCTTGTAGTGTCCCAAATTCTATTCTAAGAATTTCATAAATGTTAATTCATGTAGTCTTCATAACACCTCTATGAAGTAGACATTATCTTATTTTATAGATGAGGGAAATGAGACACTGAGACGTTAAGGATAGCTTGCCCAAAGTTACACAGCTGATAAGTGGCAAGCCAGAATTTGTACCCAGGACATCTGGTTCTGTGTCCTCTTGCCTAGACGCAATGCTGGACTGCCTTGGAAGGCAGAAAATTAAATATAGAAAATTAAAATAATTTTGAAACATAGAGTTTCCACATTTCTAATTAGATTCTTCTTGTATTTGCCTCATTTTATGGTTACCTATTATATCTTAGCCTTAATGGTATGGAAGTTAAAATTAATGAACCACATCTCTTTTAAAAAGTTTTGATTTGAATTATAAACTAATTTGGAAATTACTTTCCTCTTTTTTGCTCTGAATTAATAGTTCTGCATTTCTGTTGCTATTTAAACCATAGAATAATTTATAAAATCTCACAGAAATGTAGAGCCTTGCTTATTTTGCTGTACTTTTGACACCAAAAGGAAGCTGTTCACCAAATTTTAGGATGATGCCAGCTTTCAACTTTCTTCACTAGTAATAGTGATACTATCTAGTATACACTGGACTGTCTCCTAAAGATGACAACTGTGGTATACTGATGTTTTCTTTTCCATGTGCAGGAGGAGGCAAAGTATATGCCACTGGAGGAAATAATGAAGGACAGCTCGGACTTGGTGATACTGACGAGAGAAGTGCCTTCCATCTCATTAGTTTCTTTACATCCCAGCATAAGATTAAACAACTATCTGCTGGGTCTAACACTTCAGCCGCACTGACTGGTAAGACTCTTTTTCCATTTCAAACTGGGACATAGCCCTTTTTTTCAGACCAGGATATACAGAATCAGTAAACTGAAGACAGCAGTCCTGTTTCATTTTCTTTCATTGACCATGTGTTTTCAGAAGACATTTAAAATAGAACTGAAAATCATGACAAATATTACAACTTTATGCTTATATACATTTAGAAGGTAATTGTTAAGTAACTTCTAAGCTGTACTACCCATCTGTTTCTTTAGATATTCTTAAATAGTAGCTTCATTGCATGTTCTGAAAGTTATATTTCAACTTTAGTGAAGTTGCTGTCAGAAACATCCCAGAAATCTGTGGGATATATGTTACTAAAATACAGTTTGTAATGGTTATTGCATCACTCTGCTCTGCCTATCAAAAGCCCATATGAGAACTTTCTTTAAAATTTGGAGCTGAGATTAACATGTCTCACTGAAGAAGCTGCCGGTGTATTTCTTTGTTCCAGTCTAGGGAGGTGTGTGAGGTGCGCTGTTGCTGTGGCCGGTAAGAGAGCCAGAGTCGGATCTGCAGTTCCATCCCTTCAGTTCTCTCACCCACACAGTTGGCATTTAGACCTCCTCCTTTTGTTTCTTATTTTCATATTTCCTTTTATTTGCTTTATCCTGAAACACTTCAGATTTAAAAACTTTTAATTAAAAGATACAAGTAAATAAGTCTTGATCATTCTTTTCTAGAATATTTCCCTTAGGTTTTTTTTTTTCCCCTAACAACACAACCTTTATCAGAAAGCACAGGAGTTAGCCTAGTTTTGAGATGTTAGGTATGCTAATGTATCTCCTAGTCTCTGAAGTTAGATTATGTATTTTCAACTGTAAAAAAAAAATTTAGCAAAATAAATTTATTTAATTTTTTTCTTCCTCTAAAGCGTCATTCCCACAGTGTTCTCAGAGCAAAGTAGTCCCAGGCCTTCTGACCTGGGCCTTGTCTGGGAGATGTGTAGTGTGACTCATGCTGACATTCAGTTCAGTTACAAGTAGACTGCTTGAAAGGAGGGAACCATCTTCTGTTTAGAGACTTTAGAATAAGGAAAGGTTATTATAGGAAAGGACATTCTGTCTTTGCTACTGAGGTAGAAATATGGGCGTGACTAAAGTGATATACTTTAGGTTATTCTCTATCCTTTATCATTATAGAAACATTTCATAATAGAAATAGTACTATTAAGTAGTTCCCTGGTATAAATGTCTTAGTACTTTTCTTTCAAGATACATTCTTTTTCTAAATTAAAAAATAAATGTTCTGTTGGGAATATAATAACTTGCTATCCCTGCTACCTCTTAAAATGTTTTTTCCTCTTCATGTTTTATCTATAGAGGATGGTGAGCTTTTCATGTGGGGTGACAATTCCGAAGGGCAAATTGGTTTACAAAATATAACTAATATGTGTGTCCCACATCAAGTGACCGTTGGAAAACCTATCTCCTGGATCTCTTGCGGATATTACCATTCAGCTTTTGTAACAAGTAAGACAGACAGTTGAATTTCTTATGTTATCTCTCATGTCTAAGTTATTACTAAATTAATAATAAAATGACATAATATCCTATATTTCTATAGCACTATCGCCATGGTACTCCATGTAATGAAATTATTTTGGTCTGTTTTAGGTCACAGTGTTTCTTCATTTTAATAATGAATGTTTATAATTTCAAACTATCTGATATTTTCAAACTATCTGACTGATTTTAATGAATTAGCTCTATTAGGAAAACAAATTTTATATATAAAAAACCCTTCTAAATGTTGGTCCTCAAATTTCTTTGGCATTAAAAACAAGACCTATGAGCCTCTTTTCTCTGGATTTGCTTGGTTCTGTACTTTGACCAATTCTGATCTTGTCCTGATAGTTTGCTTTTATCATTTTAGCACATAAGTCATAGGTTTTTATTGTAGGAATAGGGTTGATGATTTGATGGAAAAGGAGGAGAGTTCAGTATGGGATATGCTTTCCTTCAGTTGGACTTTTCTCAGGAAAAGTCCCCCAATTTCTCCTTTTCCTGGCCTCATTGGCAACCTTCTCTACCTTAATTAAAATATTTTAAATGCTGGAATCTATTATAGCCTACATCTACTCTAGTAGTAACAGCAAAAGTGTGATCTTGGTTTTCCATCCTATTGATGGTTTTTCTAACAATAAAAACACCTAGCAGAAAACAGTTTTATGGACCCTCTTAGATATCTCTCTAAGTATTTGTTACACATTTACTTCTTATTCCGTGCATCTCAGATTCAGGTTTAGAAAATGCTTATTGTCCCATCTTAGTGCCCCCCAGGTTTACCAATGACTCGGTAGTAGTCCCACTTCATGGGAAATAGATGGGGAAACAGTAGAAACAGTGTCAGACTTTATTTTTGGGGGCTCCAAAATCACTGCAGATGGTGATTGCAGCCATGAAATTAAAAGACGCTTACTCCTTGGAAGGAAAGTTATGACCAACCTAGACAGCATATTAAAAAGCAGAGACGTTACTTTGCCAACAAAGGTCTGTCTAGTCAAGGCTATGGTTTTTCCAGTGGACATGTATGGATGTGAGAGTTGGACTGTGAAGAAGGCTGAGCGCTGAAGAATTGATGCTTTTGAACTGTGGTGTTGGAGAAGACTCTTGCGAGTCCCTTGAACTGCAAGGAGATCCAACCAGTCCATCCTAAAAGAGATCAGTCCTGGGTGTTCTTTGGAAGGACTGATGCTAAAGCTGAAACTCCATTACTTTGGCCACCTCATGCGAAGAGTTGACTCATTGGAAAAGACTCTGATGCTGGGAGGGATTGGGGGCAGGAGGAGGAGGGGACAACAGAGGATGAGGTGGTTGGATGGCATCACCAACTCGATGGACATGAGTTTGAGTAAACTCTGGGAGTTGGTGATGGATAGGGATGCCTGGCATGCTGCGATTCATGGGGTTGCAAAGAGTTGGACACGACTGAGTGACTGAACTGAACTGAACTGGTAGTAGTTTGGTTCTAAGAAAGGGCAAACTCTAACTTGGCTAGTTTTGTTCATTACTGTGTCAGTTTGTGTCTTGAAGAAACTGACAATAAATAAATCTTGTTGAATGAGGAGGTAAATGAATGAATGATAAATTGTTTTCCTTGGGCCAATACCACATACCAACTTACTTCCAACTTTACGGCTCCTGGGATTGGTATAGTCTGTGCTTACTTTGTTTATGAAACAAAAAATAGAAAAACACATGGAAAAACAAATAAAGCATTGTCTTATATTTAGGCCTTAATAAAATTGCCAATGTCAATTTTTATTTACTACTGCTTTAGCCAGTAGAGAAACAAGTGCAATTAATCGTTTTGACTGATAGGCATTACATTGAGCTTTTTTGTTTTGTTTTCTGTTTTATGCCTTTAAAAAAATTAGCTATATTGATGTATAGTTCACATACCATGCAATTCACCCATTGAAGGTGTGGGGAGCAGCAGGAATTTACAGACAGTAGTAGAAAGAGACTTGTCTGGACTTAGAAATTCCTTTCATATGAGAAGCAAGAAGCATGGGGAAAGGGGGAGACATGCTGACTTCCTGAGCACTTCTGTGCTGAGTACTTCAGAAAAAATTATGGTACAGAAAACTTCACTTTTGTGCAAATCAATCTAGAAAATTAGTTTGGCTGTGTTTGCAGTATTTGACCAAGTTTTAAGTGGCACCTACCATGTGTGTTAGATGTCACACAACTTCCCTAAGTTCTGATTTGCTAGAAGGGATCTGTCTTTGACAGCTCGTTATACTCATAGCTAAGATTTATTACAGCAAAGGAAAGATCTGTATTCTTCAGAGAGGTCCCGTATGCACTTCCCAGTCCTTCCTCTTCCAGGGCCAGACGAGGTGTGTTTTCTCTTTGGCATTGAACTACAGTGATGTGTGTGTGATGTCTCTGCCCAGGGAAGCCTTGTTCTATTCTCAGGGTCTGAGGCTTTGCTGTGGGTGGCTGGTCATGTAGGCACATCCTGCTAGCAACTCATCATGGCACCTGCAACCAGGCCCTTCAACAGTGAAACCAGGTGTACATCATCAGTGTTGATGTTTGTGCAAAGCAACCCTTTCTTAGCTTCTGGCTAAGCTGGCATAATTCATTTCTCCAGGTGTGTGCAACAGAATCACCTATCACCAGCTTAAAGAACACTCCCAAAGGCCGCATTCCCAGGGGTTAGTCAGCAGTCAGTCGTGGTGTGGTTCTTTTGGAGACATGCGAGTAATACAACAAGACGTGCTGTGTTATCTCTTCTACATGAGTGATGTAGAAGCTTATGATTAGATTATGTATTTACTACAGTTTTAAAATTCCTGCTCTATAGAACTCACTGCAGTTCATAGAAAATAGTTCCTGATTTCATGAAGCTCATAGTATAGTGTGCTAAGTGTGATAACAGAAGCAAATCAATAGTATTGGTATGGACAAGGCAGCAATTAAATGACATGAGTTCCTTAGCAGGAGTCTGTCTGGAAGAAGTGCCATCTAAGTAAAACCTGCGATCTTTAGGCTTACTCACCATATTTGCTTCACGCATAAATGAGTTTTCTACAGAAAGTTTCATGAAAAGCAATTATTTATGCAATAAGTATTATATTTAATGTACTAGACACACTGCTAGGTTCTTGTGAATACCATAGTGAGCAAGACAAAATCCATGTCCTTTTGGGGGTTTAATGTCTAGTCATTTTGCTTTATTAAAAGTAGGTGGAAGAATTAAGATCATCTTGTCTTTGTATTGTGAAACAGATAAAATAATTTTCTAGTTGTTACTGGTAGTGATAGTCATGAATTCTTCATGAAGATTTGGATTAGAATAATCAAGAAGAAGGGAAAATCTACCTTTATTCCTTATTATTGAGTAAAAGTATCTCAAGAAAGGTCAGATTTATTAAGTCTATATTTTCAAAATTTTTTATGAAACATAAGAACATGTACCAAAAAGACCAGTATTTTTTGTTCATGTCTCTGTCATCACTGAGCCCTCTTTATTTTTCTTCAATAGCTGAGGGAGAACTGTACACCTTTGGAGAACCAGAGAGTGGGAAGTTAGGTCTTCCCCCAAAGCTCCTGGTCAATCACAAAGTGCCCCAGCTGGTGCCTGGAATTTCTGAGAAGGTGATCCAAGTTGCTTGTGGTGGAGGACACACAGTTGTTCTTACAGGTAGGGGTGCGTCTCCGTTCCCTGCTTTCCATGGCACCTAACGAAAACCTTTTTTAACATTCACTTATTTTTATTGTGGTAAGAACACTTAACATCTGCTCCACCATCTTAACAGAATTTTAAGCGTATAATACAGTAATGTTATCTATAGGCACAATCTGATATGACAAGTCTGTAGAACTTTCACCTTTGCATAGCTGAAATCCATTAATTAGCAGCTTCCCTGTCCACCACCCTAGTCCCTGGCAACCACCATTCAAGTCTCTGCTTCAGTGAGTTTGTATGTTTCAGGTACTTCATGTAAGTTGACTTTGCACCCTTTTCCATTAAGATCTCTACTTTTTGTTCCTATAGTTAGTAAACATTTCTGGCCTATGGAAGATATTGTTAAGTAGAAAAAAAAAGAATCTTGTTGAATCGTTTTTGCTTATATAATTGACATTTTCATGACCTTAACACCTTTAATGGCAGCAAATAACTTTTTTAGCTCATTTTCAAGAACACTTTGTTTTCCTCATGTATATGTATTCCATATTTATTTAAAATTGACATTAATTTTTCTGAAATACTTTATTTTGAAGAAGCTCCTTGTTAATAGTCTTTTCTACTTGTCATTGGTAATTCTTTTCTTTGATATTCACAGTATCTAACTTGGTGATTTCTTTGTGATGTTTATGTCTGTTATAGTAATTCATTAAAGGGAGTTAAGATTGTAAATTACAGATAAGAATACAGAGTTAGAACCTTAATGATAATGTCCCTTTTGGCTTCTGAATTTTGTTTTTGGTATGACATGTGACTTCCTAGGATGCTAGTCAGTATAATTAAAATATACTGCCTATTAATATGCTTACATTGATGCTCTCAGATTTGTTCAGCATTAGATTTATTTTAGATGAGTATAGAGGTAATGCAGTTAGGTAGTGAATAATTATGATACTTTTTAGTAAAAAGAAACAGTTTTTGAAGTCACCACTTAATCTTCAGTAGCCCAAAGCTAGAAGTGTTCTAGACAAATTTTTAAATAACATCCAATTCTTAGGTGATAATGCTGAAATGTTGCCAGGTGATTAAGCTGTATATTATCTTTAGATTTTCCTCTCTTACATCACTTTTCCTTGACTTCCTATTCTAGTCCTAGTCATGCTTATAAAGCTATGGTTTCCCAGAACTGCAATTTCCAGATGGAATATTTTCAAAGTGAGAAATGTTTTTTTCCAGGTCCTCCACTCTAAATTTGGAAATAATTCTGAAGTTTAAGTTTTTTTTTAACTTCTGCTGATAAAGTGAATTTTTATATAATTTCTGAAAGATTTATTTTAGGAATTAAACTTTAATCTTTATAAATTATCTGAAAATTTATTCTGTAGGCAGAAATGCAATTTATTATGTCATGTATTTTCTCTGGTTTATACAAAGATTATAGAAAGAATTTATTAAGTGATTGAAGGTTATTCTGAAGGACGTAATGTTGACTATATAATAACGTGTCATTAAACCATATATTATAAAATATTTTCAAGATAATATTTTAATTATACTTAAAATTTAAAAAGTGCACATAAGTACACATAAGTATGATATTTTCTTATAGTATAATAGACATTTAGCTTTCTGTGAACTTTGTTTTGAAGTTAAAAACCATATTGCCAGAACCTGATTGTTTTCTCCAGATTTTTGGAGACTTTTGAATCTCACAGACCATTAACGTTTTTATATTTTAAGTTTTTTATTTTGTAAGAGAATATGAAGACCTAGAGAAGATTGCCAACTTCCAGTTTGCATTTGGCTAAATATGGACATTGCAAAAAAAATGAATCTGTTTTCACCATTATATCATAAAATAAGGGTCATTTTCAAAACAAAAATTTAAAAGCTCTTAATTTTATAATAAAAGACATCCCCTTAAATTGTAAAAATTTATCTGTATGGAAAATTCACTACTTTGCCTATTTTTAAAAATTTATCCATGGACCTTTGAAGGCTTTATTATGAGCCAGTCCTCATGAGAAACCTGTGTTCTGAAGCAGTATGGATAGAAATATTAAATATTTAGTCCTAATTGATAAAGAAATGGACCTAAAGAGTATATGATCATCAGTTTGAGTAAGTACTAAGTTAAATACCTAAGAGTTATCGGATACTTTGCAAGACCATAAAGCCAAGAATAGCTAATCATCTGTTCTAAATGGTTCTCTTAACTAAAGGGAGGGGCTTGGATTAGATGATTCTTTGGGGGCCCTCCCCAGCTTTGTTTTTTCTTGTGTCTGTAATTCTGATCTTAAAGTCTATTTAGATCAGACTTTATTGATCTTAAAGTCAATAAAATACTTTAAAGATAATTTTAATTAGTTCATTGTTGATAAATTTATTTAAAACTTGATATTTTGATATAACTATGATAGATTACACAATACAGCTACTGGTTGTAACAATAGTCAGGGAAACAATGGATTGCTGTTGAGAAAGTATCAGACTGGAACTGGGACAAACTAAGTGAGACCAAGTGATTCATATCATTTTGTATGTCATCCACAGCAGTTATCAGAAGACCAGAAAGGCTTGGTTATTAGATTGGGTTCACAATGAAGTCTGGGCCCCAAAGAAAATAAGAACTTAACTTCTCCAGATTATGTTTAGACAAACTTAAGATCTCTACAGGGCTACACAAGTATCTAGTTGTGAAATGAAATGTATTCTGTGAAATTAGAGTAATATTTATCTGAAGCCAACTAATCAAATCTGTTTTCCTAAGACAGTATTATTTATTAACATTGAATTACATTGTTAAAAATGTTACAAAGCTAGGATGACTAAAAATTATATTGATTTTTGTATATAATGTCCTTAGGTAAGAGTCTTCAGTCATTTAAAAATAATAGAAACTATTGTCGTTGCTAGTCATTCAAGCACACAAGGGAACAAAGAAAGGGCAAAACTTTTGTAACTTGATTCAGTGTGCCTGAACGGCCTAATTTCACAGGCTATTGTCAGACAGCCCAAGAAACTTGGAGTGATTGTTGGCCAGCTCGAGATAGACAGTTTTTTCACTTACCCAACATCCTCCTATTAAGCTGAATATTCAGAATTGGAGATATGCTGTGATTATTAGTTTTACGAGAGATAGTGTTTTTACACTAAAATAAAGGTCTGTTTGCCATTGCCTCAGTGTGGCTTCATATCCTTGACACACTATGTTGTCTTTAAGAAATAATATCATTGTGTCTTACTCATGAAGTAGACATTAGAAAGAAAAATGTAAAACTATATGACAATAGTTATGTGTTCATCAGTATCCTGTGTTGTCACAATAAGGTGAGTTGATTAGATAATTACTTTTTAGAAAAATGTTATTTTACAACTGACTGTCCCATTGTGTTTTTGAACCTTCCTGTATGTTTTCTCATTTAATCCTTGCAGCAGCTCTTTTAGAAGGGATTATAGCATTAGGGAATTTAAGTAGCTTGTCTGCTTGCCACAGCTAGTATTAATGAAGGTTTGGGCTTCTACTTGAATCTGAAACTCTTGCTTCTATAACTGCAGCAGGAGAGGCAATGTGTTGCACTGCGGAGAAGCACACAAATGCAGCAGACACTGTGCTTCCTAAGGCAGGGGCCCGGAAGCATTGTGTGTCTAAAAGGACACTTAGATCACCACTTGTTTATCCTGTTCTTATGCTCTTCCATTTCTCAAGACTACATGAGCTAATACTTACTAAATTATTGGAGTTCGTTTGGAATCACTTCAAAACTACTACTATCGCATAGGATGGATAAACAGCAAGGTCATATTTTATATTCAGTTCAGTTCAGTTCAGTCGCTCAGTCATGTCCGACTCTTTGTGACCCCATGAATCGCAGCTCGCCAGGCCTCCCTGTCCATCACCAACTCCCGGAGTTCACTCAGACTCAAGTCCATCGAGTCAGTGATGCCATCCAGCCATCTCATCCTCTGTCGTCCCCTTTTCCTCCTGCCCCCAATCCCTCCCAGCATCAGAGTCTTTTCCAATGAGTCAACTCTTTGCATGAGATGGCCAAAGTACTGGAGTTTCGGAAAAGAATATGAAAAGAATATATGTATATGTGTAATTGAATCACTTTACTGTATAGCAGTAATTAGCACAACATTGTAAATCAACTATACTTCAATAATTTTTTTTAATTTAAATAATATAGAGGAAAGGCTTTTCCCTTTCTCTGATTATTCTTGCACTTCCTAATAAATGAGCTTTGTGCTGTGCTTTGCTTAGGAGCTCAGTCGTGTCCAAGTCTTTGCAATCCCATGGACTGTAGCCCACCAGGCTCCTCTGTCCATGGATTCTTCAGGCAAGAATAGTGGAGTGGGTGGCCATGCCCTCCTCTAGGGGATCTTACCAATCCAGAGGTCGAACCCAGGTCTCCTGCATTGCAGGCAGATGCTTTACCATCTGAGGCACCAGGGAAGCCCAAGAACACTGGAGTGGGTAGCCTATCCCTTTTCCAGTAGATCTTCCCAACCCAGGAATCAAACTGGGGTCTCCTGCATTGCAGGTGGATTCTTTACCAGCTGAGCCACTAGGGAAGCCCTAAATGAGTTTTACCTGTGAATAAATGTAGCATATCTGCTGTAAGTTTTAATTCTCATGCAAATTCTCCTCTGAGATTGTTTCCTAAAATAGGTTATTCCATTAAACTACTGTTAAAAGTAAGGATTTTTTCTGTGGGAAACACTATTCGTTTATTTAAGTCAGTGAAAGGAATTAGCTTAGACAGTTGATGCTTTTTGACTGAATGGTAATTATAGAGACTTTTTCAGTTTCACTGGCTTTTGTGTATTTAGCAGTTCCTTCTATCATTATATGTTAGGCCCATGACATAATTGTTACAACTGTGTACCTTGTCATTTTTCTCTTCCTTTATCGAATGTATAGGTAAGTGTTGGGTATTCTTACATGAATGTTTCCTTGAGAGACCCTTAACGTACTTGATAGAAGAGGGAATGTCACCATTTTTCCAGATATAATGATGACAGTATCTGTATCTCTGAAATCCTTTTCTTGTATTTGCCTCTCCCCTTTCAGAGAAAGCCGTGTACACCTTTGGGCTGGGACAGTTTGGTCAACTGGGTCTTGGCACTTTCACCTTTGAAACTTCGGAACCCAAAGTCATTGAGAGTGTTAAGGATAAGAAAATAAGTCATGTTTGCTGTGGAGAAAATCACACAGCTTTGATAACAGGTACAGATCAAATTTCTGTTAATATACTTATTGGAACTGGGTATATTTATTACAAAATAAACAACTATATAAATGAATGTATCTAACTTAAACAAAGGAATTAATAAGTGAGAATGTAGTTCCTTGTTTAATATGCCAATGTGTAAAGTTGTAAACTCCTTTCTCATATTTTAGTTCAATTTAAAATCAGTGTAAATGATCTGAAGATTTAGAGCCTCAAAATAAGTCAGTGCTCCCAGAGGTGAGACCATAGTATTATACTTTGGCAGAAAGCTGGAGTCTTTTTGAAACTATTGATTTGAAGGCTCTGAACTCTGCTCATGCCAAGGGGGAAAATCTCCTAAGAAGGAACTTATTTAAAAAAATTCTCCGTGTTCAATCTGACAGTACCATTCAGGCTGAGTAAATTCTTAGAATGCTTCTGCCACTAGGAGGTGTTTTCAGGCGTGACTTCCGTGCTCTCTCCACAGTGCTAGCAGTGCTCGCTCTTCTGCTCTATAGTTTCTCCTTTTGTCTGGGAAGATGCTGCTTGGGCCTACTTCTCAACCTCAGAAACTAGGTGCTGCCAGCGTAGGACTCAGTAAAGGTGCTTCCCTAAAACGACTGACTCACCCAGTGAGAGTCACTCACTGACTGCACAATTTTAATTGCTTTGGAACAAAAGGCTCTGTAATTTTTGTATTTGTAGCTCACATTTCGATCGAAAAAGCAAAGCATTAAAAAGTCATAACTCATATAATATTTCGGAGAAGGCAATGGCAACCCACTACAGTACTCTTGCCTGGAGAATCCCAGGGACAGAGGAGCCTTTTGGGCTGCCGTCTATGGGGTCGCACAGAGTCAGACACGACTGATGCACCTTAGCAGCAGCAGCAGCAGCAGCATATAATATTTTGAAATAATCCAGATACTGGTATTTCTGTGTTTTCCTCCCTCTTTTACAAAGGTTTCTGCTATGATGGAACTCATCTAATGGTATCTGGTTAGGGGAAGTGGGGATCAGCAAATATAAGGTACTACCATGTACTGGCCCTTCTTCCCCAAAGAATCTTTCAGAGAGCTCTGGTTGCCCATTTTCTAGTATCAGTGTCCTTGTTAAAAGTATAGTCGAAAGTGTAGTCGCTCAGTCGTGTCCGACTCTTTGTGACCCCGTGGACTGTAGTCCACCAGGCTACTCTGTCTATGGAATTCTCTAGGCAAGAATACTGGAGTGGATTGCCATTTCCTTCTCTAGGGGATCTTCCCAACCCAGGGATCAAACCTGGGTCTTTTGTATTGCAGGCAGATTCTTTACCATCTGAGCCACAAGGGAAGCCCATTACATTAAAGTCCTTGTTAATGTACATCCTTGTTACTACATTGAAGTCCTTGTTAATGTAGCATGAAATTGAACTATATAGAATGTAAAGAATTATTCATTCATAGTCCCAGAAAAGTTGTTGATAATGTATGACTTATGGCTGGGCCCTTAAGCTCGGTTTCTCTGTCCTTGCTGCCATTTTCCATCAACTCTAAATTGCCACTGATAGTTGTCATGGTCCAGGCGCAGGCTGGAAAAGAATTTCAAGATATGAGACAGAATGAGAGAAAAATAAAGTTTATTAGAGTGGGAGACACTGTTAGAACAGTGGGCCAGCTCAAGGAAGAACCGACATTTAACAGGGGTCCTCAGTACACTTTTATACCCGGGGTACAAGGAATGGGATAGGGATCTTGTGGGTCATTTGCTGATTGGATGAGGCTTGTATACTGGGTGGGATAAGTGTATGGATGTGAGAGTTGGACTACAAAGAAAGCTGAGCACGAAAGAATTGATGCTTTTGAACTATGATGTTGGAGAAGACTCTTGAGAGTCCCTTGGACTGCAAGGAGATCCGACCAGTCCATCCTAAAGGAGATCAGTCCTGAATATTCATTGGAAGGACTGATGTTGAAGCAGAAACTCCAGCACTTTGGCAACCTGATGCAAAGAACTGACTTAAAAGACCCTGATGCTGGGAGAAATTGAAGGCGAGAGGAGAAGGGGACTACAGAGGGTGAGATGGTTGGATGGCATCACTGACTCAATGGACATGAGTTTGAGCAAATTCCAGGAGTTGGTGATGGACAGGGAGGCCTGGCGTGCTACAGTCCATGGGGTCGCAAAGAGTTGGACACGACTGAGTGACTGAACTGAACTGAATGGGGTAGGAAGGGAGACCGGTTATACTGTTCCATTAATAGTTACAACATGGGGGAGGGAAGGACGATAAGGGTCTGGTTTTTCCATTTCTGCATTAAAAGACCCTCCTTGGTTTTATCTGCTCTTTCATCCTTGGGTCACCACAATAATAAATACACACTTTTTACAGATCCTCTAACATATAATTAGGTTATTTAGTTAAAATTTTGTAATACCTTTCCTCCTGATAAAAGAAATTATAGCACAAATAATTGAATATTAATTTTATTTGACTGTTTTGGTCATGAATCCTCTGCAGGGGTAGGTGTTATGAGTTTTGTTGTTGTTGTTGTTCAGGACTAATGAGAGGTATGTAGTGAGTTATCAGTAAGTTCTTACCAGTTCCCCATTATAGCCAGTGGTTCATGTTTTTAAAAGCTCTCTGAGGTTGGAAGTGTGATCAGGCAGCTTGATCAGAGCTTATTTTTTCTGGCTAAAGACACTCAAGTTTAAAAAAAAAAAAACACCTTAACATTTTGAGCAAGGGAAGTGAAAGTCACTCAGTCGTGTCTGACTCTTTGCAACCCCATGGACTACAATGTCCATGGAATTCTCCAGGCCAGAATACTGGAGTGGGTAGCCATTCCCTTCTCCAGGGGATCTTCCCAACCTAGGGATCAAACCCAGGTCTCCCGCATTGCAGGCGGATTCTTTACCAGCTGAGCCACCAGGGAAGCCCTGGTGAATGCAGAAATCAGGGTCAAAAAAAGGAGGAAAGCAGCAAAAATAGGGAGTACATGTAAAGAAAAAAACAAATACCTGGTAGTAAGATTATAATCTAAATTGAGAATCTAAATGCTGGTTTATTAATTATTTATAGGGAATCTATTTATTTTTAATATATTAAGTTTTGAACTTGCCACCTCAGTGAACTATGGTTATTTTTTCAGATAATTCTCTTGGCTTTTTTTAGTATACAGTTACTTTGCCATCTTAAAGTGCAAGTTCCCAAATATGATCTTGTCATTTCCCAGCTTAAAACCATTCATTTACGTTATTGGTGTTCTTAATATCTGCCTTAGAATCCACCTGCAATGCAGGAGACCCTGGTTCGATTCCTGGGTCAGGAAGATCCCTTGGAGAAGGGATAGGCTACCCACTCTAGTGTTCTTAGGCTTCCCTGGTGGCTTAGATGGTAAAGCATCCGCCTGTAGTGCAGGAGACCTGGGTTCGATCCCTGGGTTGGGAAGCTCCCCTGGAAAAGGGAAAGGCTATCCACTACAGTATTCTGGCCTGGAGAATTCCATGGATTGTATAGTCCATGGGGTCACAAAGAGTTGGACATGAGTGAGCAACTTCCACTTTCACTTGTTCTTAATATAGAGTTCAAAAATGCTTAATATGAGCTAATAAGATACTCTGCCATGTGGCTCCTCCTTACCTCTTCAGACTCATCTCATACTACTCTCCCCTTTGTGCTCCCAGACACATTGGTTGCCTCGTGGCTTCTTGACTGTGTTATTCTTTCTCTGCTTGATATGTGATGCTGGCCTCTGCCTGAAAAATCCTTTGCTCCCTCCTTCTTGTAGCTAAACCCTGATCCTTTCAGCTTCAGTTTGAAAGCCTTTCCTAATCAGTGGATTAGAGGGAGAGCCCCTCCTCTGTACCTGTACTGGCGCCATTTCCTTTATTTCTACTTCCATGGCGCTTACCTCACTTGAGATGGAGAGTATGAAGGAAAGGCTTGAGGAGTGAAGGTTCAGGCTAGCTGCTATGGCCGCAGACAAAAAGATTAACTGGTGAGGTGACAGAATTACTCATCATTATCTTGGGCCCGGCTGTGTAGGGGACCCCCCCAATATTGGTATCCTCAACAAGCAGCATGGTTGGTTTATGGCATTTCCTTCAGGAGCTTTCCACAACCCTGAAGCAGAAGTAAGGGAGAGGATTAATCTAGTCTAGTGGTGTTTTGGTCTCCCCAGGGGACACATGGCAATGTTGGAGATATTTTTGATTGTCACAGTTGCAGAGGTGGGGTATTGTACGGGCATTTAATAGAAGCCATGGATATTGCTGAACAGTCCACAAGGCACAGGACAAACCCATACAGTTGGGAATTATTGAACCTCAAATGTCTGTAGTGCCAGAGTTGATAAACCCTCACCTAATCAATGACCTGAGGAAAAAAGAAAATGAATTGGGATGTAGAAGGTCAGAATACAAAAATCTCCTTCTCTTTGAAAAGGTGGTATTTATCATGAGAACTCATTCTGGATTGCTGCTACTCCATACAACACCTTGCAGGACTGGGTCTCAACTTCACAAGCCACCAAGTGCTAGTGATTGATTCTCGCGGTATCTGTTGCCTAATGTTATGTGTGGACAACAGAAGCCGTAGAAAGTGTGGAGACATCAATGGACCAGAGTAACTTCAATGCAGAATATGAGGGGAAAGTTGCAATGTCAGTTAATATATTTGCTGTTTACAAATAGATCCATCAAAGTAACTTTCATAATTCTCTTTTTTTTCATTTTAGAATCAGGCCTTTTGTATACTTTTGGAGATGGTCGACACGGAAAACTAGGACTCGGAATGGAGAATTTTGCCAATCAGTTCCTTCCCACTTTGTGTTCTAATTTTTTGAAGTATATAGTACATTTGGTAAGGGCTTCACATTTCCCTGTTTCCATGTTCATACTCCTATATTTGATTCTTTTGGGATTTCTTAGAAAATGAGTCCTTTTATGTTTAGATGAAATAATAACATGGCTTTATCTAGTGAATACACTAGTGTCCTAAAGGTCAAATGTCAGACATCACAACACTGAAAATCTGTCCTTTTCCTAGTGTTTTTCCTCACTCATAGTTGTCATCTGTAAATGTTTGTTGGGTTAGATAATATTCAGACCCTCAGATCCTGCTGATAATAAATGACAAGTTTTGAAAATACTTTATTTAGCTAAGTGCTATTTGGATAAAGTGTTGTTTCAGTATTGTCCGCATCAGGCACCATATCTCTGTTGTTTCTAACAGTTGCCAATTAAGAACTATAGATGAAAATTTTGTTTAGTCTGTGATGATAATAAGGGCTTCCCAGGTGGCACAGTGGTAAAGAATCCACCAGCAATGCAGGAGATGCAAGAGACTTGAGTTCAATCCCTGAGTCAGGAATATCCCCTGGAAGAGGAAATGGCAATCCACTCCAGTACTTTTGCCTAGAAAATCCCACAGACAGAGGAGCCTGGCAGGCTACAGTCCATGGGGTTGCAAAGAGTCAGACACGATTGAGCAACAGAGTGCACACACACCACAGACACACACACATGCACACACACACTGATGATAATATTGTTGCAGGAAGGGGGACCCCTTCTAGGGTCCAGAACTGGGCTCTTG
The DNA here is from genome assembly GCF_042477335.2 of Ovis canadensis. Lineage (NCBI taxonomy): Eukaryota > Metazoa > Chordata > Mammalia > Artiodactyla > Bovidae > Ovis > Ovis canadensis. The sequence goes on along the minus strand of NC_091727.1, from coordinate 39,185,431 downwards.
TCTAACACTCTGAAATGAATTGTCTGAGGAGACACATGTGCTGACAAAGCAAGAGATTTTATTGGGAGAGGGTGCCCAGGCAGAGAGCAATAGGGTAAGGGAACCCAGGAGAACAGCTCTGCCACATGGTCTCAGGTTTTATGGTGATAGGATTAGTTTCCAGGTTGTCTTTAGCCAGTCATTCTGACTCAAGAGCCCTTCCTGGTGGTGCATGCCTTGTTTAGCCAAGATAGATGCCAGAGAGAAGGATTCTGGGAGGTGGTCGGACATGTGGTTTCTCCTTTTGACCTTTCCCGAACTCTTCTGGTTGGTGGTAGCTTACTAGTTCTGTGTTCCTTAGCAGGACCTCCTGTCGTAAAACAACTCATGCAAATGGTTACTGTGGTGCCTGGCCAGGGTGGGTGGTTTCAGTCAGTGTGCTTCCCCTAACAATATCACTTGGAATTTGTTCCCTAAAGGCTCAGAGCCTCATACTGTGGAACACTTCCCATTCCATGATTTGACACCTATTTGATGAATACCTGCTTGGTACAAAATACTGGACTGAGGATGAGAAATATAGAGCATGCAATGATGAACACTGAGACCAGATTCTCACTCACTGAGCTTATAATCTTGTGTGTGTGTGTGTGTTGGTTGCTCAGTTGTGTCCAACTCTTTACAACCCCAGGGACTGTATCCCACCAGGCTCCTCTGTCCATGGGACTCTCTAGGCAAGAATACTGGTGTGGGTTGCCATTCCCTTCTCCAGGGGATCTTTCCAACCCAGGGATTGAATCCGGGTCTCCCGCATTTCAGAAAGATTCTTTATAATCTAGCCACCAGGGAAGCCCCTGTATAATCTTATGGGGAAGATAAGTTTTTTTAAATACTATACATAAAACAGATCAATTTTAACTTTGGAAATATTATGAAGGAAAGGTTCAGAGTATGCTGTTCTATGTTGCAATGTAGAGCACTATGAAGATACCAGAAGTCTTTTTATTGTAAACACTACACAATGTTTTTTTTTAAGCATTTTATTGAAAATTACTTATTTCTTAAAGTCCTTAAGATGTTGATTACGTTTTTCATTCTTTCACCATTGTGCATGATTGCATTTTGCTCTTGGGACTTCTAAGCATTAAACTTAAGAAAGCGTCACGTAAAGAGAAAGGCTTGAAGACATGTTTATACCAAGAGACTGATATATTCATGGGTCCCTTATTTCTTTTTTTAAAAATTCCAATTAAAATAAATAATTTGTTAATTTATTTATTTTAATTGGAGGATAATTACTTTACAATATTGTGATGGTTTTTGCCATACATTGACATGACCCATGGGTCCCTTATTTTTAAGTAGAACTTCTCTGATTTTTTTCAAGTTGTTAGTGTTGCTCCAAGATTAAAATAGCCCTTTCTAACTTATAAAGAGAAATATGATGTGCCAGATAGTTTTTTCTCTATACTATATATTCAGTTGAAAGTACAATGATGTATAAATCTGGTCTAATTTTCAGTAATAGTTTTTAAAGAATATATATTGTAACTGATGTGTTTTGTGTGTGTATGTGTGTGTGTGTGTGTGTGTGTGTGTGGAGGGAGAGGGGGAGAAAGAGAGATTCAGTCATTCAGTCTAGGAAGTCTACTGCTAAGTTAATGTTTTGTAGCTAAAAACTGTTAAAAACCCATTTGTGTTTGAAGCCAATGTTAATTAATTTACCCGTGAATTTATGCTGCAGGTTGCTTGTGGTGGATGTCACATGCTAGTTTTTGCTACTCCACGACTTGGTATGGCAGAAGACATTGAGTCAGATGAAATCGATGATTATTGCTTACCTTCAGCTATATATGTGCCCATCAGTGATCCGCCTTTAGAAAACATACTGCAGAGATCTTTATCAGCACGTGTGCGCCGTAGAAAGAGGGTACATTTGTGACCTGTTCTATATAATAACACTGTCTAGTGCTGCAAAGAAAACTGGAAGAAAACAAATTTATTTTCTTTTTTAAACCAAAGAAGGGTCTTCTTAGATAAATTTACTATATAAAATGATTAGAATTAATGGCTTACAAACTTTTAAAGAAAACTCAGAACTAAACTGTTAAACAAACAAATTAGAAAATTGAAATGATCATAGAAAACCTTTGTAGACAGTGGTACTGCTAAATTGTTGTCTCAACCGTATGTGAATTGACTTCTATTTTGCTTTTGTCTTTTAAAGCTAATACCTCATGAGCAGTGAAAGGTTATATATTATAAATAATGAAAGGTTGAAAACAAAAAATAAGGACTTTGGGTTGAGAGGGAATGTTCTTTCTTAATTAAATTTAGGGATTCTCATTCTGTGCTTTAAAATGATCATTACAATGACACTTATATTTTAAAAAGTAAAATCCCAAGTAATTTTTAAAGGAGACATTCCTCTTTTAATAAAAATTACTTTAAATTCCCAAATGTATGCCTTTAGAGGTAAAAAGTTACATTTGGCTTTTTATTATGAAAAAGTATATATGGAAAAATTAAGAAATATCCTGTAAGTATTTTGTAGTTGGTTTGTGTTTTCCTGAGTAACTGTTTTTTTTCAGGGAAGGCAGAGAAAACACACATATGCTTTTCCCCATCTTGTGAAAAACATACCTACAGATTGATGATTTAGAGCAACTTAGACACAGAGGCAACAAAACAAAACATTTTTGAGCCCTTGGGGATTATTAAAGAGTGAACATTGTAGGACATTGGCCAATTTGAAGTCTCTCTCTTCAATAGTTTTTGCAACCTCAGGGTAGTTTACATCAATATTAAGTATATAACATCATCTAACAGTTTATTTAATCTGTTTGCTTTAAAGGAGAAATCCCCAGACTCTATTCGAATGACAGGAACACTACCTCCAGTTGAAGGGACTTCCCCACAGCCCATTTGTTTTTCGCCTCACTTAATTCCTTTCTCTATGTCTGCAAGTAACCTGCTAGAGAAAACGATATCTGAAAATGAGAACTCTATGCCCCCAATGGAACCAGGTAACATTTGATACTCTGCTTGCTCTCAGAAGAAATGTACCATTTATTCCTACTGTTTTCATGTTCATCTTCAGATGTTTTTTCTCCACTTAAGTTATTTTCTTCCTAGTTAGAGACTGACATCTCATTTGAATTCAAATCCAGGAATACTCTGACTAATAGAAAGCATCTCTGATGACCTTAAAAATCCCATGTGATGACAGCAGCATATCTTTATAGAGCAGTGTATAACATACATATCACCTTCTCTTACATTATCACCTTTAAACGCAGAAGCAACCCAAAATAGGTGGGAGTTAGATTCTTCATTTTTACATAAGAGAAAAACAAGGCTTGAAGAGATTGAGTGACTTGCCCAAGGTCACTCAGTTTTATAAAGGAAATGAACAGGATTTGCATACAGGTCTTCTGGCCCTATGTGAAGTTATGTATTAAAGCTATATAGCATCATGGTTAGGAGTATGGGATGTAGAGTCCAATTGATCTGGGAGCAGATGCCAGCTCCAACATTTATTAACTATATGTATCTTAAGAATGTGTTTATGTTGCCACATGCCATGTGCTCAGATGATAGGGACAGGGCAGGAAGCCAGGACTAGGAAAACAGAGTAAGCAGTAGGGTTGGAATTAAGAAGATAATCTGGGCATCTGGAATTAAAAACAGTGGGACAGATCATTTTAATATCTTTGGGCTCAGGAACCTACAGAAAAGGTTGAGGTAACAAAGGATCAGGAACTCAGGCAAGAACTGGGGACCATGGGAATGGAATATTCCCTACATCTAGGACCCTGATAAGGAGCAGGGTTTCTTACATCTCACCACAACTTTTGTGTTTCCTTTGGAGATAAGAATCACTTCAGCCCTGTACATGGGAAAAGTAGATTCTGACAACAGTGTGTGCAAGGAAAAGAGAAGTTTATGGTTTGGGGCAAGTTGTTTGCCACTTCCAGAGATTAGATTGTGAAGATAGAATTTTTTAGAGTAAAAGGAAAAGCCATCCCTTATCTTCTTGTGACTGTTTACTAAAACAAACAAACTTCAGTTCAGTTCAGTTCAGTCCCTCAGTTGTGTCCAACTCTTTGCGACCCCATGAATCGCAGCACGCCAGGCCTCCCTATCCATCACCATCTCCCGGAGTTCACTCAGACTCACGTCCATCGAGTCCGTGATGCCATCCAGCCATCTCATCCTGGGTTGTCCCCTTCTCCTCCTGCCCCCAATCTCTCCCAGCATCAGAGTCTTTTCCAGTGAGTCAACTCTTTGCATGAGGTGTCCAAAGTACTGGAGCTTCAGCTTTAGCATCATTCCTTCCAAAGAACACCCAGGACTGATCTCCTTCAGAATGGACTGGTTGGATCTCCTTGCAGTCCAAGGGACTCTCAAGAGTCTCCTCCAACACCACAGTTCAAATGCATCAATTCTTAGGCCCTCAGCCTTCTTCACAGTCCAACTCTCACATCCATACATGACTACTGGAAAAACCATAGCCTTGACTAGATGGACCTTAGTCGGTAAAGTAATGTCTCTGCTTTTGAATATACTATCTAGGTTGGTCATAACTTTTCTTCCAAGGAGTAAGCATCTTTTAATTTCCTGGCTGCAGTCACCATCTGCAGTGATTTTGGAGCCCCCAAAAACAAAGTCTGACACTGTTTCCACTGTTTCCCCATCTATTCCCATGAAGTGATGGGACCAGATGCCATGATCTTCGTTTTCTGAATGTTGAGCTTTAAGCCAACTTTTTCACTCTCCTCTTTCACTTTCATCAAGAGGCTTTTTAGCTCCTCTTCACTTTCTGCCATAAGGGTGGTGTCATCTGCATATCTGAGGTTATTGATATTTCTCCCAGCAATGTTGATTCCAGCTTGTGTTTCTTCCAGTCCAGTGTTTCTCATGATGTACTCTGCATAGAAGTTAAATAAGCAGGGTGACAATATACAACCTTGACGTACTCCTTTTCCTATTTGGAACCAGTCTGTTGTTCCATGTCCAGTTCTAACTGTTGCTTCCTGACCTGCATACAGATTCCTCAAGAGGCAGGTCAGGTGGTCTGGTATTCCCATCTCTTTCAGAATTTTTCACAGTTTATTGTGATCCACATAGTCAAAGGCTTTGGCATAGTCAATAAAGCAGAAATAGATGTTTTCCTGGAACTCTCTTGCTTTTTCCATGATCCAGCAGATTTTGGCAATTTGATCTCTGGTTCCTCTGCCTTTTCTAAAACCAGCTTGAACATCAGGGAGTTCACCGTTCACGTATTGCTGAAGCCTGGCTTGGAGAATTTTGAGCATTACTTTACTAGCATGTGAGATGAGGGCAATTGTGTGGTAGTTTGAGCGTTCTTTGGCATTGCCTTTCTTTGGGATTGGAATGAAAACTGACCTTTTCCAGTCCTATGGCCACTGCTGAGTTTTCCAAACTTGCTGGCATGTTGAATGCAGCACTTTTACAGCATCATCTTTCAGGATTTGAAACAGCTCCACTGAAATTCCATCACCTCTACTAGCTTTGTTCGTAGTGATGCTTTCTAAGGCCCACTTGACTTCACATTCCAAGATGTCTGGCTCTAGATTAGTGATCACATCATCATGATTATCCGGGTCGTGAAGATCTTTTTTGTACAGTTCTTCCGTGTATTCTTGCCACCTCTTCTTAATATCTTCTGCTTCTGTTAGGTCCAGACCATTTCTGTCCTTTATCGAGCCCATCTTTGCATGAAATGTTCCCTTGGTATCTCTAATTTTCTTGAAGAGATCTCTAGTCTTTCTCATTCTGTTGTTTTCCTCTATTTCTTTGCTTTGATCGCTGAAGAAGGCTTTCTTATCTCTCCTTGCTGTTCTTTGGAACTCTGCATTCAGATGCTTATATCTTTCCTTTTCTCCTTTGCTTTCACCTCTCTTCTTCTCACAGCCATTTGTAAGGCCTCCCCAGACAGCCATTTTGCATTTTTGCATTTCTTTTCCATGGGGATGGTCTTGATCCCTGTCTCCTGTACAATGTCACGAACCTCATTCCATAGTTCATCGGGTATTCTATCTATCAGATCTGGACCGTTAAATCTATTTCTCACTTCCACTGTATAATCATAAGGGATTTGATTTAGGTCATACCTGAATGGCCTAGCAGTTTTCCCTGCTTTCTTCAGTTTAAGTCTGAATTTGGCAATAAGGAGTTCATGATCTGAGCCACAGTGAGCTCCTGGTCTTGTTTTTGTTGACTGTATAGAGCTTCTCCATCTTTGGCTGCAAAGAATATAATCAATCTGATTTTGGAGTTGACCATCTCGTGATGTCCATGTGTAGAGTCTTCTCTTGTGTTGTTGGAAGAGGGTGTTTGCTATGACCAGTGCATTTTCTTGGCAAAACTCTATTAGTCTTTGCCCTGCTTCATTCTGCATTCCAAGGCCAAATTTGCCTGTTACTCCAGGTGTTTCTTGACTTCCTACTTTTGCATTCCAGTCCCCTATAATGAAGAGGACATCTTTTTTGGTTGTTAGTTCTAAAAGATCTTGTAGGTCTTCATAAAACCGTTCAACTTCAGTTTCTTCAGCGTTACCGGTTGGGGCATAGACTTGGATAACTGTGATATTGAATGGTTTGCCTTGGAGACGAACAGAGATCATTCTGTCGTTTTTGAGATTGCATCCAAGTACTACATTTCGGACTCTTTTGTTGACCATGATGGCTACTCCATTTCTTCTGAGGGATTCCTGCCCACAGTAATAGATGTAATGGTCAAACAAACAAACTTAATAAGAAGTATTTTGAAAGTTGTATCCCTGGAGGAGGAAATGGCAACCCACTCCAGTATTCTTGCTTACAAAATTCCATGGACAGAGGAGCCTGACAGTCTACAGTCCTTGGGGTCACACTGAGTCAGACACGACTGACTGAGCACACATCCAACATATACTGTGACGACTTCTAAGTTATTTGCGGACTTCGGTGTTTCTTATGGAGATAAGGAGGTTAGGGAAGACATAGATGAGAAGGTGACATTCAAGCTAAAACAAGGGATAAGAAAATAACCACACAAAGAGAGAGGATGTGTCTATTCCAGGCAAAGAAAATAATGTAGTTAAAGGCAGTCTATAGGAAAACGAAAGAAGATCATTGGGGTTGAAGAGAAAGTGAGTGAAGGAAAATCAAGAGTGAAGTGAAAGACAGGACACCATGATGTTGGAAAAAGAGACAGCAAAAATATATTCATGGTTTTATAGGCCATGAGAGGCCTAAGTGATTTGAGTGTTTTTCTTAAGTGTAATAGAAAGTCATTAAAGGATTTTAAACAGTGGAGTAATGTGCTCCAATCCCATTTATGTTTTAAGATGATCATTTTTGCCTACATGTGGATGCAGGGATACCAGACTAGAGGTGGGAAGAAAACTTCAGAGCCTTTTGCAAGAGATGATGTACAGACCTAAGGTGTTCACAGTGGATATAAAAAAGAGCCCATGGGAAATACATTTTAGACATAGAACCAGGTGAACTTGTTAAACTTGTTAATAAATTACACATAGATGTGTAAGCAGAAGGATGGTTGACTGCTTTGAAGGAAAAAAGTTAAAAACTGACTTTGAGATCCCTGTGAGGCATCCAAGCAGACCTATCAAGCAGGCTGTTGAAAATTAAAGTGTGACATTCAGAATAGAGGTCTGGACAAAGAGATAGAAATTTGGAAACCATCAACATGGAGATGATATTTATAATGCATGGAAGTTGGTGACATCACTATAGAGAGTAGAGCAGGAAGAAAAGAGGGCTCAGCATTTTGCCTCGAGACTGTCTGATGCTTAGAGGGTAGGAGAGGGAGGACCAGCAAAGCCACTTTTCTCAACCTTAGCAGCCAGTAGGGCAGGAGGAGGAAAATGAGGAGAGAGTTGGGTCACAAATTCAAAGTACCGCTCAAAGCTCAAGAAAAAGGAGTGCAAAGAAGCATCCCATGGATCTGGCATCATGGACATTTTTGGTGATCCTGACAAGAGTAGTTCCAGGGAAAGATCAGGACAGAAGGCAGAGTGTTAAAAGTTGAGGCGTGAAAGGGAAACGAGGAAGCGAAGGGGCGATAAAGTGTGTAGATAGTTCTTTTGCCTATTTTGGTCATGACGAGGAGCAGAGAAATGGGGCGGCTAGGCTAGAGGGAGCTAGAGGGAGATGTGGAGGGAGTGGGAAATATGAGAGTGTATGTGTATGCTAATGGGCATGAACCAGTAGTTCCAGAGAGACTGGCAGCACATGAGAGAGAGTGTAACCAAAGGTGCAAAGCGCTTGAGAAGACAGGAGGGGCTGGCATACAGAACAGTCTTTGTTAAGAGGAAAGACACATCCTACATTTTAACAGGAAAATATAGGTAAATGTGTACGTTTGGTGGTGAGAAGATAAAACAGATCAGGTCTGATGACTTCTGTTTTCTCAGTCAAGCATAAGGCTGAGACCATGACTTTAAACAGTATACTATTTTCTAAACTTCCTCTCTGCCATCTCCAGTCTGTCCTGGTTCATACTTTTCTTTGTTGATCTCCTTCAGGTGCCGTTTAGTTCCCATCTGCTCCAGTGTCTTCAGAGGATCCCTAGTCTTTTTTTTTTAATAAATGTAAATATCCCATGTAACTCCCACCTGCTTTTCCAGCTTCATCTCTCAGTAGCCTTTTTCTTAAAACCATTCATTTATGTATTGCCTGTGGCTACTTTCACACTTCAGTGGCAGAGTTTGATTATTAGGACGGAGACCATATGGCCACAAAGCCTAAGATGTTTGCTGTGTGGCCTTTTACAGAAAAAGTTTATTGAGCCCTGATGTTGATCAAACTGAAGCTCTTCATAGTCAGACCGAGTGGAAAACCTGTAAAGTCCAGGCAGACTTGAGATTGACACTTGACACCAAAAGAGTCACTGAACCTTAATGTATTCATTTGTGAAATGGGGATATAACACTTACCTCTCTTATTATCATGCAGTTAACCTGACATGTATAAAAGCCTTTGTTCCAAGCACATGGTAAACTTTCAGGGCAGCTGTTCCATAGCTTCTGTTAGCACTACACTTATTTTCTTCCCCATTTACCTCCATCCCTACCTCTCAGAGTTCTACTCATTCATCATTCCCTGTAACTCCTTAGTGAAAAATTTCCTGATCTCCCACATTTGGATGGGATTTCTCATTCTCCTATATCACATATTTTGTATTCCCGTCTAGACTATAAGTTCATTAAGATTCAGCAGTTACTTAAGTTGATATCCCCTACCTAATACCTCACATGGAATGAAGACAAACTGATTATTCATTCATTGGAATTGAATGAATTTATAAGGGAGAGAGCACTGTGGACTGGCATTTTCAGTGAAGACTTCATTAAGGAGCTCCTCTCAAATATGTATATATGTGCTAAATGGGGATATAGTAATTGAGAAAAATATAAGGTCAAATGAAGCTTGTAACTTTTCGTTATCTGCTTTATGATGTAATAATCTTATGGTTTTCTGTGAAAGTTTCTAGGTCTTTGTACTATTTTTCTGTTGCTACATAAGCAATGACCCTAAAACTTAAGGCTAAAACAACAAACATTTACTATCTCACACAGTTTTTAAGGGTCAAGAATCCAGGACCAGTCTAGCTGAGTGATTCTGGTTCAGGATGTTTCATGCTCCTCTTGCAAGCTCACTCACATGGCCATTGGCAGGAGGCTGGACTTCTTCATCACGTGGGCTTCTCCTTGGGTGTACTCATAGCATGGCTTCCCCCAGAGCATGTGATCAGAGAGAGAGAGAGAGAGGGCTGAAACATAAGCCACAGTAACATCAAATTGATCTGCTTTTTTTTATTGGCCATACAGACCAGCCTGGTAAAATGTGGAAGGGAACTACACAAGTGTGTGCATAGCAGGAGGGTATAAGTTGATGGGGATCTTTTGGGCACTGGCTATCATAGTGCTTGATACCTGGTAGTATTTATCCCAAAGGAATAATGTTTCTCTGTTCATATGAATGAAGCAGTTGTTATCTTATCAGTGTCAGGGTCTTAAATTTTCAGAAAGATTTTAAAACCTGCTATCACTGTGAATGAATTCTGTTCAGTTCCCTTAATATGAGGTTAAAGGACCTTTGAAAGTGAAAGAAAGTGAAGGTCACTCAGTTGTGTCTGACTCTTTGTGACCCCATGGACAATATAGTCCATGGAATTCTCCAGGCCAGAATACCAGAGTGGGTAGCCTATCCCTTCTCTAGCAGATCTTCCACACCCAGGAATCAAACTAGGGTCTCCTGTATTGCAAGCGGCTTCTTTACCAACTGACCTATTAGTAAAATTATAACTGTACTTTTATATTGCAGAATAATTTGTTTATTGTCTAGTTGTCTTTCACTTTTCTGTTGAAATCTGGTTCTATCTTTTCTCTGTTAATCATTCAGATTATTTTCAACATAAAATGACCAAAGAGAAAGATACAGACAGTCTTTCAGCAGAGGATTCAGAAAGCCTTGGAGAAACTGCTGATGTCTTAAATATGGTACTGGTTTTCCTATTTGTGCAATATAGATACAAATTTGAGTTTTAGTTCCTCATGTATTTGTATTTGTATGTCTGTGTATATGTGTACTTCCTAAGCCATTATATACATAGAAAAAAGCTTTTTGTTTTTGTCTTTTCATTTATTATTTTAAACTCAGATTTAGTGAAGTCTAGATTAAGTACTGTAAAATTAATTTCAGCCCTCACGTTATTATTATGCAATTGAAAGTTGATTATATGATTGTCTGAACTGTTTTGTATTAATTTTATTTATATGTATTTTAAATCAACATATAATGATATATAAATATATAATCATATGTATAGGTATATAATCAGTTATACAGTCTTTATTTTTTTAGAACATATTTTTTTAAATTTATTTCAGACACACATGTTGCACCTGAATTCCAATGAAAAACTAAAATTATCGCCAATTCAAAAGCAAAAGGTATGATACAGAGAGTTATTTTCACTATGGTGGGAAGAACAGTTTTAAATTGTTTATATTTTTCTTGAAAGGTTTCAGGAAAGAACTCAAAAAGGTAAGTATTCACTTACTTTAGGATTTAAAAGATGGGGATACAATATGTATAGTCTCCATTTGGGCTTATTCTGTTGGTATGTATTTTCTGTGATACAACAAGACTGGCAGAATTTCACTGCTGAAATTTGTTCTTTGGAGTCATTAATAAGTGACAATATCCATACTTTGTTACCATCAAGGCAAAAGATATTTATTACCATTCTTAAGTGTTGGAAGAGGCTACAGTTTTTTATGAGTGCCTCTCACACTTTGTTTGAGTATGACATTGGGTGAGTTACCTTGCTGACCTTACAGGATGATATTAACCTCTTTTCCAGTAAAGTTTTGTAGTGTTTAGTTAAAATATTTGATAATTGCTTTTACAGTATTTGGAATAGGCTTTAATTTATCAAGGAATTGGTAGCATAAAAACAAGATTAAACATTTGGAAATTAGTCAGAAACCATGCATGAGTGATAGAGACTTTTAATGAATAGCAAATGAATAGAAGAGGAGGGAATATTCTGGTTTTTCACAACCCTGGAGAGATAAAAGCCTGTCCTGAAATTATTTACATTTTCTGGCTTGAAGGACCAGTAAGGTGAAATGATGAAAGGTTCAGGATTAGAAATAGAAATTGGAGAAATGCAAATTGAAGGACAGGCTACAGAAAACATTTCATTTATATTTCTAGTACCTTTGCCACATTGTTAAACTAAAAAGTCACTGAAATGCAAGAGAATCTGGGTAAATTGTACAAATTTAGTGCCAGTCCTTATTGAGTAACAGCATTGTTTTTGAAAATGGAAGAGCTTCTTTCCTAACACAGTTGTCAAAGCTCAGTGACTAACTGATTTGTTGACTTGACTGTACTTCCAAGCAGACATCTTTTGTGTGTATTTCCTTCCTCTTAGACTCTGGGCTCTGCCTCTTCTGTGCTGCTTTTTTTGTGCTAAAGAAATAAAGGCACATGCATTTAGAAATCATTTCTGGCAGCTGGGCCTCTGTTTGTCTTAGGGCTGTTGAAAGAATTGTGACTTTTTAAAGAAGAGACCGAGAACAAACAGAAAAGGAAAGCATTTTCTTTTAAACTAATATATATTTTATATTTCATATAGTCCTTTTACTTAGAGGCCCTACCAAGCCTACTCTAGTGAATAAAAAAGGTTTATTATAGTATTTCTGTATATTTTTAACTTGTGCTGTTTTAATAATTTGTTTAGCAAAAAATGACCTCTTCCTGGGTCTAGCACTCTTTATAATTTATAAAACTTGATTTAGTGAGCTTTTACTATCTAGAAACTCAAATTCATCAGCTATTTCAGTCCATTAGCTTATAGAATTTAGATCAACAATTTGATTTGCCTTATTTTGTCCAGCAATAAATTAATTTCCTATTCTTAATGTATCATTAAAACCTCAGTGGTTCATTATATAAGTTTTTATAGAAGTTTATAAAATTTTAATAAAATTTATATTTTACTTTAAGTATTTTTCTCATAGTTTTTTATGTATGCAAATTGTTATAATTAAAGAATATAGTAAATAAAAGGAAGAGGGTCAAAAATTTGAAAACTCAAAAGATTTTGTTTAGAAAAGAAAAATGTATTCATTATTATGTAGTGTATTGATAAAAACATTTCATTGTAATTTTCAGATTTTTTCTTCTAGAAATAAGATTTTTCTTATTTCAAGTTTTTAAAAAATTCATATTTTCATTTAGTTTCTTTCATTTTCAGAATTTTGTGGACTCAAAAGACCAATCAAAATTTGACAAAACAATAGGGAAAGTAGAAAAGTGTGCATTTTTTAACAGTATTTTTCAAAATTAGTCTGGAAACATATTTAAGAATTGATTCAGATTAAGAAAAGGGGCAGAGAATAAATATTGGTACTGTGAGTAATGGCAAAGTTAAGGCAGGTGGTAACTTTGAAAGTTAAACACAGATTCGTGTTACTGAATCAAAATTAGATGCTCCACAGACAGACAATGGCATAAATTATCCCCCCCCCAAAAAAAAATCTGAGGAAAATGTCTGATAAAATTGGGCATTTTAATTCTCCAAGTGAAATTTATGATAATGGAAAATCTTGGTATTTTGTAATAAATAAGTTACTTTTATCAATTAATAGTAGTATGACGATTACTTCAAAAAATTTACAGAAACAAGAAATAATTGAGAAACCGAAGCAGCATACAACTTATACTGAAAGTGATGATAGTAATGAATATGAAAATGAAGAGATGTCCCCAAAAGTGACAGAAGGGAGAGTATATAAACAACTTTTGGCACAAGGAATGTACGCGATGCCAGCAACTATGTCTATGGAAGCATTTTCAGATGAGGAAGTAGGTAATGACTCAGACCAGCAAAGTCCTCAGACCAGCACCAGTGCAGAGGGTTTGCAAAAAGGGACCTTTAGACATGAAAATAAGCATGGTGTCTATCCACTTAATAGTGAGGAAATAGAAAAGGAAAGTGATGACGGGCAAAGACAGAAGGATTCAAAAGCAAAAGAAATAGTCTCTGAGGTGGAAACTGATCTGGTGAATATGACAGATCTGAAGGATATAAGAAAAACTGAAGAGAATAGAAAAAATATTGATATGTTTTTTGATGACTTACCAAATAGAGACATGAATATTGAGGATGAAGAAGATAAAGATTTTGTTAAGGAAAGTAAAGGGAACAAGCAAGATACAATCTTTGACAGTGAACAAGCATCTACAGAGGAGGAAGACAGTTATTTGGAAGGTGAAAGTGAAAGTCAGCAAAATATAGCTGATGGTTTCCAGCAGCCTGAGTCAATAGAATTTAGCAATGATGAGAAAGAGGATGATGAAGTGGAAACTAATCAAAATTTGTGGTATAGCAGAAAATTTATTGAACAAAGACATGAAGAGGCTAAACACAGACTATCCAGAATCATGGCAAAATATGAGTTTAAGTGTCATCGCTTATCAAGGATCCCAGAGGAACAGGAAGAAGATGATTCAGAAGGAAGTGGAATAGAGGAGCAAGAGATAGAGGCAAATGAGGAGGAGTGTGGAGAAAAAGAGAAAGAGGAAGCAGAGCTCCTGTTAGATGACCTTACAGACAGAGCTGAGGTGAGTGAAGGCAAGGGAAAGCTAAGGGGAGAGGCAGAACATGTGCCTGAAGGTGGAGGTAAGGGAATCAGGAAGGAAGGTAATTCAGGAGTGGAACAGAGAAGTAGAACAGGAAGTGAGGAAGGAGAAGAGGGGGAAGACATGGGAGAGGGAGTAATAGAGACCCTGGGTAAGGGAGAGAAAGACCTGGAGGAGGAGGAACAACAAAAGGAGAGGGAACAGGGCCACCAGGAGGAAAGAAGCACAGGGAGGAAAGAAGCAGGAAAGAGGGAGCAAGGAGGTGGGGAGGGAGAGGAGGCAGGTGAGGAAGAAGGGGAAGAAGAGAAAGACAAGGAGAAAGAAGAAGGGAAAGAGAAAGAGGAGGAAGAGCAGGAGGGGGAGGGGGAGGAGTTAGAAGAGGGGAGATGGCAGGAAGGAGAGGAAGGAGAGGGGAAAGGAGATGAGGAGGGGCAGGAAGGAGGGGGAGAGGAGGAAGGAGATAGGGAGGGGCAGGAGGGAGAGGAAGAAGGGGAGGGAGAGGAGGAAGGGGAGGGAGAGGAGGAAGGGGAGGGAGAGGAGGAAGGGGAGGGAGAGGAGGAAGGGGAGGGAGAGGAGGAAGGGGAGGGAGAGGAGGAAGGGGATGGGAAGGGGCAGGAAGAAGAGGAGAAAGGGAAGGAAGGGGAGGGAGAGGAGGAAGAGGATGGGGAGGGGCAGGAAGGAGAGGAAGAAGAGGAGGAAGGAGATGGGGAGGGAGAGGAGGAAGAGGATGGGGAGGGGCAGGAAGGAGAGGAAGAAGAGGAGGAGGAAGGAGATGGGGAGGGAGAGGAGGAAGGGGATGGGGAGGAACAGAAAGCAGAAGGGGGAGAGGAGGAAGGAGATGGGGAGGTAGAGGAGGTAGGGGATGAGAAGGAAGGAGAGTGGGGAGAGGAGGAAGGAGATGGGGAGGGAGAGGAGGAAGGGGATGGGGAGGGAGAGGAGGAAGGGGATGGGGAGGGAGAGGAGGAAGGGGGTGGGGAGGGAGAAGGGGGAATGGAGGAAGGGGATGGGGAGGAACAGAAAGGAGAGGAGGAAGAGGAATGGGATGGGGAGGGAGAGGAGGAAGAGGATGTGGAGGGAGAGGAGGAAGGGGATGGGGAGGGAGAGGAGGAAGGGGATGGGGAGGGAGAGGAGGAAGGGGATGGGGAGGGAGAGGAGGAAGGGGATGGGGAGGGAGAGGAGGAAGGGGATGGGGAGGGAGAGGAGGAAGGGGATGGGGAGCAGGAAGGAGAGGAAGAAGAGGAAGGGGGAGGGGATGAGGGAGAGGAAGAAGAAGGAGAGGGGGAAGAAGAGTTAGAAGAGGGAGAAGGAGAGGAGGAGGGAGAGGCGGAAGGAGAAGAGGGGGAAGGAGAGGAGGAGGAGGGAGAAGAGAAGGAAGGAGAAGGTGAGAAAGAGGGGGAGGGGCCAGGAGGAGAGGGAGAGGAAGAAGAGGAGGGGGAAGAAAGAGTGGAGGAAGGAGAGGAGGAGAGAGAGAGGGAAGGTACGGAAAGGGAAGAGAAGGAGGGGACAGTGGGGAAGAGGAAAGAGAATGAGAGAGAAGAGGAGAAGGAAGAAGATGAGAACAATGAGGAAGAGAAGGGAAAGTGCCAGGAGACAGGTAATGAAGAAAATGGAAGGCAGGGAAGAAAGGGTGGGGGAAGGGAATCCAAAGTGAGCAAAATCAGAGAATCTGGGAAATATGACAAAGATAGAACACATCCAAAAAAGTGTACTACTAACAGGGAGGGAAAGGGGAAAGGGCATGGAGTGCAGAGGTTCAAAATACCAGTGCAGTCAAAACAACTATTAGAAAATGGGCCACCAGGTTCCAAAAAATTTTGGAATAATGTATTACCACATTATTTGGAATTGAAGTAACAGATTTTAAATTTGACCTGATTATGTCCAGCCAAACAATTTTAACATCTTATACATAATAGGCACTCATTCTATTACACTGATTTTGTGTCATGGTCACTTTACATGTGGTACAGTATAAACTCGTAAAGATAACTTGAGGCACTGGTAAATTTTGGCTTCTCTTAAACTAATATTTTGGTGTCCCCCCCCCCCAAATTATAAATATATAGCTAAAAATATCAAAAGGTCATAGCATATAGTTAATATTCTAATTCCTCACTAAGTGTTAGGAAGGAGTATATTATAAAAGTATTTTGTTTGTGTATATAAGTAAGTCCCTTTAAAAATGGCACAGATTAAGGGTTATAAAAACATCTAATCTCTTATAACTCTCTGTGTTAGCATAGTTTTTTTCAGTCTATGACTACAGTTTGCCTACCATATAGAATAATTTTATAAGAATGGGTGTTATTTTAAAGCTAAATGAGGAATTCACATTTTTTTTTAAGTAGTGCTTTTTACCTTTAATGTGTCCCTTTTGCAACAATCTACAAAGTGACAGCTGGGTTCAGAGTTTAGACTCTAATGTCTCTTTTAGTTACTGTTTGGTAAATGACAGAATATATAATGAAATGAAAATGAACATATATTCTAGAAGTATGAAAATCTTTTAAGTGGTTACTGGCCAGGCAAAGCTACTCACTGGACTTCTGTTTCCCTATCTGTAAAATAGAATGGATTAGATGGTATGATAATTAAAGCCCTTTGTAACTCTTAGATTCTTTCATTCTAACCTGTTTGTTATTTGCTTAAGAAAATTTTTAAGGAAGAAAAAAATCATGTTTTACAATTAATCCAGTTTTGTATAAAATGTTATTTGCTCTTAAACTGTGATAGCTTTAATATCTTTTGTCTTCTGTAATTCTGTGTTTCCATCTCCTATAATTTCTGAGCTTTCACTGTACTGCCAGACCTTTACTCCCAGTACTGCCATTCCCAATGTCTGTTACTTACCTTCAATGTATTCTTCATTCACTATTCTGTAAATCTCTGTTTGCTGTTTGTCAGAATGTTTCAAGTAAAATAAAAATTAAATATATACAGTCAGTAGTTGTTTGTGAAAAGAGAAACTTTTAGATATTGAATTTTAGAGAGGCTAGATTTCCACTAGAGTAATTCCATTGTGTTTAATGCAGCCAGTGTGTTTGTTTCTTCATGGCTTTCCTTTCCCAGCCCCTTCAATATCTTAGACATGATGGATTTCTTATACTTTCCTTTTATCAAGGAGGATTGTGATGGTAGACATCCTGTGAATTTTGTGTAGGTTGAATTCTTTACACATTTGATTTTCCATGAGGAGAAAGACTCAGATAGAAAGTGGAAAAATTCCTAAAGGTAGTTGTAAATCTTTTAGCTGCGAGACTCTGGTAGCTTCCACTAACTAACCAAATATGTGGGTTTGGCATTGCAGTGATCTACCACATTCATTAGTGTTAGAGTTGAATTAGTACCTAGATTAAAATGTATGTGTTGTGTTGATTGTAGTGCCAAACGTGGTTGCTTTAGAAGTAGACTTAGGATTAAATAGGGTGGATGACAGAAGTGGAGCTCATAGAGGAAAAACCTCCAAGGAGACGAGAAACTCTTAAGCTCAAGTACAGTGGTAAAGGTCTGGGTGTTCATCTTCCACTCAAGAGATAATCAGCCTCAATACTGAAATGATGCTCTTAAAATATGTCCATCTCAGTATTTGAACCAGTTGAGATAACCATTTGTAAACAGCATTTCTTACCCTTTTCTTTACCTTTCTCTAGCCAAAGACAATGGAGAAGGCAATGGCAACCCACTCCAGTGTTCTTGCCTGGAGAATCCCAGGGACAGCGGAGCCTGGTGGGCTGCCGTCTATGGGGTCGCACAGAGTCAGATACGACTGAAGCGACTTAGCAGCAGCAGCAGCCAAAGACAAAAAAATTGTGCTCTTTTAGAAGCAGTCATTCATGCAGGCCTAGTGCTTTGGTTAAAAGAGCACTGGCCTAGTCATCTTCAGACCTGAATTAATACTTGGCTAAGTAGGTTGGAGTAACTAGTTCCCTCTTTATTGTCCACATCTGCTGGTTGATCAGGCTTTTACTGTACTTTATCAGTGATCATTTCTGAGGCAATATCAGTGATCATTTCTGAGGCAAGTATGAGTTGTGTATGTAGAATCCATTGAATTACAGTTTCAAATGAGCACTGTGGCAGAAAAATAAGGTAAGATACAAAGGAGGACCACAGAAACATCTGCCGCTGCAGACTGGCAGCACTCCAGGTGGGTGTAATTGAAATGTTCTCTATTATTTCACTATAGAAATAATTGATTTCTATACTGTATTTCTATTACTGTATACATGTAGATTAAAAATAAAATGCTACCATGGAGGAAGGTGCTGTAATTCCGTCGTTTCCTTCTTTCCATTGTGAAAGTTCAATGTGATATTATATGCCCAGTACCTGACACATAACTTATATTTGGTGCGTATTATTCGGTCAACAAATATTTATGTACCAAGCACCAAAAAGAGGACAGAAGCTACCCCAAATCAGGTGGATCTCAAGAAGTGAGGGCTGCTCTCAGTTAACCTCCTGTGGCCCTCCAACCTATCAGGGACTTTAGGTGAGTATAGATTTCTTGAAGGAACACCAGGGAGAAAGAGTTCCTATAACTGCCTTAACTGTTGCTTAACAGTATTTCCCAATACCCCTGTGTTCTTGGGCAGATAGTTTTATCTGCCCAATGATAAAAATACGATTTGAAGATGAATCTCTGGCTTTCCTCCATTAAATCCCTTAATAAGAAGAACGTGGCTTTTATACTCTAAGCTATTTCTATAGATAGAACAGAAAATTTACCAGCATAATAAGAATGCTTCAAGTTTGGCACTTCAGCTGCCACCGAGAAAGACAAGGCAAGGGCTTCCTGGGAGTGACAGTGAAATGGTAAATGAGTCATGAAAAGTAAAGCCTACCCAGGCAAAGAGTGGGCTGGCGATGGAAGCCAGGAGAGTGTGTCAGTGTGACTGCAGCCTAGAGTAGCCTTGGACTAGATAGAGAGGCATGAGACCTTCTGCGTTTGTAAAAGATGTTAAACAGGAGTAAGGTTGATCACACTTGGGCTTTTGTGGCATCCTTCTGTCAACAGGATGGAGGGTGGAGTAGAAAGGGAGAGGACCAGTCAGGGATAGCAGTCAGAAGGCAGTTGCAGTTGAAGAGGCAGAGACTGAAGGGGAGCTGGACTAGGACAGTAGGGTGGAGAGTTGGAAACGTGTCATTACGAGAGATTTAGGGTTAGAATTGGAGGGCTTAGAATTGGGTAAAGATACGGAGCTTGGAGAGAGGGAAAAGGCCAAGATTTTCCTGTTTCTGGCTTGGAGAATTGGGAGGAAAGACTGCCAGGCATGGAGGCTGGGAACTGAGGAGCAGGGACAAATTGAGGAGACTGCCTGGGGCTTTTTCATCCAGGAGATGTTCAATAGACAAATACACATCTGGGTCTGGCACTCAGGGAAGATGCTGACTCTCACCAGCTTATGCATGTAGTTAAAACTGTGGATTTGAATGAGAGGCAGCATTCAGAATGTGAAAAGAAAAGAGAACTGCAGAGAGAATTCAGGGAAACGTGAGTAGGTAAGGGCAGGTTGAGAAAGGGAAGTCTGAGAAGGAGCGAGGGTAAGAACACTTTCTAGGAGACAGGGATCCTCAAAGCCAAGGAAGAAGGAGCAGTGGAGGGCCACAGGGCTGGGGCAGAGCCCACGTTGCATCAGAGTGAACTCCAAGAAGTCTGCCTTGCTGAGACGCAGAATCAGAACTAGATTTTGAGAAATAAATATCAAAGAGCTCTGCTGGCATATTTCTCAATTTAGGAAGGGCGATGTGTATTCCAGAGAGTTTGGAGCTCTGGGGTGAAAAATTCTAAATTTTTATTTGCTATTATTATATATGATGATACATAAGAATAGGATATTACTGATGTGAGCTTATCAATAAAAAAGTATGCAATGCTTTAAATATCAGTAAAGGTTTTTAAAAAAAACAAAACAAAAACAACTCTGAGGGCAGCCATTACAGTCTGCAAATTATTTGGGCAGAGTCGGTTCAGAGCATGGGCCTGAGTTCCTGTCCCAGCCCTCACTGATTAGCTGAGTGGACACCTGGAAACATTTTTATTTTTTTAACCTTTCTGAGTTTTACTTCCTTCTTTTAGTAAAGAAAAGAGGGTCTTTTAATAGTTAACATATGGAACATGTTAGAGATACTCAGCAAATGCTAATCTGTATCACTCTAATTATCCTCTCTGATCACATCAGGTTAGATACAATGCTATCGTCACGAATCTCCAAGTCAGTGGCCGATGTGCATGAATATAGTTTCATGTGCCTGTAAACCTTACTTGTATTTAAACACAACATAGCAACCCCTCAAAAATTAGCTTATGGAGGTAGGTCCATGGGAATGAAATAGATTACAGTAATGATAATCCTTAACTATGGGGTGGAGTGAAAATCCTGTTACACACCATACATGAGTCAAATGCCGCCCCTCAGCATTTGAACCATGATGAAAGGCTGATGGCATTCACATGGTTAGCCTCAGCCTAAAATTTAGATATTAGTGCTGTCAGGGGACCAGAGTTCCCTCTGTATCCTAATTTTTTTTATCAAATAGTTAAAAAATAAGACACATAAATTACAATCATGGATCATGTGTTTGTTTAAGATAAAGAGGAAGATAAATCTTCTAAGGAAAAATGGGGAAATAATAGAGTAAAGCTGAGAACAAGAATAAGATTACATTCCTTTTTTCAGGCCTCTTTTCAGAGTCTTACTGTAATGTATTTGCTGCTGAAAATATAGGATTAGCAATGAAGTAACAGATTGGCACATAGAAAGAAGGGGAAGTTTAGAGATAATGGTGTCATTATAAGCAAAGAATTGGGTAGTCACAACTGGCAGCCTGTGGGTGCACTCCAGCCTATCAATAGACTTGTTTGGTATACATAGTGATTTTATAAACATTTGAATCAGATGCCAACGTTGAAATTTCAGATTTTACATTGAAAACACTTGTTTTGTGGGCTTCGCTTGGAAAACCTGAGTGTCTACAAGTATCATGCCTGGTGGCAACACAGACCTATAGCCCAGTGGAGGGACAGGCCTTCTTCCTTCTCTTGCTCTGGCTGCCAGGCACCTGGCAGAGAATAAAGGGATGTGTTACAAGAGTAGAACAGAGAACTGTACACTTTAAATGAGCTACTTTCTATTGGTAAGATCTGGGACATGGCAAAAAGTGTCCAAGCTTCTTGTTTTGTGACAATCCTCCATGCACACTTGGGATTCTGTCTTACTTTTTATAAAATGGACTTCACAAAATCACTTCTGTTTACATACAAATACTTATTTGCTCATGTTATTTTCTCTGTAAACAGTCTTTTTCATCTTGATACAGACCCTCCTAGATAGGTGTTGATAAATGTCATTTTTCCATTTTACAGACAGACAATAAGTAGGTAGGTGCCTTGCTCAGGCCAAGAGAGGTGGAGCAAGGCTTAGAAAACAGTGTTTAGATCTTTGTATTTAGTGCTCGTCCCACTGTCCATTCCAGCCTCAGTTATTTCTACTGTAGTTAAAATGTGCACTTATATGTCAGCTCTTCTTAACCTAAAAGAAAAATACCTTGAAACTGATATTTAAAAATATGTGCTTTCCCACCTGATGACTTAGGTATAAAGTTCTATGCTGTATTTTATTTTATTTTATTTTTTTTACTTTTTATTTTTATTTATTTATTTTTTTGAATTTACTTTTTTAGTTTTTTATTTTTTAAATTTTAAAATCTTTAATTCTTACATGCATTCTTGTTTTCTATCCTCTGTGACACTGAGGCAAGTCATGAATCCAGAATTGTAGAGCAAAATTTTACACATTATAGTCTTTCTTTTTAACTTAAAAAACTCTTGAAATTAATACATAGGCAAGTATATATCTCATGCATATATAGTTCAATGTATTTTCTACAAACTGTACACACCTATATAGTCAACATCCAGATCAAGGAAAAGCACAGTGTCAGCTCCCTAGAAGCACCTCTTCAATCCCCTCTCATCTGCCACCCACTCCAGGGTGACCACTTGGCCAACTTCTGATTGCAATCTCTAGTTTTTAAAGCATATAATATATTCATTTCTTAAGGAAACTGAAACCTTTTGAGAAACATTTAGTTTCTTAGTATTTCCCCTAAGAAATGTAAAAACTATCGCCCTGGTCTAGACCAAAGACTGCGGAGAAGGCAATGGCACCCCACTCCAGTACTCTTGCCTGGAAAATCCCATGGATGGAAGAGCCTGGTAGGCTGCAGTCCATGGGGTCGCTAAGAGTCGGACACGACTGAGCGACTTCACTTTCACTTTTCACTTTCATGCATTGGAGAAGGAGATGGCAACCCACTCCAGTTTTCTTGCCTGGAGAATCCCAGGGATGGGGGAGCCTGGTGGGCTGCCGTCCATGGGGTCGCACAGAGTCAGACACGGCTAAAGTGACTTAGCAGCAGCAGCAGCAGACCAAAGACTGCAGGTCCCCTTGCTGTGTCTGACCAATGAAACAAGGGTTCTTTCGTGGGATCCAGGCCCAGTCACTTCTTCACTGGGGTCCTAGCACAAAGATGATTTCCCGTAATCACTCCAGAATACCTCTTTACATCTAATGTGGTTCTGGTGACAAGAATGTATTTAAACTTTATCCTTTCTTTTTATAAAATGACAGTATTCTGCCAATCTCTCCTAAATTGTTTCAGTTTGAAGGTAAGTGCTGTATGTGATTTAAAGTAGTTGTCCAGATATGTATAGATTAATTTTAAACGTGCTTAAGTAAGTGCAAAGTGCTACAATTGATGATATGATTTCAATCGCAAATGCATTTTCTAAGCGCTTTCTCAAACTTAGAAAATGATATAGTTCCAACAGTTCTTCATTGTTATAGATTTACATAAAGTTAATGAGTAAAATTGTATTGGGTTGGCCCAAAAGTTCTTTTGGTTTTTAAGGTATAAATAAAAGACACATTTTTCATTTTCACCAAGAACTTTACTGAACAATGTGTTCACCGATTTGTTCCACTACCTTCTGCCATTTTCCAGGCAACTTAATAATTCCATCTTCCCCAAATTTTGTATCTTTTTGAGCAAAAAACTGTTCTAGGTGCCTTAGGGAATTGAAATTTTCCCATTAAGAGAATTTTGTAAAGACCAGAAGGGCATCTGAAGGTGCAATGTCTGGTGAATACAGTGGATGAATCAGAACTTCCCAGCCAAGCTGAACAGTTTTTGTGTGGTCATCAAAGAAATATGTGGTCTTGCATTATCCTGATAGAAGATGATGCATTCTCTGTTGACTGATTCCAGACAGTTTTCCTAGAGTACTGCTTTCAATTGGTCTAATTGAGAGCAGCACTTGTTGGGATTAATCATTCCGTTTTCCAGAAGGAGCTCATAATAGAGGACTCCCTTCCAATCCTACCACATACACAACATCACTTTCTTTGAATGAAAATCAGCCTTTGGTGTGGTTGGTGGTCTCTTCCATTCCACATTATCGTACAGTATCCACTTTTAATTACTTACAATTTGTTTTAAAAACAGAATGTTTTTGTTTTTCATTGAGAATTGGATGCAGAAATAGTCAAGAAGGTTTTTTTCCACTTAGTGCAACCCAAACATCAAAGCAGTGAACATAACCAAATGGGTGCAAGTGATTTTCAACATTTGATTTGATTATTTTGAGTATGTCAGCTATCTCTCACATGGTATAACACTGATTCTTTTCAATCTTTGGATTTGATCACTATCGACTTCAACTGGTCTGCCTGACTGGGGAGCATCATCCAGCAAGAAATCTCCAGCATGAAACTTCGGAAGCCACTTTTGACACATTCAATCAATCACTTCTCCATACACTTCTCCATACCTTCTCCATACACTGCACAAATCTTTTTCTTTTTTACATTTCTGTTGTATTTTTACCTTTCTTGAAATAATACAGCATAATATGTTGCTTTTTTCTTCCATCTTCAATATCAAAATGGCTACACAAAAATTCACCAATTTTGATGTTTTTTAATGTATGCTGATATGACAGCCATCACAATACAATCTAACAAAATTGTTTTGAATGAAGTTAAAGACAATAAGTGCTACTAGAGCCATCTTATGGGGAAATAACCTTTTGGCCAACCCAATAGTTTATTATAAAAAAAAGCAAGATGTCTTGCTTCTAAAATCAGGTAAAACTCCATGTTTCTTTTCATAATAGCATGATATCCTATGGTTACATTAATACCTTAGTAGACTAGCACAGTTACAATTGACCCAGCTCCTAGATTATCCAAACTGTCCAAGAAATGAGGACTTTAATGGGACACAGCTCACTGCCCCTCCCTCTGGGAGATAAGTGGGCAGAGTCTGAAGTTCTCTGTCTCAAGAGCTCTGTTCCTTTCTAGTTGGCCTTCAGATAATGTACATTTATAAATACATCTACTTAGCAGACCTAAGTCTTAACTCTAGTAATCTTGTTTCCCATTCTCTTCCAAGGTGAAGTGATCTCTGATTATTTCATTTACTGTCACGTGCATTTGGCTAGCCATAATATGTAAGTCACTTAGAGGGGAAAGCATGCAGAAGAAGAAGAAAGCTTTAGGAGTCCTTGGTAAAGAGTAGCTCCCTTGTCATGAACCCTACCCAACCTAAACATGTAGCACATCCTTCAGTGTAACTCTCTACCCTGTTGCCTTCTCCTGTATTCCCCTCCTGAGTGCACTACCTCATGGCCTTGATTAACCGAAATTAAGGCCTCCCACAGTAACTTCTGAAACTCTTTCTTACAATCTCAAGGCTTCACTTCTGGATTGCTTGTCCTCAGTGGGAGTGTTATCAGGCCATACCCTTAGTGCTACTGGCCTGAGGATGCCACTTATATGTGTAACTGAGGTGTGAAATACATTCTTTCCCTAGCTTGAACTCTCACAATTTATATTTTTTTTCCAGGAAAAAAAAAAGGTGAGTTAATTAGTAGAGACATTCTTTTCTAACCACCCAATAAAGATTCTGTTGGGTATCAGGCTTCTCCTTAACCAAATAGCCACTAGGAAGGTGACCATGAGCAGCTAGTTACAGTGTTGAAGGGATATAAAGGACCTATATGGTCTCAGGCAAATATGGCTAAGGTGAACTTTGTGAAAACATTCTTCAAAGGAGTGAATGGCACAGATTACTTACTGTGTCACCTGTTTTAGGGGCCATTGTGCCTTTAGCGAAGTGCATAAATGAAAAGCGTAGGTAAAAATGTCCAATAAAGAGTCCTGTCTCTTAATGACAATAAATAAGCAGTTTTGAATCCAAAACATGAAATGGCAAAAAATATATAATCAATATGGAATAAAGGGTAAAACTAATATTTTCTTCCTTTAATGAGCATTACATGATTTATTATCAGTCTACCAAGTCCATAGATAGGCTATTTTATAATTTAGATTAACTGGACAGGAGCCAGCTGAACAAAGTTCTGCCTCTGTTTGGTTTTCCATCTGCTTCAAATAACCAAGAGAAAACCACTTAAACTGCCTATGTCCCTTTATCTTTTTCCCAGAATGTAAGTAATTATAGTTACTTCTCTCTTGGGTACTAGTGAATTGTACTTCTGAAGTGATTTTAAATTCCTATGTTTTGGGAAATGAACATAGTATATACATATGATTATGTTATAATGCTACAGTAGCTAGAAAGCTTTTGAACTTCTCTAATATTTAAAAGCATTCTTTTGAGACAGCCCAGAAAGCATTTTGTTTTTCCATTTTAACCTTACCGTAGGTGCAGAAAATAACTTTGGTAACCTTAGTCATTGAAAATATTGAAATAGAGTAACTAACATGTATAAAATCCTTGGTAATATAGTAACTTGATATGGAACATGGATTATTCAGTATTTTACTTCTTTGACTTTCGTATTTGAATTCATAGTCTGTGTGTTCTTCGAAATGGTATAAATTATTATGACAGCAATATCACATTTCTTATTTTTTTAAAAAAGAAAATTTCAGCTCTTCCTTGATTATCAATTTTGTCACAGGATCATGAACTTTTCAAAAATGAAGACCTGGTTGAGGAAACTGACGAATATACAGAAGGCAAGAAGAAAGATACAGAAGACAATAAAAGTGTTCCTAAAGACGATCACAGTGACACTGACAACTCTGTTAAAAAGGTATTGACAGCCATTAAAAATGTATGATGATATGTGCTTAAATCCTGAGATCCTGCTCAAGAAAAAGCTTATAGGTCTCCTGGTCTCTGCAGAGGGCAGATTCCAACTTCCATGGAGAACAGAAATACTTCTGTGAATGACTTTGTTCATATACTGTAGGACAAAACTTAGGCAGATGTATGAATCAGGCACCCTTTTTTTCTCCCTGGCATTCTTTCCACACTTTTTGGTAGCATTCTGTTGTTCAGATGAGTGAAAGTAAAGTAATATGGGCCAGTATAGTACACTCTTGAGAAATTAACCAAGAGATTCAGCACCAGGTCCTTGAAATGGTAAAATTACAACACGAGGAGCCCAATACTAGTGGCAGAAATGGGATGTGTATGTGCACACATACATGTGTATTTTTACATGGCCATGGACAAATGAAAGTTGTTCACAGCAGTGTTTGAGGTTGTGATTGGTTCTGCACAGATGTGGTCTGGGAGAAAGTATTTATAGGAGGAATGGGAGGAGGCCTCCATGAGGAAAAGAAAGTAATCCTGAAAGTGGAGCTAGAGATGCCGAAACAATCTCTTCCAATTGGCAGATTTCCCTGAGTGACCCTGCTAGGAGACAGGTGGTAGGTTTGAAATCATTCATTTTCTAGCACTACTCTGGATTCATTTCCGAGGTATGGAATTCAGAAACCCAAACCAAATGATACTGTATTGATTCATTTTCATTTCATTTTTTAGATCATTTGCAAAGAGCTCTGAGTTAATCATGCCATCTCATTAATGAAACACTACCATCACTTGTCTGTGTGAGGCTCTTCTCTCTTTATTTAAATTGATTCCCTTTGAACCCCACATTCCCCTTTTCCTTAATGCAGACAACCATTAAAACATGCTTTCCTTTTATTTGAATGTATTCTTGTAAAACATATATTGTTTTGTATGTATGTATTTTTAACTTACGAAATGGTATTGTGCTCTAGAGGTCATTCTCTCCTTTACTTCCTTCTTTTTCCAAGACTCCTTTCACTGAGGGAAAAATATATTCTAGCAGTTATTGTTTTCTTTCAGAATAAGGGGAAAATTCTGTTTCATAAGGAATATTTATGAGTTCCAGTTATGGTGGTCCCTGAAATTATTTAGCTTGCTGCTGCTGCTGCTAAGTCGCTTCAGTGGTGTCTGACTCTGTACGACCCCATAGATGGCAGCCCACCAGGATCCCCCATCCCTGGGATTCTCCAGGCAAGAACACTGGAGTGGGTTGCCATTTCCTTCTCCAATGCATGAAAGTGAAAAGTGAAAGTGAAGTCGCTCAGTCGTGTCTGACTCTTCTCAACCCCGTGGACTGCAGCCTACCAGGCTCCCCAGTCCATGGGATTTTCCAGGCAAGAGTACTGGAGTGGGGTGCCATCGCCTTCTCCGATTATTTAGCATAGAATTCATTAAATTCCAATTTGACATTATAAAATGTTGAGCTAATTCATATACCAATCAATGTTCCTGAATCTTCTTTGAGTAGAATTCTTGAATATACAGTTCTTGTTAATTATACAGTTTTATGCTAGTGAAGGATATTAGCAATTATCTAAGGTAAGAGTCCAGCAAAGAGAAGTAATTGTCACACGTTTATGTTATTAGCTAGAGACCGACTCTAGAACTCTCCTTAAAACCAAGACTAGGTTTTCTAGCCCAGTACAAATGTTTTTTATTATATTGTTTCTTTATTGTTTATAGGATGAAAAAATCAACCGAGAGGAACGAGCCATTCATGAATACAATGAAAATCCAAAAGGTGTGAGCATGTTTGACTTCGAAAGCATACTTTTAAAAAGGCTAGATACATAGCATACTACGTTCATATGTGCTTACAGATTTATGTATACTGTGCTGTGTAACTAAGCACATAGCTTACACACATATATTCTATTGTACACTTTTTATTGTCACATGACCCTCATAAGCTATGAAATACGTGGCACAGTATTACGTGTTCTCATTGATCACCGCCATAGCTTCTTTACATGGAAATATTCCCATCACTCATGGCTGCTCATGTGTCAGTGTTAAGTGATTTAGAACAGCCTTTTTACTACTTGTTTTTTTTCAGTCAGTACTATGAGGTTGGGCATTTGTCCCAGATCCTCATTTATATGTCTGGTGAGCACTGCCAGACCCTGTCACCAATGTCCATGCTGGCCTAGAGCCACAGCAGGCCATCCAGTTATTTCCCCCAGAGCCTAGACCTGAGTCTTTGATGGTACCACAGGCATTTCAGAGGAATCGTTTCCCAAGCCTCACTGCTGGTGTCAGAGAACAGGTGCCGCAGAACAGAAGAGACTGTGACTGCCCTTGAGACCTGCAGTGTCTACACCCAAAGCATTGGTGTTTTTGCTCTATGAGCCCTGTGTTATTTTCCACACCATAACATCACAGTGTGCTTTTGCTGCAATGTCATTACAAATAACTCTCCATAGTAGATCTCATCTGAATTTAAGCAAAAGAAAGAATAGTTCCCGTAATACTTTTTTCCTTCTAACTTCTGCAGAAAGATAGTAAGTTTTAGAATATTTTAAGTAAAATGTTAAAATATTTGTCATTGCTAAGTATTCTACACCCTATAACCTAAAATGTTAAAAAGAAACTAAATTTAAGATTTAGGCTGTTGATCATATAAAATTAGAAGGATGCACATGCTTCATGAGTATACTTGCAAGATCATTATTCAGCTATGTAACATACGGGTTAATTTGAAACACCAAAAAATATAACATGTCCATTTGGGTACAGATAATTTCATTGCAACTAAGTTTATTATTTTAAAAGGTACTTTATATTTTACTTTATACCTTCCCTAACATTTACAGTTATCTTTGCTATATTGGGTACTGATCATCTAAACATTTACAGCCTTGGTTAGGTCATTCTGATAATTTTGCCTTAACTTTTCAAGAAATATGCAGTTGTCCTCTACTCTTTAGTATTACCCCATAATTCATGGTTGATAGTGTTTCACAGAAAGCAGCAGGACTTTTCTTTTTTTCATTAGTTAGAAAAAAATATTTCATAATATATCCTATCATAGGAAATATGTGTGATCGTGCAAAGAGTAGCTCTTCAGAAATCCTGGAAGATAGCGAATCAACACCAACTAAAGACATAAAAAAATCGAAGGTAAGTGAAATGAATTTTTCATTTAGTGTCAAGGCCAAAGTATTGAATTGCTTCTTCTACTTTTATATAATGATCCGCATAATTTAACTCCCTTAATATGAGTTTTGGTGGCCCAAGAACCCTGGTGGCTCAGAGGTTAAAGCATCTGCCTCTAATACGGGAGACCTGAGTTCGATCCCTGGGTCGGGAAGATCCCCTGGAGAAGGAAATGGCAACCCACTCCAGTATTCTTGCCTGGAGAATCCCATGGACGGAGGAGCCTGGTGGGCTACAGTCCATGGAGTCGCAAAGAGTCGGACATGACTGAGCGACTTAACTAACTAACTAACCAAGAACATGTGATAAATTCCAGGTGATGTTTCACGTTTTTAACGTGCCTATTTACTTATTGGACATTATGATTCAAGATTATGATTCAAATTGCTCTGCCAAAATGTAATAGCATGTTCCTTTCAATCATCCCATGCATACTGATTTATCATACAGGAAAAGATACGTTAAAGAACTCTATTGCTTAATTATAAGAGTATACTATCCTGAGAGTCTAGAATAGAGTAAGGCTAAGTAAGACAAGAAATAGGATGAATTTAAAAAATTGATGATTGTGCTTAGAAGACAACATGCTACTTCAGTGTCTCCTGACTGATACTTGTTTTGGAGTTTATACAAGTCTGATAGATAACGTTTCTTCTTCTTGGAAGTAAACTAGTCTTTCCACTTGAAGAAGAACTTTATTTAATCATGAGACCACATTTCCAGGTAAAAGTGTTAGAAGGAAACATGGAAAACAAGAAAAATGAAAAGCTTTGTTAAATTCTTATTCAACCTTAGGTCTCAGTTTAAATGTCATTTCCACAGAGGCCTTTTGTGACCAACAGCACTTATATAAATTATGTCTCATTATTATTCTCTTACATAGTACCCTTTTTCTTATACTTCTTAGTTTTTGTCACAGTTTGCAATTACATAGTCATTTGTTTACTTTATGTCTCTGTCTCCCCACTGGCCTTCAGCTCCATGGGGACAGAAACTATTTTCTGTTTTGCTTTCTAGTGGCACACATCACATTTCCTGGTATATGACAAATGCTCAGTAAACATTTTTGGTTGACAATGAATTGTAAAATGTAAGGGGGTAAGAAAGAGGAAAGAATGAAGGTAAAGCCAGGAGCCATCCTTAGGGTAGTAAACAGTCATCTTTTGCCATCTTTGTGGGTAATATGCCACTCTGAAATTTCTTTCAGAATTACTTCAGAAATGTCAACAGTTACTTTAGCCCAAATATCCATATTGTTATCTTTTACTAAAAATTTCTTCATGACCATTTTTATCTTTCTAAAAGTATCTTACAAGTCTGGATTACTGTACCTAAAGATGTCTTTGACCTGGCTCAAAGGACACTTCAGAATTATTATCCTTTTTAGAATCATAATGAGCATCGCTAGAACATTTCATCAGGATTTAGGAACTTTCTAGATTTTCTGTCTAGTAGAACAGAACATTTAACAGATACTCCACCACTACACTTTGTAGCTTTCCTGTGAAAACTTTTTTCAAATGTAAAGAGCTCAGGGAGAGAGTCTGGCAAAGAAAATCAAATATGAGGGAAAAGGATGAAAAGTAAAGGAGTCAGGAGACATGAGAATCCAAGGAGAGGAAACGTGAAACAAAGCAGCAGAAAAAAAAAAAATAACTGAAACACACCTCTGACCAAATGAAAATGCTTATTCTAGAACACATGGTCGAGTTTAGGGAACGTTTCAGGCTTTCCAGTCTTCAGCATTGTCGGTAGATGATAGCATTTGAATATATGGGCCAGGGGAGGCCTGAGCCAGAAAAGGACTGCCGTGTGGCAGGCACCTGTAACGGCAGGCCAAGTAGGGAGCTCCGCCGGCCCATGTGACAAAGGGGAGGCAGGGCCAGGACACAGTCCAGGCTGAAGAGTTCAGTCTCAAGCTTTGATTCTGCTTAGTTTCTCATTTATACCTAATGTAAAAATATAATTCAGTAAGTACATATGTCCTTGGCTAAAGAAACAAAAAGTAATGAAAATTATATTTTTAAAAGTCAAGCAGTAATAAATATACTTCCAACTTAAAGAATAGGCTGTTATTCTATATATTTTAAAAAGGTAATAGATGATTTGGATGAGATTTTTTCCAATCCTTCCCACATGATATATTTTAATTTACAATGTCTCTAATCTATTTATACCATCTAAGCCAAACAAATCAAGCTGTTTTTAAAACTTGGGAAATAAATGATGCATTAACTCATATCAAAATAATTATGTGTTTGAAATTTTACATCCCTTCCCTTAATTAGACAGCCACTCCAAAGATAATCTAAAAACAAACAAACAAAAGAAATAATTACACTCTTGGTGTATGCAAGACAGAATTCACCATTGAATTTTGTTTTGATGATTTTAAATGTTTCTGATAGCCAGGTTAGGACCCATGATTTTAATTGGTGGCAGAGATTTTTGATGATTGTTATATCTGGAAATTTCCAGATACTGCTTTTCCAAATTGTAACAAATTTGGATCCACAGTTAGCCACTAAGAAAAATGTGTTATTGGCTTAATTTCCACCTGAGTAAGCTAATGAAAAAAGTAGGAAGCTTCTTAGCCATTAATAATAGTTTCTTCCCATCATGAAATTAGTTTATTTATGTATTTATTTAGCATACATTTACTGGAAGCCTCTTATGTGCCAGGCACAAGGCTGAAAGCTGCAGATATACAGAGGTTAAAAAACCACTGCTGTCCCTCAGAAACTAGCTAGAACATGGCAGATTCCTGGATAATTCCCCATACCAGTGCAGAGTCAATTGATTTCTTATTCATTGTCATGACCATAAATACAAGAAGCTGACATGAGAATTTCTCCACCAAAAATTATGTATGTGGGGTCTTACCTTTCCTGATGGCTTCCTTTTCTCTGATACTATGCTTTATTCACCATGGTAGCACAACTCAGCACGTTTGCCCCAAGTACACAGCTTTACTGTGTTGTGAAGAAAAGGTTAGATCAATTACACTAGTTTCCTGCTGCTATCAGTTTTCTCAGGCTTAATACATGAGAGGATCTCTTTCATACCCAACCAATAATTACTCCCCTGCTTTTTAAAAATAGCTTTATTTAGATATAATTGACCTAAAATGAACTATGCATTTTTGAAGTATGTAGTATGATTAATTTTAACATAATGTACACCCGTGAAAGCATAATCACAATCAAGAGTATGAACAGTGCCATTATGAGCAGATGGTTCTTTGTGCCTCTTTGTAATCTCTGTCTACACCCCACATCCCCCTGCCATACTCAGCAAATCACTGATAACTGTTTTGAGATTCATCCACGCATGTATCAATAGTTCATTCCTTTATATTGCTGAGTGGTCCATTTTGAGTTAATTTCTTATTGTGGTAAAGGTATGGATTGAAGTTCTATTTTTTTAAAATTTTTGTATATGGACAATTATTCTAGCATCATCTGTTGAAAAAAAGAATCCTATCCCTTCTCTACTGAATTGCCTTCATACCTTTTTCAGAAAGCAATTGATTTTTTACGTATGAACTGATTTCTGGACTCTGTATTCTGTTCCTTTGATCTGTTTATCTTGTGCCAGTACCACAGTGTCTGGATGACTATAGCTTTAATGTAAGTCTTGAAATCAGAAAGTTAGTCCTCCAATTTTGTGCCTTTTCAGACATATTTTGGCTATTCTTGACCTTTTATACTTAAACATGTGAATTTTTACAATCAGTTTGTCAATGACTGAAAAAAAATGCGTGCTGAGATTTTGATTTGAAATTGTTTTTGAATCTATAGATAAATTTGGGGAGAATTAATATTTCAACAATATTAAGTCTCCTAATTCATGAACATGACATTTCTCTTATTGATGTCTTTTCAAATTTCCTTTTGCAATATTTTGTTGAATTTTTCTTAACACGGAAGTTGAGGTCACTGATTGAGACCTTTCTTCTTTTTTCTTTTAGGCTTTTTGTGCTATAAATTTCCCCTGAACTACTTGATATGTTGTGTTTTCATTTTTATCCAGTTCAGAATACTTTCTGAGTTCCCTTTTGATTTCTTCTTTGACTCATGGGTTATTTAATTTCTATGTATTTAGGAATTTTTCTGGGCTTCCCAGGTGGTGCTAGTGGTAAAGAACCTGCCTGCTAATGCAGGAGGTGTGAGAGACTCAGGTTCAATCCCTGGGTGGAGAAGATCCCCTGGAGGAGGAAATGGCAACCAACTCCAGTGTTCTTGACTGGAGAATCCCATGGACAGAGGAGCCTGGTGGGCTGTAGTCCATGGGGTCACAAAGAGGTGGACACGACTGAAGTATCTTAGCAAGGCGAGGGATTTTTCTAGTCATCTTTTTGTCATTAATTTCTAATTACATTGTGACTGGAAAAATACTTAGTATGAATTGATTCCTTCTGAATTTATTGAGACATGTTTTATCACCCACAATCAGGTTTATCTTGGTAAATGTTCATTTGAGAAGAAGGTTGAGAAGAATACTGTTGTTGGGAGGAGTGTTCTATTAATGGCAGTTAGGTCAAGTTGGTCGATAGTGTTGTTCAAGTTTCTTTCCTTCCTGATTTTCTGTCTACTTGTTCTATTATTGAAAGAAAAGTATTAAAATCCCTTACGATAGTTGTGGGTTTGCTACTTTTCCTTGTGCTTCTATTAATTTTTGCTTGATATATCTTAAAGCTGTTATTTGGTTGTATTCTATATAATGTTTAGAATTGTTCCATCCTCTGAATTGACTCCTTCATCATCATGAAATGACTTTCTTTATCCCTAATAATATTCTTTGCTCTAAAATCTACTTGATCTGATATTATATAGCCACTTTATAGCTTTCTTTGAATTAGAGTTATCTTTTAACATACTTTACTTTTAAACCATTTGTGATTTAACATTTGAAGTACATTTGATTTAGGCAACATGTAGATGGGTCTTGCTTTTTTATTTAATCTGAAAATCTCTGCCTTTTAATTGGAGCATTTAGACCCCAGTGTCACTAGTGGTAAAGAACCCATCTGCCAATGCAGGAGACATAAGTGGTAAAGAACCCACTTGCCAGTGCAGTAGACGTAAGAGATGCTGGTTTGATCTCTGGGTTGAGAAGATCCCCTGGAAGAGGGCATGACAACCCACTCCAGTATTCTTGCCTGGAGAATCCCACTGGACAGAGGAGCCTGGAGGGCTACAGTCCATAGGGTAGCAATGAGTCAGACATGACTGAAGCAACTTAGCACGCACGCACATAGATGGGTCCTGCTTTTTTATCTTATCTAAAAATCTCTGCCTTTTAATTGGAGTATTTAGACCATTTATATTTAATCTTTATTTAATATTTAATCTGATTGTTGATGCCATTAGGTTTAAGTCTGTTTTCTTGCCATTGGTAGTATTTTTCTTTGTCCCTAAAAAAATGCTACTTTATTTTATCAGATATATCTTTTTTTGTTCTTATATTTTTATTTGTAGTTTAGATGCGTCTCTTGTAACTGCCTATAAGCTGGATTCTGACTTTAAAAATGTTAACATATACAGTACCTAAAATCTAATGCTAATGAATGTTCCTTTTCCCCAAATATTATCAGGATCTTAGAAGAGTTTTCTATTACCCCTTTCTTCCCATTTTACATATTATTGTATCAAGTATTTTAATTTTTTAACCTCATCAATCTAATAACGTTATTGCTATACTGCTTTTTTTTTTTTAAAGTAAGGGGCAGTTTTATTCTTATCGTTTCCAACATTCAAATAGCACTATGCAATAAAACAATTCCATAAAATAACATTTTACTGCCATTTCCTAATGAAGGAATATCCCTTCCTGAGCTTTCCCCACAAGCTTTCAGCCCCCAGAGCAGGCTTTCTGTCAGAAGGCAGCTATTGCTTCATCCTGCTCTGAGGAAGGAGTTTCAAGCACCACATCATTATTTTCTGAAATTTTCTTCCTCCTATAGCCGATAATCCTTAGGTGGAGACCAAAGTCTTGGAAAAGCCTCTATTTCTTCTTGTGTGTACTCATCTAGACGTCTGGGCACTTTCAGTGGTTGGGGAAGCTCTTCTGTTAAATTCTTAAGAATATCTTCTGGTATATCTTCATCTGGGAAAAGATGCAACCTCTGCATCAGAGTTCTGTGAAGGTTTTTTGGCAGCATGCCATAAATAGCTAGTTTTACAATTGCTACTGGATCCTTCCGGTGAAGCTGAGCAGCTGTTACTTGTTTAAATCCACCTGGGTAGCCAGTATGTGAGGAGTACACTTTTTGCTCCCACTTGTTTCCAGAAAAGGCAGTGTGCCTTGTGTTCATGATGACAACATGATCCCCATAGTCACTCAGTTGATGGTACACAGGCTTATGCAGTCCTTGAAGTCTAACTGATGCCAGGGCAGCAAGCTTGCCAGGGGGCTGCATCTTCCCATCTAGGAGATACCAAACTCGGGCAAAAGTGGCCCATTGCTGCGGCGCCCTGGACAGACTTGCCATGCTCCCGAGGGGCGGCTCCACGCTTCCAATACTGCTTTCTTTATTCACCACTCCTTTTCACATCTCATATGTCCTTTCTATAATGTTGTTTTTATTCTGCCTGAAGAAATGTTTTCGAAGTTACTGTCATAAATTTCTTTCTGTAGTTAACTTTTTCAGTTTCTTTCACTTGAAAATTAATGGTAGTATGGCTGGTTGACAGTTATTTTCTTTTAGTATCTGCTCCCATTGTTGCTATTAAGACATTTGCTTGAGTATATTGGCTGATAATTTCACATATACTCTGTCATTTCTCTCGGGCTGGTTTTTACGTTGTCTTTGATGTGCTTCATTTCACTATACGATGCCTAGATGTGAGGTGTTTTTTTTTTTTTACTTTAACTTTCTTCTAATTCATTATGACTCTTGAATCTGAAAATTCATGTCATTCATCATTTTAAGAAAATTCTCATCCATTATATTTTTGAATATTTCCTCTCTTCTCTTTGCAAGTCAAATATAATAAAACTTTTCATTCTGTTATCTGTGTCTTTTAAATATTATTTTAATATTTTCTATATCTAAGTGATATTTGGGGAATTTCAGGGCTTGTCTTTTTCATAGTTATCTTTTCATCTAAAGACTAATCTGCTATGTAATCTCCCTATTGAGTTTTAATTTCAGTTATCTTTCACATTTTGAAGAGAAATATTCTATTTCAACTCTTTTTCAAATCTATCTGATATTGCAAAAACTGATAACTTGTTTTATGTTTGTGTTTTTTATTATAGTCCTCTAAGCAATGTAAGCATACTTATTTTATATTCTGTGTGTAGTTATTCCAATGTAAGACATCCTCCAGAGTCTAAATATGTTTGTTGCTTTGGCTCACTTGCTAATGGTGTCTTGTTTCCTTCTTTGAAATTTATTGTGAGTTCATGTTTAACCAAGACTTTCTGTAGAAATGCTTTAAAGCTTGGATTGGGGTAAGTCGATCCATAGAGAATTTGTATAAAATTCTGTTAACTCCCCTTGGTGTCACGGTTCCAGGACCATTTTCAGTTAATGTCTGAGTTAAGGGTTTCCCATGATTACTGTACATGTGAACCCCAAACTCACATTAGGAAAACACTGTTAAGCTGAGAGAGATGTTATTTTGTTATCTTCCAATATTTGTAGATAGACTTCCATTAAAGGCCTAGTCCTTAGAGGGCCCCCACTTTACACAGGAGTCTCAGTTTTAGTTCTCCACATTTTGTGAGATCAAATAATTAAAATCCAAGAGTTATGAGATCAATAAATACCATTTCAATATTCAACTTATCTCTGAGGCTTCCTGTTCCCTCTTCATTTGTTGGCCCATGGGAATTTCCCTTCATTTTTATGTGAGCTTGCCTATACATTATAAAATTATATTTTGTATACTTCTTCAGCATTTCTTAGTTATTTTGTAGTGGCAGAATTTTTCAAGATGTGTATTCCTATACAATAACAGGAACAGAGGTTGTTGCATTTTAGTTCATAGACTCTTTTTCTAGACTCTTGACTTTTTGGGTTAGAACTTTTCATTCTTGTTCCTCCATTCTTTAAGACTAAAGGTAAGCTGTTATTGTTGTTGATCAGTCACTCAGTCGTGTCTGACTCTGCGACCCCCTAGACTGCAGCACACCAGGCTTCCCTGTCCTTCACCATCTCCCAGAGTTTGTTCAAACTCATGTCCATTGAGTCAGTGATGCCATCCAACCATCTCATCCTCTTTTTCCGTCTTCTCCTGCCCTCAATCTTTCCCAGCATCAGGGTCTTTACCAGTGAGTCAGCTCTTTGCATCAGGTGGTGAAAGTATTGGAGCTTCAGCTTCAAGCATCAGTCCTAAAATGAATATTTAGGGTTGTTTCTTTAGGATTGACTGGTTTGATGTCCTTGCTATCCAGGGAATCTTAAGAGTCTTCCCCAACACCACAGTTTAAAAGCATCAATTGTTTGGCACTCAGCCTTCTTTATGGTCTGGAAACAGTGATAGACTTTATTTTCTTGGGCTCCAAAATCACTGTGGATGATGGCTGTAGCTATGAAATTAAAAGACGCTTGCTCCTTGGAAGAAAAGCCATGACAAACCTAGACAGCGTATTAAAAAGCAGAGATATCACTTTGCCAACAAAGGTCTGTATAGACAAAGCTATGATTTTTCCAGTAGTCATGTACAGATGTGAGATTTGGACCATAAAGAAGGCTGAGCTATTATTTTTAGCACCATTTTAATTTCTGAAAGAGCCAGATCTTCAGGTGCTTTTTTGGTTTTGGTATCATGTCAAAACCATTATTTGGATTGCTGTTCTTTAGGAATCCTGTTTTCTCTCTGGCTAAATCCTCAAAGACCTTGGTACTTTTCAGTTATCACATCATTTGGCACTTTTCAGTTATCATCTTCCTTGATGTGTCTTGCATGTGCCTTGATGGCCACTCTCTTCTTGGTATTCTCCTCCTCTGATTTCTGAGATCTTTCTTTATCCTGATTTTGTTCCTAGAAAACTCAGTTCCCAATGCTGGCTCCTCTTCCTCTGCTTCCCTTTACACTAGGCATTTTCTCCGTTTCTTTTCTTCTGTCTTTTCTGCCCACCTGGAGTCCCTGGATTATGAGGTACTTTCATCTCTTCAGCTATTATCTGCATTCTGCCTGTCTGTAGCCCAGGCCCTGCCTGGGCAGCAGGTCCATGTGTTGAACTGCCTACTCAGACCCCTGGGGCTCCCACTCATTTGGCAGCACTAACATTTTGCCAGAAATTCTGATCTATAGGAGCGGGGAGGTATATCCCCCTGTAGAATATCTCAATTTTCATCTTTTCTCCTCTTACAACAAAACAAAGTAAAATTAGTTCTTTGAAGAAAAATGACATATAATAAATAGCAAATATCAATACTACTGATAGTGTTGAAGCGTGAACACTGAAAGGTCTTGTTTTAGGGAAGAATCACGGTAGCAATTGGTAAAAGAAAAAAGGCTGGCAGATGCTGAGAATGTACCATTGTGGTGCCTCATAAAAATGTGATGAAATAACGTTAAGACTTATTGAAAATTATACCCTCTAAATACTACTAAGTAACTGTTTCATTTACTGAAGTGAATTCTCTGCGTGTGTTTTTTTCCTAGATTTTCCTCTTTAAAAGAATGTCATTGATGAGTCAGAAAATTGTGCAGATTAATAATGAGCCACTCCCAGAGATAAAACCAATAGGAGACCAAATAGCTTTTAAAAGAAATAAGAAAGATGCCAACCAGAACCACATGGGGCAAAATCATCAGGAAACCTCACCCCCCAATATGGAGAGAAGGTCAAAATCTTGTACAATACTCTGAATATATGTTTGTGTGTTCATGGTCACCAAGCACATTGTAATTTATACTTGAAAAACTTTTTGAGTTCTGAAAGAAAGTTTCTGATAACAAACTTTTAAAGATATAACTTAATAATATGTTTTATCTGGTTTGAATAGTATGACCAGTTTTAATGTTTATTTAAATACTGACAGTTTTGACAAGCAATTTCAGAATATGTTTATCTCAAGCTCTCCTTCAAGTGTTGTGGCCTTAACTGTTCAGTGTTGCAATATAAAATATATTTTTATATGTGAAAGTTAAATTATAATATTTCATAGTTTTGCTAAACAACTTTATTATAATTTCATAAGACAATATTTGCAACCTCATGACACTGTAACAGTTTTGAATGTATTTGCAATTTTTAAAAACTGAGTCAAAATTGTTTTGAATGAACATATTTTAATAAACTACATCTGGTCAGTTCCACTGTTTAAATGGATGAATATGAATAAAATTTGGGGGTACTTGGAGGTATCAGTATACAAAACAGGGGCAAAAATATTAATTTTAAAATATTGAAAGGCAAAATGCATTTACCTTTGAGTAAAGAAAATAGGGCAACTGTGTAAACAGAACATCTTTGTGGAGAAACTGTTGAGGTTTGACATGAAAACACAGCAGATTATGTGGTGTGATCTGCACTGTTTGACCATGCCACAGATCACCAACCTAGGAGAACCAGACACAGCCTGACTGGCTCATTCCAGCTATCTCTAGCACTGGCAGTGGTAACCAGGGTTGGCTCTGCCACAGGGAATAGGAAGGGTAAAGCTATAACTCAGGTCGAATAGAAAAATTGCTTTCCTGTGCTCACAGATGCTACTTTGAGTAACTCAAAAAAAAATTGAGCAACTGCCTTCATTTTTCCCATTCTAGCTTCTGACTAAAACATTTTCTTATTCAATCACAGCGACCATTGCTCCATTTGAACAGATAAACTCTGTCTTTGTGTTTCATGCACAAGGGCTAAAAGGATGTTAGTCTAGAATAGACCTGATTTTGAAATCTTGCAAAACAGTCTCATATACATTTAGTAGAATTCTAATATTATTAAAAGTAAATTTAATAGAAAATGTTTGTTATCGACACTATAGTACAGTATTGTAAGAATACTTCGCCAAAAATATAAACTATAGA
The DNA here is from genome assembly GCF_042477335.2 of Ovis canadensis. NCBI lineage: Eukaryota > Metazoa > Chordata > Mammalia > Artiodactyla > Bovidae > Ovis > Ovis canadensis. The sequence continues at coordinate 39,144,951 of NC_091727.1, read as the reverse complement.
AACCAAGTGGAAGTGAAACTCACAAATAATACCAAGACATGCCAAGTGTGATAGGCAAGCTGGTATATGTGCCCTGAATAATCCCTTCCCCTTGAGTATAGGGGAGAAACAGTGAATATGAGATAGCACTCCATTGCTTATGTTATATTATGCGGAGAAGGTGAAATATTTTTGTAGATATAATTGAAATTCCTAATCAGTTAACTTTAAGCAAAAGAGAGATGATCCTAGGTGGTCCTGACCTAATCGAATTAGCCCTTTCAAAAAAGCTCTAGATATCAGAGGGATATTGCTGTGTGACAAAGTCACAGCAATTTAAAGCAGTAGAAATGATCTCCTTTTGGCCTTGAAGAAGCAGCCCTGTGTGTGTGTGTGTGTGTGTGTGTGTGTGTGTGTGTGAAAGTTGCTCAGTTGTGTTCGACTCTTTGTGACTCCATGAACTGTAGCCTGCCAGGCTCCTCTGTCCATGAAATTCTTCAGGCCAGAATACTGGAGTGAGTAGCTGTTCCCTTCTCCAGGGGATCTTCCCAACCCAGGGATTGAACCCAGGTCTCCGTCATTGCAGGCTAATTCTTTACTGTCTGAGCCACCAGGGAAGCCCTGAAGAAGCAAACTGCCATGTTATAGAGAGAGTCATGTGCCAGAGTGAGATGCCTCTAGGATCTGAAGGTCCTATGTATTCTATAACTGCAAGGCACTGAATTCTTCCAGCAACCAGTGAGCCTGGAAGAGGAATTTAATGCTTATATTTGACCATAGCCATGGCTGATCCTGATTACAACTTTGTGAGGCCCTGAACAGAGGACCTAGCTAAGTAGTACCCAGGCTCCTGACCTATGAAAACTTCAAGATAATAAATACATGTCATTTTAATCCACTAAGTTTATGGTAAGTTGTTATGTAGCAGTGAAAGCTAATATCAGTTTTATTCTGGTAAAGGGCCTCAAATTAGAAAGTTGGAAAGTCTTCATCTCGGGAGTGAAGGAATATTTTATTAAATTGAACAAAAAATGCATTTAAACCAGGGATCGCATAACTGAAGTATTTTCAGAGGCTAAACAGATAAGCATATTGGAGCTGCTGCCAATCTGTTCTAGCTGGTAATTGCTATTTCTCAATATTGGGCCCTGTATTGCCAGACTATCAGCTGTTTTCAGAAGAAAACACTGGAAATGTGGGGTTTTTTTAAGTTTATTTATTTTTCAATTGAGGGATGATTGCTTTACAAAATTTGTTCGTTTCTGCCAAACATCTACATAAATCAGCCATAGGTTTACATATGTCTCCTCCCTCTTGAACCTCCTTCCACCTCCCACCCCATCCCACTCCTCTAGGTTGTTACAGAGCCCCTGTTTGAGTTCCTTGAGCCATACAGCAAATTCCTATTGGCTATCTCTTTTGCATATGGTAATGTAAGTTTCCATGTTGCTCTCTACATATATCTCACCCTGGAAATGGGGGGTTTTATATAGGCAGTTCATTCGTGTGCATCTCCATGCATGCATGCATGTGTATATAAACGGAGAGCCAAACCGTAGCTGCAGATTTTTGGCAAGAGATTTTTGTTTACAAGGAAAAATATGTTGAAATAATTAATTAGGTCCTGGATTTATCTCAGTTGTAATCTTCCCTTGTTTGGCCTCTGGAAATGAGAGTTAAACAATTACTTAGAAAAGTGATCATTCTGCTAAGAAGGTAATTTTTTGTTGCATACAAATGCATACTAAGCCTTCTTGGGAGTGTGGGGAGTTGAGGGAGAATGATGGAATATTATTATCTTGAATATAACGAAGTAAGATATTTCTCCTGGAACAATCTACATTAAAGTTAAAAGACAACAAACAAGCTTAATAATAAGCAGTTCCTCCAACAATTGTGATGGATGACTACTTTGGTGTAGTGTTAATACACAATCCTAGTCACCGAAACGTCAGGAAATAGTATGCTAACCCTAAAAGTATGTACAAAAGCTACAGCAGGAAGTCTTATCTGACCAGGTCAAGCTGCATTCCCAAATAGTTCCATTTGCTTTTATTTTCATCTGGTATGTATAAATATGTGTGTTATGATAGATGAGATGTCTTCAAGGTAAGGTTAGCAGTGGATTAGAGAGCTATATCTAAATTTAAATGATGGCACTATTTTTATTTTAAGAAAATTTGTCTGATTTAGTGATAAATATCTATCCCAAGGTGAAAAAAAGTTTTATATTCTAGAAAAGCTTTTGAAGCTTATCAGAAGTAATCTTCATAAGTAATTTGTTAGAATTTGTCAAAATATTAGCACAGTACTTCTAAAATTTTACAGAATTTTCCCTATGAGCTTTTTTGTTATAACAAAAGTTTTCTTTTATAATTTCTATCAATTGCTTAAAATCATTAAAATTCTGTACATAGGAATGTTTGAGTTCATATTTTTAGGTAGCTTATAATTTCCAACTTAGCATCAGATTTACATTAACTCCTTAATTGGTATAATTCTTTAACTTACTGTATATAGTAATTAAGAATTAACAAAAGTTATATAAAAATGTAAACTAATTTGGGAAAACTTTTTAAATTGAATTGAAGCTTTCATATTTGAATTGAATATTGATTTACAGTAGTATGTTAGTTTCAGGTCTGCATCAAGCTATGTGTGTGTGTGTAAGATTATTTTCCAATATAAGTTACTACAGTATGTTGACTATAGTTCTCTGTGCTGTATAGTAAATCCTTGTTGCTTAATCTATTTTACGTACAGTAATTTGTATCTCTTAATCCCATACTCCTAACTTATCCCTCCCTCCTTCTCTTTCCCCTTTGGTATAACCATAAGCTTGCCTTCAAGGTCCATGAGTCTGTTTCTCTTTTGTATATAGGTTCATTTGTATTATTTTTTAGATTCCATATATTGTTGCTTAGTCGCTAAGTTGTGTCCAACTGTGTAACCCCATGGACTGTAGCCCACCAGGCTCCTCTGTCCATGGGATTTCCAGGCAAGAATACTGGAGTGGGTTGCCATTTCCTTCTCCAAGGGATCTTCCTGACCCAGGGATCAAACCTGTGTCTCCTGCAGTGGCAGGGATCAGAATACGGATTCTTTACCTCTGAGCCCCCCATATAGTATTTGTCTTTCTCTGTCTGACTTCATTTTAGTGTGATATTCTTTTAGGTTCATCCATGTTGCTGCAGTGGTATCTTTCATTATTTTTTATGGCTGAGTAATCCATTGTTGTTATTGTTCAGTTGCCCAGTCATGTCCAACTCTTTGCAATCTGGTGGATTGCAGCTCGCCAGGCCTCCCTGTCTCTCACCATCTCCCGAAGTTTGCCCAAGTTCCTATCCATTGCATTGGTGATGCCATCCAGCCATGTCATCCTCTGATTGCCTCTTCTCCTTGTGCCCTCAATCTTTCCCAGCATCAGAGACTTTTCCAGTGAGTCAGCAGTTCACGTCAGATGACCAAAATACTTGACCTTCAGCTTTAGCATCAGTCCGCCAATGAGTATTCAGTGTTGATTTCCCTTAAGATTGACTTGTTTGATCTCCTGCTGTCTAAGGGACTTTGAGGAGTCTTCTCCAGCACCACAGTTTGAAGGCATCACTTCTTTGGTGCTCTGCCTTCTTTCTGGTTCAGCTCACAACTGTACATGACCACTGCAATGACCATAGCCTTGGCTATATGGACCTTTGTCGGCAAAGTGATGTCTTTGCTTTTTAACACATTGTCTAGGTTTGTCATAGCTTTTTAACACACTGTCTAGGTTTGTCATAGTTTTCCTGTCAAGAAGCAATCGTCTTCTAACTTCATGGCTGCAGTCACCATCCACAGTGATTTTAGAGCCTGAGAAGAGTGAAATCTGTCACTACCTCCACCTTTTCCCCTTCTTTTGCCATGAAGTGATGAGACTAGATGCCATGATCTTAATTTTTTTTGATATTGAATTTTAAGCTGGCTTTTTCACTCTCCTCCACCTTCATCAAGAGGCTGTTTAGTTCCTCTTTGCTTTCTGCCATTAGAGTGGTGGTGGCTCAGATGGTAAAGCATCTGCCTGCAATGCGGGAGACCCAGGTTTGATCCCTGGGTCGTGAAGATCCCCTGGAGAAGGCAGTGGCAATCCACTCCAGCACTCTTGCCTGGAAAATCCCATGGACGGAGGAGCCTGATAGGCTACAGTCTATGGGGTCGCAAAGAGTCCACACGACTGAGTGACTTCACTTTCACTTTCACTTTCATCCACATATCTGACGTTGTTATTTCTCCTGGCAATCTTGATTCCAGCTTGTAACTCATCCAGCCTGGCATTTTGCATGATGTGCTCTGAGTATAAGTTAAATAAACAGGATGACTATAAATAGCCTTGTTGTTCTCCTTTCTCAATCCTGAACCAATCAGTTGTTCCATTCAGGATTCTAACTGTTGCTTCTTGACCTGCATACAGGTTTCTCAGAAGACAGGTAAGATGGTCTGGTATTTCCATATCTCTGAGTGTTTTCTACAGTTTGTTATGATCCACACCGTCAAAGGCTTTAGAATAGTCAATGAAACATAGGTAGATGTTTTTCTGGAATCCCTTGATTTTTCTATGATCCAGCGAATATTGGCAATTTGATCTCTGATTGCTCTGCTGTGTCTAAACCCAGCTTGATCATCTGGAAGTTCTCAGTTCATGTAATGCTAAAGCCTCGCTTGGAGGATTTTGAGCATAACCTTACTAGCATGGGAGATGAGTGCAATTGTCCGGTGGTTTGAACATTCTTTAGTACTGTACTTCTTGGGAATTGGGATGAGGATTGACTTTCCAGTCTTCTGGCCACTGCTGAGTTTTCCAAATTTGCTGCCATATTGAGTGCACACATATTAAAATAGCATCATCTTTTGATTTTAAATAGCTCTGCTGGAATTCCATCACCTCCACTATCTTTATTGATCTCCTTGATGGAAAGAATACACAGAAGAACTGTATTAAAAAGATCTTAATGATGTGGCTAGCCACGATGGTATAGTCTCTCACTCAGAGCCAGACATTCTGGAATGTGAAGTCAAGTGGGCCTTAGGAAGCACTGCTTCCAGTATAGATAGTGGAGGTGATGGAATTCCAGCAGAGTATGTGATGTACTTTTTTTTTTTAATTGAAGTAGTTGATTTGCAATGTAGGGTTAATTTCTATGGTACAGCAATGAAATAGAATCTGCATTAAATCTGTAGATTGCTTTGGGTAGTGTTGCCATTTTAACAGTATTAATTATTTCAATCCAAAAGCATGGGATATCTTTCCATTTCTCTTAATCATCTTCAGTTTCCTTTATCAATATTTTATAGTTTTCAGCATATAGGTCTTCCACCTCCTTGATTAAATTTATTCCTACATATTTTTTGACATTTCTTCTTTACTTAATTTTTCTAATATTTAATTGTTAGTGTAAGGAAATATAACTGATTTCTGGATATTAATCTTGGATTCTGCTACCTTGCTGAATTTGTTTCTTAGTTCTAATAGATTTTTAGGTTTGTTTTTTGTTTGTGTTTTTGGCTTTTTTGGCTATGCCACACAGCTTGCAAGATCTGAGTTCCTTGACCAGAGATTGAACCTGAGCCGCTGCAGAGAAAGCACCAAGTCTTAACCAGTGCACCACCAAGGAATTCCCTAGTTCTAATAGTTTTTATAATGAGTCTTTATGATTCTCTATATAGAGTACCATGTCATCTGCAAATAGTAATAGTTTTACCTTTTCCCTTCCAATTTGGATACCTTTTTTTTTCCTTGTCTGATTACTGTGGCTAGGACTTCCATTACTGTGTTGAATAGTAGTAGTGAGAGTGGGCATCCTTGTCTTATTCCTGAATTTAGCAAGAAGGCTTTCAGCTTTTCACTGTTGAGTATTACGTTGGCTGTGGGTTTGTTGCATATGCCTTTTATTATATTCAACTATGTTCCCTCTACCACTTCGGTGCAAGTTTTTGTCACAAATGGTTGTTGAATTTTATCAAATGCTTTTTCTGTATCTATTGAGATGATCATGTGGTCCTTTTCTCTTGTTTCTATGTTATATCACATTGATTAATTTGCATGTCTTGAACCGTCCTTGTGACCCTGGAATGAATCCAATTTGATCATGGTGTATGATACTTTTTATATATTATTGGATTTGGTTTGCTAATATTTTGTTTAATATTTTTACATCAGTATTTATCAAGGTACTGGCCTGTAATTTTCTTTTTTTGTAGTGTCCTTGTCTAGTTTTGGTATCAGGGTGATGGCTTCATAGAATGAATTTGAAATTTTTCCTTCTTCCTCAATCTTTTGGAATAGTTTAAGAAGCAAGTATAAGTTGTTCTTTATATGTTTGGTGGAATTTCACAGTGTACCAATCTGTTCCTGGACTCTTGTTTTCAGAGTTTTTTCTGTTGTTGTTATAGTTTTTATTTTACTTCTAGTGATCAGCCTGTTCAAATTATCTGTTTCTTCTTGACTCAGTTTTGGCAGGCTGTATGTTTCTAGAAACTTTTTCATTTCTTCTAGATTGTCCAATTTATTGGTATAAGTTCATAGTATTCTTTTATGATTTTTTTTTTATTTCTGTGGTATTAGTTGTTATTTCTCCTCTTTCAGTTATTATTTTGTTTGAATCCTTCTTCTTCTTTGCTTTTTGGTAAGCCTGCCTAGAGGTTTGTTGGTTTTATCTTTTCAGAAAAAAACAGCTTTGGGGTTTATTGATCTTTTCTATTGCTTTTTATCTGTTTTATTTCCTCTGTAATCTATATTATTTTCTTCCTTTTGCTGACCTTGGGTTGCAGTGGGTTGTAGTAGGAGAAGAGTGTGACCGCAGAGTGATAGTAGGAAGCAGTGTTTTTGGAGTGATGGAACTGTTCTATATCTTGATTTTGGTGGTATTGCCTAAAACTATACATTATAAAAACTGTACACCCATAAAAGGTCAATTTTATTACATTGATTTTTTACAATAACATCAAATAGACTTTTAAAAAAACCTAATTCAGTCAAGTAAATTAGATGGACCTTAAATAAGGAGACTTGAAAATCTAACTTTTGATCTAAAGGTAAAATTTGGGTTATCTTAGAGTAGTAGTTCTTAGCCAAGGGTATATGTAAAACACAGGGAAGTTTTTCAAATGTGACTGCCTATGATTTACCTGGTTCTGATTCACTAGGTCAAAGCTAGGATTGGTTATATCTGTTTAAAATAGTTTCCAAGGTAATTATTATCTAACAGAAAGTAGAGAATAATTTATTTGAACTGACAAATTATTATAAAACTTCAGAATGTTATCTCTCACAAGCGAACTACTATAATAATTAGAAGAAATTTCCACATCGTTTTCTCTGAAAGATCCTAGTTGTATTAGTCTAGGTAGCTGAACTTCTGTAACAGACTCTCCAAATCTGAGATAACACTGAGTATTTATTTCTTGGTCATGTCAAAATACACCAGCGGTGTGTAGATGACCTTGCTCCACACAGTATTTCAAGAACCTTGTCTCTTATCATTTGGTGGCTTTAGTATTCCCTTGGAGTCTTGCCATCCTCCAGGCCTGGAAGTTGTATATATCACTTATGCCCAGATTCCACTGGCATTCAATGGCATGGGCCCAACTTTCTATAAGGGAAACTGAAAAATGTTGGCTAATTGTGAGCCTAGGAAAACAAGGGCTCTACACAATGGAATATACTTAATCTATGTGCCAATGGAGGGCATATCCATGTATTTTCACAAATAAGAGTGAAGGACTATGGAATACTTTATACTTTTTATAATTTAAAACTCATTATTAAGATGTTGCCAACAGCATAAAAAGCCAAGTTTCCAAAGCATAGTTGTGTGTTACTAAGAATACTGGAAAATACATAGAAGAGTTTAATTTGGGCTTTGGAGTCCTCCCACCCTATTTCTCACCCTATTATTGCTTTTGATCACAAGGACCTGCTGACATCACCCCTGATTGTGTCCCTTGTACCCTGGTGAATGGTTTTGTCCTCTAGGTTTTGTTTATCACCTCTGTTCTTCTCCAGTGTATTCAGTGAAGATCCATACAGATGTGTTTCCTCCCTTCCTACTTCCCATGCTGTCATAGGGACTTGAGAAAAATTCACTTATTACACATTCATTATTACAGTATATAAAATTGTTATCTATATCCACAACATGTGTACTGTATGTCTTAGCACATATGATAAATAGGATGTGGTCAGTGAAATGAACATCACAGAGGTACTCCAAGAAGAATGCACACATGGAATGTAACCTTATCCCATTTTTCACTAAGAAAAATGCTAGAAAAGTGATTCTTTGGCTTGTGTGGTAGTGATGGCAACAGCATTTGTACATGTGGGAAGAGGTAGAAAGAGGAAGAAAAGTAGAAAATATCTATGATCTACTGAAACAGGAGTTTATCCCCTATTTTTGTATAAGGGCCTAAACATCAAACAAATGAAATAATCAATACATTTTGTCTGTTTCCTGTGTTTGTAACAGACTGCATTTGCATTGATTTGAAAGCAAGTTTTGTTTCCAAGAAGAGATGGCTTACAAGGGATTTTATGCCTCCTTCCTGCAAAGCTGAATAGAGTAACATAATTGCATGGTATTTGGGCCATCTTTCACAATCATTAATAAAGCGATTACTCCAGCCACAAATATATCAAAGTAAGTATTTTCAAGGGTCAGAAGAGAAAGTACTCCAAAAGACCACACCACAGAGTCTTCAGCATGAGGTCAGTGTCAGAACTCTATCATAGGGTTATGACTTCACAGTGGCAGGATTTTTATTTAGAAAGCCATCAAAATTTACTTCCATCAAAAATTGAAATATAAGACACAGGGTTCAGACAGTGTGTGGGAGAAGCAATAAAAAAAGGAATAAGAAGTATATGTAAACTGATAAAATCAGTGTCAATTAGGCAGTGGGTGTTTGATTTGCAAGCCTATATGTCGCTTTTTCCCTAAAATACCCAATTCTATAGATTTTGAATTCTCAAAAAGAGGCCTAGCTTTCGTCAGGATTGGTATCTAATACTAAGGGGAATGGTCATAAAAGAGAAAATTGAGAAGTTGGAAGAAATGTGACATTTTGTAAACTATAGGCAGTAAAAAGAGGCCTTGAAGGGATTGAAATAGCCATGGTTGAAAGAGAAATGGAAAACCACATAACTCAAAGAAACATGGACCTCCCTCCCCTGAACCATTGGATTTAAGCATAGCTGAAGAAGCTGAAGGAATTTGGTTGTGTCATACAAGCACAGTACATTTTCCTTTGAGCAAACTACATGCCATGCCCAAGTTTCTAAAAATAATACAAATGGTTTTATCAATGATAAAATAGCCTACCAAATGCTTTAAGTCTTGGGGCAAAAATCTGACCTCTCAGAAACTACTGCAGGAAAATTTCTTCTTATATTTGTGTAAACCTCAGTGTAGTTGGAAAATTGTTTTAATATTTCGACAATTAGTTATTAACCACCTCAAAAGTTCCCAGAAAAAGAGGAAATAGAAACATAAGCAACATTTGAAAATAATTTTCTGACTTTTAGAAATTGTTTTAGTAGGAAAAGACTAGTAATTTATCCTAACTGCCTTTAAAAAATAGAACTTAAAACAAGAGTTTTAAACTCCTTTGTTAAATTTTTTTTAACACCTTCTGATATTTAAATACCTTCATTAAATTTTTTTTCAGTTATTATACTTTTCAACTCTAGAATTTTCATTTGGTCCTTTTTAATGATTTTTATTTCTCTATTGAGTTTCTCTGTTTATTGACTGATTTTTAACATTTTCTTTTAATTCATTAAACATAGTTTTCTTTAATTACTTGAACAAATTTATAATACCTACTCTGAAGACATTCTCTGCTAAATCTAATATCTAGGTCTACTCAGAGTTGATTTCTATTGACTACTTTTTCCTGATTTGGGGGTACATTTTTCAGTTTCTTTGTCCAGTAATTTTTGGTTTAAAAGTGGACATTTTTATAATATTTTATATAATATTTCTCATAACTTGATTGTTTTATTTTTCTGAAAGTTTTTTTTTGTATAGTTGTTTTTTTGTTTGATGCTTTGTTACTTCTCTGAACTTAAACCATAGAATCTGTCTTCACCTACCTCCAACCCCCACAATGTCACCGCACTCAGCATCTACCTGCTGATGTCTCTATTCAGGTTTTTAATTAGTTTTACATTTTCGCCCAACTTCCTAAAGGTTGCCCATGTGTCTAAATAGCTTAGTTGGTTAGCCAGTTACTTTGGCAGAAGTTGTGTTCAGACAGTTGTGCTCGTCAGACTTCTACCCTCTGCTGATTAAACTGTGCGTGGTTAAGGAATGCATTCCAACTTGCAGCCAGTTCTTGTATTTCCCTTGGCTTTTACTTTTCCCCAGGATCTTTTGGAGCTCCCCCATATTTTTAGTTTAGCAGTCCATGTGTTGGTGTGGACTTACCTCAGCACGCTGTGGTTCACTGGTTTTAGGATCTCCCCATTAAATATCTGGCTGTAATCAGTCCCAAACTAGGACCTCAGCCTTGGAGTAGCAAAGCTGGGAAGATTTCCCCCTCTGTTACAAACCAAATTCATCACTTCTGTCTGGCAAATCTGTGGGTTTTCATCCTCTTCCCTTTATCCTTTCCAGGTGGTACCCCCAATAAATCTCTTCTACATTTAATTCACATTGGCAGTTGCTTTCTGGAGGACCTAAACTGATACCGTGGGTGGCATAGTTAAATGGGCCATCCACTTCACAGTTTTCACTGAGGAGGTGTGTAAATTAGAATTGGGTGACTCAGACCATCCTCACTCAAAAAAATGAGACTGCTCTGGAACTAACAACTGGTCTGTATTCAGGTCTACTAGCTGAAATCAAAGATACTGCTTGATGCTTAAAGGAACCCAGGGGTTAAATTCCTCCTGTAGAAAGGAATGAGGCAATCATATAGGAGAACATTCAGTGACCATTGGAATTTAGTCAGTTGTCACCAACCTGAGGTGGGAAAGCTAGGTTAGGAGCTGAAGGAGGATCCACAGAGGGTACCATCCTGGCAAAGACCTGAACCAGGAGATAAATAACCCAAGTTTTCCTAACTATATCAGTAATTGTATTCAGAAACTAGTGTTAATTATAGAGACCTGAATATAGTAGCTAAAAATGCAATGGTTTATTCTCTTGCATAAAACAAGTTCACAGGTAGACAGTCTTCAATTGTTATGACAACTCCATAAAATCCATCAGTAATTTAGAATCATCCTCACTTTTGCTCAGCCATTTTCACCATGTGGCTTCTGTCCTTAAGGTCAACCCATGTCCCAAGGTGGATGTTGAAACCTCAGCCATTACTAATATGTAGTGTAGGAAAGAGAACGAAGAAAAACAAAAAGCCCTCCCCCACCCCCAACTGATTCAGCTCCTTTAAACAACTTTTCCCAAAGTTGCACTTCTACTAAATCCCATTGGCTAGAACTTGATCATGTTTCCACAACAGGGGGGTCAGAGGCAGAAGATGTAGTCATTTATTCTGGGAAGCAGTGTGCCTTAGCTAAAAATCAGGCTTCTGTTATCAAACAAATATTTTCTACAATGATCCTTCAGTTTTAAAAAATCCATTAAATAAAAAAATTGTTTTTAATTTTAAAAAAATTTAAATAAATTTTAAAAGAATGGATTTATTTTTTCAAGTTGAACAGTGGACAGAACTAGACGGGAACTTGAGGCAATATTTCTTCTTATGGGCTCCGCTAGAGACCAGAGGACAGATTCGACCCCTTTTGTGAACCATGGCATGGAATTGTCCACAACCACCAGGTACTAGAGAAGAGCCCTGCTCACTCTTCTGGAGACCCTGGAAAGACCCCAGATATGACATTCATTAGGACGCAACTCCATGATATTTTATATATCATTAAAGACTTCTTTTCTTTAAGCTAACAGAAATTTGAAAGGCTCAGCCACATCTAGGTTACAAAAAAGAGATGATTTTATATAAACTTTCTTAACCAGTTTGGTCTTGCATAATCATGGCTCCCCAGGCCTTCCTCCCAAAAGGTATTGGCTATTTTAAAATAGCAAAATACATTCAACCAAATTGGCTGTAAAAATCTACTAAATACAAACTCTCATTTGGTAACAGCCTGTCTTACACACACACACACACACACGTGCACGTGCAAGCACGTGTGCACAAGTACACACATTCTAGTGAAAAATCACCCCAGGTCCAGAATTGAGTCTGATGAACTGCAGTCACATTTACTTAAATACTCTGACTTTACCTGAGAAGAAGTCGTCACTGAACACACGGCAGCTTTTAGAAGAGATTTTTAAAAGGTAAACAGTTTTTGCCTTCTCTCTAATTATTCATGGAATGAATATATCATTTTCCTATGTTGGAACTCCTGTATTGATGAGACATATAAATATGTATAAGTGATAATAATTCATGTTAATGAGGTATATAATATAACAGATACCTTCTAAAATGGAAGCATTCAGCAAGAGAGACTTTAAACTTGACTTTCCCCATTCTGGACGCCAGAATCGTGCCTACAACTGTCAGGCAGAAACTCCCATTCCAAGTATCTACCTACCGTAACACATGGAAGAAGCATTTCATTCAGAACTTCATGAAGACAACCCATAAATTTACCAAGAATCATACATGTGTATATCTCATTACAAAGTTAAAGCATGACTATATACAGTAATTATTACAATAGCACTTAATAAGCATTGCTGCATCACACACTGTTCTAAGTGCTTTCAAGTCAGTTAATCCTCACAACATGCCTATGAGAAGAGTTTTATTTCCCCAATTTTCAATGTATACTTGAGTCACAGAGAAGATAATGAACTTGCATAAGAACACACAGGTTTTAAATGGATTTCTAACTTTATAAAACCTGTGTTTTTAATCACAGTACTTTACATTGTGTACAGTCATTTACACATGAATTTCCTTTGTTTTCCTCTGAAGAATTGATGAATATCCTTAGCCAGGTGTGGCTAATAAAATGATCATTTTGATTCTGTATTGTTTTATTTTGTTGTGTTATTTAAGTTCTGCTGACAAGTCCTCTTCTGGGTGTCATGTTGCCATCTCTGCTGGGGTCTGTATTGAGTTAGGCTACATGTATTGACTTTGTACTGTATCAGCTTAGCTAAGCCCAGAACTGTGTTTCTCAGAATTGCCTTGTTTGTATGGTTCTGGTTTCTGGTTGGCCACAAGAGACTTTAGAAGGTAAAGATTCAGGTCAGTGTAAGGTGCCAGGCAATACTGCAGAGCACGCACACTGCCACTGATACTCTGGCTTACCTTGTTAGCACCACATGTCAGTTGGACACACAGGTTCTTCAGCTTCTGCCTGACCTCCTTCAGCTTCTTCAAGTTCTGGGCCACACACATGTGCAGCTGCGTAACAAATGATGCCAATTTCTGAAGGTCACCCACATCACTGAAGCTGGAGATGGTAATAACAGACAATTTCCACTTTGTCCTTGCATGTTCCGGTTTCCACTTGTTCTCTCCCACTTCACATTTAGCTTTCCTGACAGCTACCCCTGCTATCTACGGGGAGTCCAGGCTCATCACCAGGTGCAGAGACAACAGCATTTCATAGAGTTCTCACAACGTCTAATCCTTATGATAAATTTCAAACTCTGTGTGGTTTACAGTGGTTCTGCATTCCTAATCAAACTTGAATGGGCTATGATGACAAATTAAAAAGCCAATAGCTTAACAAAGGTTTATTTTGAGCTCAGATCAGGAATCCAGTGTGAATCAGCAAAGTGGGTTGGCCAACACTTTGTGCATACAGTAAATTGTTTGAATTTTAGCCATTCTGAATGGTACATAGCATTCTCTTGGTTTTAATTTGAATTTCTCTAATGATGTTGAGCATATTTTCTGTGCTTATTTGTCATCTATTTATATACTTTGGATTATCTTTTCCAGATTTGTCAGGTTGTTTATTATTGATGGAGTTTTGAGAGTTCTTAATGGATATGTGACTTGCAAATATTTTCTCTCCATCTGTGGCTTGTCTTTTAACTTTCCTAACACTGCTTTTTAAAGAACAGATGTTTTTAGTTTTGATGAAGTCATTTTAATATATTTTTTATGGATTGTGCTTTCAATGTCATATCTAAGAAATCTTTGCCTACCCAAAAGTCACTAAGATATTCTCCTATATTTTCTTCTAGATATTTTACAGTTTTGTTTTACATTCAGGACTAGTATCCTTTTTGAATTGGTGTTTGTCTTTAGTGTGAGGTATTGCTCAAAGTTTTTTGTTGCAATATGAATGTTAAATTGTTACAGCACTAAAGGAAAAGACTACCCTTTCTGTATTGTATTGCTTTTGCACCTTTGTCAGAAATCAGTTGACCTTGTATGTGTGGGCCTATTTCTAGACTTTCTGTTCTGTTTCATTGATTTATTTGTCTACCTTTATACCAGTGCCCCTCTGTCGTCTTTAATGTAGCTTTTTAGTACATCTTTGAGTGTTGTTTCTACAAGTTTTTCTTAAAAGATTTGTTTTTTGTCTTCAAAAACATGTTTACATTTCTATATTCATTTTAGAATCAATCTGTAAATTTCTATTTAAGAAGCCTACTGAGGTTGTGAAAATTGAATTAAATTTAATATATAAATCAGTTTGGGGAGAATTAATATTTTAACAATCTTGAGTCTTCTGATCCATGAACTTTAATTTCACTTCAAGTGAAGTGAAGTCGCTCAGTCGTGTCTGACTCTTTGCGACCCCATGGACTGTAGCCTACCAGGCTCCTCTGTCCGTGGGATTTTCCAGGCAATAGTCCTGAAGTGGATTGCCATTTCCTTCTCCAGGGGATCTTCCCAACCCAGGGATCGAACCCAGGTCTCCTGCATTGTAGACAGATGCTTTACCGTCTGAGCCATTATTGTTTTGGGTATACAGATCTTACAAGCTTTTGTCAGATTTATACCTAAACTTTCAATTGTTTGTATAATATAGAGAACTCATTTACTAGTTCTAATTTTTTTTTGAAGATTCTGTTTTCTACATAGACAATCATTTTATCTTTGAATAGACAGTTTTACTTTTTCTCCCCAATCTGAATATCTTTGTTTTCATTTTCTTGCCTGATTGCATTAGTTAGAACTTTCAGTACAATAGTAAATAGGAGTGGCAAGAGTGATTGATTATCATGATCTTAAGGGAAAAACATTCAGTCATTCATCATAAATTATAATATCAGTTGTAGTTCTTTTGTAAATAAATGCTTTTTATTGGGCTGAGGAAGTTGCCTTCTAGTTTCAAGTTTGCTGAAAATTTTTATGAGGAATGGATGTTGAATTTTGTTAGATACTTTTTCTGCATGTATTGATATTATCATATAGCTTTTCTTTTATGGTCTGTTAATGTGAAATAGATTGATTGAATTTTGAATATTAAAATATTTGTATTCCTATGCTAAACTCTTTTTGGTCATGATGCATTATACTTTTTATGTTATATATCGTTGGATTCAGTTTCCTAAAATTTAAAGAATTTTTACATCTGTGTTCATGAGGGAAATTGATCTGTAGTTTTCTTCGGTGGTTTTTATCTTTTGGTAATATCTTGGACTGGTTTTGCTATCAGCATAATGCTGGCCTCATAGAACGAGTTAGGACATACTTCCTCCTCTTCAATTTTCTCTACAAGTTTATGAGAATTGGTATCTCTTAATGTTAAGTAGAGTTCACCAATGAAGTCAACAGGGCCTGGAATTTTCTTTATAGGGAGGTTTTTAACTACACTTGTTGACTCTTAAATGCTAGAACCTAGGCATGATACCAGAGAAGGCGATGGCTCCCCACTCCAATACTCTTGCCTGGAAAATCCCATGGGCGGAGGAGCCTGGTAGGCTGCAGTCCATGGGGTTGCAAAGAGTCGGACAGACAACTGTCAGCAGAGAACTACTGACATGACTGAGTGACTTCACTTTCACTTTTCACTTTCATGCATTGGAGAAGGAAATGGCAACCCACTCCAGTGTTCTTGCCTGGAGAATCCCAGGGACGGGGGAGCCTGGTGGGCTGCTATCTATGGGGTTGCACAGAGTCACACACACTGTTCTTGCCTGGAGAATCCCAGGGATGGGGGAGCCTGGTGGACTGCCGTCTATGGGGCTGCACAGAGTCGGACACAACTGAAGCGACTTAGCGGTAGCAGCAGGCATGATACATTACACTTGTAACCAGAATCAACCCCACGGTTCTGACTAATTGCAAGAAGGCTGAGAAATGTAGGGGAGCACATAAATATACAGTGGTCAGTAAATATCTGTGCCATATGGTGTTTGGAAAATTTATAGAAAATTATGTCTACTTTGAGTAATTGTTCAAAGTTTACAATTGTGAGATGTAGCAACTACATTACTAGGCAGGCTTGTCCCCTCCAACCCTGCAAAAAAAAAAAACACATGGCTTTTATCGTACAACTCTGGAAATAAGATCATATTCTCTGTGCTGTGGCTCTGTTCTCTCAGTGGAAACTCAGTTTTCTCCTCCTATGGCTTCTGCTCCACATTGGTGAAGAGAGGATTTTCTCCAAGTTAGGCTTTGGCAGGAAAAATAATTTCTAGATTGGATCCAAGATGAAAATGGTTCCTTGGGCTTATGGAAACACAAATACCATGACTCTTCCTGTCTTACACTATAAATATTCCAGTGTCTGCAGAAGCTTCTCTTGGCTGCTGAACTGTTTAAATATTTCTTATGCACCAATATTTAGGATACAAAACCCCACCAAAGTTTGAATTTTATTAAAACTTTCATATTGCTAACACTAGTTTCTTTTGCATGTCAGATAAATATATTTGATCATAAATTAAGAACTTATTGGAAGTTATATCACTCAGGGCACATGTTAAGATGCTGCAACAGAGAACTACTATTCAGTGACTTATTCAAGGTATATATATCTCTCTCAGATCACAGCTGAGAAATGTGCAGTCCAAGGCTAGTAAAGCTACTCTGCTATCCTCAATAGAGGGCTTCCATGTATTTCATGGTTCAAGTTAGCTTGGGTCCAGTTCTCATTGTCTCCCAGCCAAGATTAAAGGGAAAGACTCATGAGAGCACATGAACCTTCCGTTGTAGGGGAACAAGTTGGAAATATCATTACTTTTGCTTTGCTCCAATGACCAACACTTAACCTCATAAAGACACCAAATTGCAAACAAAGATGAAATATTATCCTGAGCTTAGAATCCAAGTGCCTAGGTAAAGCTCAGGAGTTCTGACAGTGGGGTGTGTCAGTCATTTTTTAAAAATTTGAAATATAGTTGATTTACAATGTTGTATTAATTTCTGCTATCCAGCAGTTATACACACACACATACACACACATTCTTTTTTTAAAAAAAGTTATTTATTTATTTGGCTGTACCAGATCATAGTTGCAGCACTCAGGATATTTTAATCGCCACATGAGGAATCTAGTTCCCTGACCAGGGGTTGAACCTAGGCCCCCAGCATTGGGAGCAAAGAATCTTAACCATTGGACCACTAGAGAAGTCCCTACGTTCTTTTTTTAAAATATTCTTTTCCATTATGGCTTATCACAGGATATTGAATATAATTCCCTGTGCTATAGAGTAGGACCTTGTAGGAGTTCTTTTGTTAAAGAGAGAGACTGGGTATTGGTGGAAAATGAGTAAGCTTCCAGGAGTGCACAATATGAACAGGAAGACAGAAGAAAAAGACTTGGAAACAAGCAAAAGGAGGCCAGTGTTGACTGGGGGCATGGCTCACAGGAAACAGGTGTTTTTCCACAAGTTGTACTTTAGTTTTCGGTTCAAAGGATTCATTACCAAAAGAAACCACTCATTACACACAAATAAATAATTTCAATTTTTTATAGAAGATTATTTGATTTCATTTCAATATGCAGTCATTAAAAGAAGAGAAATAGAAACAATAGAGAAAAGTAACAGCACAAACATCACCAAATTGGCCAACCAATATCCAGATTAAACAGCACTGGGAAGTCCCTGGTTAACAGCAACCTGGAGTCCCAGTTGGAAAAAGGCCTCAGGCAGTGTGTCCATCCCATGGGTGAGACTTCAAATTGGAGTTTGGGGGGCTCCCGCTTATAATCCCAGGCTGCAAACTGATACCATCAGTTTGCATGCAAAAGTGCCACTCTGGTTTAACTTGTACAATGCTATTTGTTTCACCTTGTGAGTCATAAAACTTGTTAGGCCCAGGAGGGCTGGCCAGGCCCTCAGGAGCTTAAGAGGATTCAAGACCCACTCTCTTTCTTATCTAAAGTGCTGCCTAACTTGATGTGCTTGAGGGCAGACATGTAATCCGGGCAGTGTCCAGGCAGGTCAGAGGCCTGCTCTCTTGCTTCTGAAACCTGAGCAAGACTTCCTCCATTTTAAGTTCCTTAACAACAGGTGTTGTAGGAACACTAGGGCACTGCTCCTGGGTTAAAGGGAAAAAAAACAAACCTCCACCTTTTTTGTAATTTTTCTGTCACTTGTTCTAGATTCAAGGTCCAAATGACCAAGAAAAGATACCTACCTTACACTGTATTGGGTAAATAAGGAAGAATTTGATGAATGTGACCTCCTGAAATCCCATGGGTGTCCAGGAGTAGGAGTTCCCCAGAAAGAAATTGGAGTGCTATTTGGAAGGGGTGTTGGGCTATCACAAAACACATATCTACCATATCAATCACTTTAAATATTTACCAGAATACTAGTACCATCTAATTTATTTGACCATTCCAAATACAAAGTTGTGGCAACTATAAAAAAGAAGTCATCAGTATATCCCATATTCTGCCAGGACCTCGGTTTTGCTGGTGCTTTCTTTGTCATGTTTCTTCTACCTATGCCTTCTTTCCCATTCTTTGTGTTTTTCCAAACTTTATTATCTGTTGCTAGAACTACCTCTCCTTGGCTAGGATTCTTGGGATGCAAGTAAGAGAAAACCCTAACTCAACTATTACAAACAATAAGGACATGTATTACCACTGATATCAAACATTCCAGAATCCCAGGTAGGCTACAGGCATCCTAGATCTGGGCTCTGGGCTTGTTTCTCTTGCAGTTTTCTTCATTTCCCCCCTTCCCCACATGTATTGCAACCAGTCTCAAGCTGGTTGTGAAATGGCTGATATATTCCACACATCTCCTCCATGTATAACATTAGTGGAAAAGAGGGACTTCTCTTGTCTGTATGATTCTTTTAGGAGTAAGGTGGATGCTGCCTATATCCCTCTTCAAGCTTAAAGGGACTTATTTTCCTAGCTGCTGAGATTATTTCCTTCTGAGAGCCTGCAGCTGTCAACTCGTTTTGGAAATGCTCTTTGCTGAAGATAACTGTCTTCCCAAGTTCATGTTGCCTACCTGGGAGCAGCCCATATTCAATTATCTCAAATGTTTAAGGACCCAGGCTCTTCCACCCAGCTCAGAAAAACTCTGTGAGACCATAGAGTTCTTGGTGGATTGACTGAGGCCTTTGTGGAGGCTACATTATAGCTGAACTTTTCCCTCAACCACATCTTGCTGCCTTCTCTTTGATCTCACAGGTATTGACCACAAGTACAGGTGGCACAAGAGAAGACTCTACACATGGACATCACCAGATGGTCAAAACCGAAATCGAATTGATTATATTCTTTGCAGCCAAAGATGGAGCAGCTCTATACAGTCAGCAAAAACAAAACCAGGCGCTGACTGTGGCTCAGATCATGAACTCCTTACTGCCAAATTCAGATTCATTTGAAGAAAGTAGGGAAAACCACTCAACCATTCAGGTATGACCTAAATCAAATTCCTTAAGATTATACAGTGGAAGTGACAAATAGATTCACGGGATTAGATCTGATAGACAGAGTGCCTGAAGAACTATGTGCGGAGGGTTGTGACACTGTACATAAGGCAGTGATCAAGACCATCCCCAAGAAAAAGAAATGCAAAAAGGCAAAATGGTTGACTGATGAGGCCTTACAAATAACTGAGAAAAGAGAAGCTAAAGGCAAAGGAGAAAAGTAAAGATACACCCATTTAAATGCAGAGTTCCAAAGAATAGCAAGGAGAGATAAGAAATCCTTCCTCAGTGATCCATGCAAAGAAATAGAGGAAAACAACAGAATGGGAAAGACTAGAGATCTCTTCAAGAAAATTAGAGATACCAAGGGAATATTTCATGCAAAGATGAACACAATAAAGGACACAGATGTTATGGACCTAAGAGAAGCAGAAGATATTAAGAAGTGGCAAGAATACACAGAAGAACTATACAAAAAAGATCTTCATGACGCAGATAACCACAGTGATGTGCTCACTCACCTAGAGCCAGACATCCTGGAATGCAAAGTCAAGTGGACCTTAGAAAGCATCACTATGAACAAAGCTAGTGGAGGTGATGGAATTCCAGTTGAGCTGTTTCAAATCCCAAAAGATGATGCTGTGAAAGTGCTGCACTCAATATGCCGGCAAATCTGAAAAACTCAGCAGTGGCCACAGGACTGGAAAAGGTCAGTTTTCATTCCAATC
This sequence comes from Ovis canadensis, assembly GCF_042477335.2. Taxonomy (NCBI): domain Eukaryota; kingdom Metazoa; phylum Chordata; class Mammalia; order Artiodactyla; family Bovidae; genus Ovis; species Ovis canadensis. Next base: position 39,124,429 of record NC_091727.1, on the reverse strand, counting down.
CCAAAGAAAGACAATGCCAAAAAAAGCTCAAACTACCACACAGTTGCGCTTATCTCACATGCTGGCAAAATAATGCTCTAGATTCTCCAAGCCAGGCTTCAACAATATGTGAACCATGAACTTCCAGATGTTCAAGCTGGATTTAGAAAAGGCAGAGGAACCAGAGAGCAAATTGCGAACATCTGCTGGATCATCAAAAGAGCAAGAGAGTTCCAGGAAACATCTACTTTTGCTTTATTGACTATGCCAAAGCCTTTGACTCTGTGGATCACAACAAACTGTGGAAAATTCTAAAAGAGATGGGAATACCAGACCACCTGACCTGCCTCCTGAGAAATCTGTATGTAGGTCAAGAAGCAGCAGTTAGAACTGGATATGGAACAACAGACTGGTTCCAAATCGGGAAAGGAGTACATTAAGGCTGTATATTGTCACCCTGCTTATTTAACTTATATGCAGAGTTCTTGCCTGGAGAATCCCAGGGACAGGGGAGCCTCATGGGCTGCCATCTGTGGGGTCGCACAGTCAGACAAGACTGAAGCGACTAAGCAGCAGCAGCAGCAGCAGCAGCCGCAGAGTACATCATGTGAAATGCCAGGCTGGATGAAGCACAAGTTGGAATCAAGATTGACAGGAGAAATATCAATAACCTCAGATACACAGATGACACCATCCTTATGACAGAAAGTGAATAAGAACTAAAGAGTCTCTTTTTTTTATATTATTCACTTTAATAATTAATATGCCCTAATCTGCATTTATTTTTTTTATTTTTTTATTTTTTAAATTTTAAAATCTTTAATTCTTACATGCATTCCCAAACATGAACCCCCCTCCCACCTCCCTCCCCATAACATCTTTCTGGGTCATCCCCATGCACCAGCCCCAAGCATGCTGCATCCTGCGTCAGATATAGACTGGCGATTCAATTCACATGATAGTATACATGTTAGAATGGCATTCTCCCAAATCATCCCACCCTCTCCCTCTCCCTCTGAGTCCAAAAGTCCGTTATACACATCTGTGTCTCTTTCCCTGTCTTGCATACAGGGTCGTCATTGCCATCTTCCTAAATTCCATATATATGTGTTAGTATACTGTATTGGTGTTTTTCTTTCTGGCTTACTTCACTCTGTATAATCGGCTCCAGTTTCATGCATCTCAACAGAACTGATTCAAATGAATTCTTTTTAACGGCTGAGTAATACTCCATTGTGTATATGTACCACAGCTTTCTTATCCATTCATCTGCTGATGGACATCTAGGTTGTTTCCATGTCCTGGCTATTATAAACAGTGCTGCGATGAACATTGGGGTACATGTGTCTCTTTCAATTCTGGTTTCCTCGGTGTGTATGCCCAGAAGTGGGATTGCTGGGTCATAAGGTAGTTCTATTTGCAATTTTTTAAGGAATCTCCACACTGTTCTCCATAGTGGCTGTACTAGTTTGCATTCCCACCAACAGTGTAGGAGGGTTCCCTTTTCTCCACACCTTCTCCAGCATTTATTGCTTGCAGATTTTTGGATCGCAGCCATTCTGACTGGTGTGAAGTGGTACCTCATTGTGGTTTTGATTTGCATTTCTCTAATAATGAGTGATGTTGAGCATCTTTTCATGTGTTTGTTAGCCATCCGTATGTCTTCTTTGGAGAAATGTCTATTTAGTTCTTTGGCCCATTTTTTGATAGGGTCGTTTATTTTTCTGGAGTTGAGCTGCAGAAGTTGCTTGTATATTTTTGAGATTAGTTGTTTGTCAGTTGCTTCATTAGCTATTATTTTCTCCCATTCAGAAGGCTGTCTTTTCACCTTGCTTATATTTTCCTTTGTTGTGCAGAAGCTTTTAATTTTAATTAGATCCCATTTGTTTATTTTTGCTTTTATTTCCAGCATTCTGGGAGGTGGATCATAGAGGATCCTGCTGTGATTTATGTCTGAGAGTGTTTTGCCTATGTTCTCCTCTAGGAGTTTTATAGTTTCTGATCTTACATTTAGATCTTTAATCCATTTTGAGTTTATTTTTGTGTGCGGTGTTAGAAAGTGATCTAGTTTCATTCTTTTACAAGTGGTTGACCAGTTTTCCCAGCACCACTTGTTAAAGAGATTGTCTTTACTCCATTGTATATTCTTGCCTCCTTTGTCAAAGATAAGGTGTCCATAGGTGTGTGGATTTATCTCTGGGCTTTCTATTTTGTTCCATTGATCTATATGTCTGTCTTTGTGCCAGTACCATACTGTCTTGATGACTGTGGCTTTGTAGTAGAGCCTGAAGTCAGGCAAGTTGATTCCTCCAGTTCCATTCTTCTTTCTCAAGATTGCTTTGGCTATTCGAGGTTTTTTGTATTTCCATACAAATCTTGAAATTATTTGTTCTAGTTCTGTGAAAAATGTGGCTGGTAGCTTGATAGGGATTGCATTGAATTTGTAAATTGCTTTGGGTAGTATACTCATTTTCACTATATTGATTCTTCCAATCCATGAACATGGTATATTTCTCCATCTATTAGTGTCCTCTTTGATTTCTTTCATCAGTGTTTTATAGTTTTCTATATATAGGTCTTTAGTTTCTTTAGGTAGATATATTCCTAAGTATTTTATTCTTTTTGTTGCAATGGTGAATGGAATTGTTTCCTTAATTTCTTTTTCTACTTTCTCATTATTAGTGTATAGGAATGCAAGGGATTTCTGTGTGTTGATTTTATATCCTGCAACTTTACTATATTCATTGATGAGCTCTAGTAATTTTCTGGTGGAGTCTTTAGGGTTTTCCATGTAGAGGATCATGTCATCTGCAAACAGTGAGAGTTTTACTTCTTCTTTTCCAATGTGGATTCCTTTTATTTCTTTTTCTGCTCTGATTGCTGTGGCCAAAACTTCCAGAACTATGTTGAATAGTAGCGGTGAAAGTGGACACCCTTGTCTTGTTCCTGACTTTAGGGGAAATGCTTTCAATTTTTCACCATTGAGGATAATGTTTGCTGTGGGTTTGTCATAGATAGCTTTTATTATGTTGAGGTATGTTCCTTCTATTCCTGCTTTCTGGAGAGTTTTTATCATAAATGGATGTTGAATTTTGTCAAAGGCCTTCTCTGCATCTATTGAGATAATCATATGGTTTTTATTTTTCAATTTGTTAATGTGGTGAATTACATTGATTGATTTGCGGATATTGAAGAATCCTTGCATCCCTGGGATAAAGCCCACTTGGTCATGGTGTATGATCTTTTTAATGTGTTGTTGGATTCTGATTGCTAGAATTTTGTTGAGGATTTTTGCATCTATGTTCATCAGAGATATTGGCCTGTAGTTTTCTTTTTTTGTGACATCTTTGTCAGGTTTTGGTATTAGGGTGATGGTGGCCTCATAGAATGAGTTTGGAAGTTTACCTTCCTCTGCAATTTTCTGGAAGAGTTTGAGTAGGATAGGTGTTAGCTCTTCTCGAAATTTTTGGTAGAATTCAGCTGTGAAGCCATCTGGACCTGGGCTTTTGTTTGCTGGAAGATTTCTGATTACAGTATCAATTTCCGTGCTTGTGATGGGTCTGTTAAGATTTTCTATTTCTTCCTGGTTCAGTTTTGGAAAATTGTACTTTTCTAAGAATTTGTCCATTTCTTCCACGTTGTCCATTTTATTGGCATACAACTGCTGATAGTAGTCTCTTATGATCCTTTGTATTTCTGTGTTGTCTGTTGTGATCTCTCCATTTTCATTTCTAATTTTATTGATTTGATTTTTCTCTCTTTGCTTCTTGATGAGTCTGGCTAATGGTTTGTCAATTTTATTTATCCTTTCAAAGAACCAGCTTTTGGCTTTGTTGATTTTTGCTATGGTCTCTTTAGTTTCTTTTGCATTTATTTCTGCCCTAATTTTTAAGATTTCTTTCCTTCTACTAACTCTGGGGTTCTCCAACTCTTCCTTTTCTAGTTGCTTTAGTTGTAGAGTTAGGTTGTTTATTTGACTTTTTTCTTGCTTCTTGAGGTATGCCTGTATTGCTATGAACTTTCCTCTTAGCACTGCTTTTATAGTGTCCCACAGGTTTTGGGTTGTTGTGTTTTCATTTTCATTAGTTTCTATGCATATTTTGACAAATGCTAACAAGTATGAAAGGGGAAATCAACAATAACACAATAATAGTGGGAGACTTTAATACCCCACTCACACCTATGGACAGATCAACTAAACAGAAAATTAACAAAGAAACGCAAACTTTAAATGATACATTAGATCAGTTAGACCTAATTGATATCTATAGGACATTTCACCCCAAAACAACGAATTTCACCTTTTTTTCAAGTGCTCATGGAACCTTCTCCAGGATAGATCACATCCTGGGCCATAAATCTAAACTTGATAAATTCAAAAAAATCGAAATCATTCCAAGCATCTTTTCTGACCATAATGCATTAAGATTAGATCTCAATTACAGGAGAAAAACTATTAAAAATTCCAACATATGGAGGTTGAACAACACACTTCTGAATAACCAACAAATCACAGAAGAAATAAAGAGTCTCTTGATGAAAGTGAAAGAGGAGTGGAAAAGTCTGCTTAAAACTCAACATTCAGAAAACTAAGATCATGGCATCTGGTCCCATCACTTCATGGCAAATAGATGGAGAAACAGTGGGAGGCTTTATTTTTGGGGGCTCCAAAATCACTGCAGATGGTGACTGCAGACATGAAATTATTATTTTTTGATTTATTTATTTTAATTGGAGGCTAATTACTTTATAATATTGTGGTGGTTTTTGCCATACATTCACATGAATCAGCCATGGGTGTACATGTGTTCCCCATCCTGAACCCCCCCCCACCTCCCTCCCCACCCATCCCTGTAGGTCATCGCAGTGCACCAGCCCTGAGCACCCTGTCTCATGCATCGAACCTGGACTGGTGATCTGTTTCACATATGATAATATACATGTTTCAATGCTATTCTCTCAGATCATCCCAACCTCTCCCTCTCCCACAGAGTCCAAAAGACTGTTCTTTACATCTGTGTCTCTTTTGCTGTCTTGCATGTAGGGTTATTGTTGCCATCTTTCTAAATTCCATATATATGTGTTGCTGCTGCTGCTAAGTCGCTTCAGTCATGTCTGACTCTATGTGACCCCATAGACAGCAGCCCACCAGGCTCTGCTGTCCCTGGGATTCTCCAGGCAAGAACACTGGAGTGGGTTGCCATTTCCTTCTCCAGTGCATGAAAGTGAAAAGTGAAAGTGAAGTCGCTCAGTCGTGTCCGACTCCTTGCGACCCCATGGACTGCAGCCCACCAGGCTCCTCCATCCATGGGATTTTCCATGCAAGAGTACTGGAGTGGGGTGCCATTGCCTTCTCTGTATATATGCGTTAGTATACTGTATTGGTGTTTTTCTTTCTGGCTTACTTCACCCTGTATAATAGGCTCCAGTTTTATCCACCTCATTAGAACTGATTCAAATGTATTCTTTTTAATGGCTGACTAATATTCCATTGTGTATATGTACCACCGCTTTCTTATCCATTCGTCTGCTGATGGACATCTAGGTTGCTTTCATGTCCTGGCTATTATAAACAGTACTGTGATGAACATTGGGGTACACGTGTCTCTTTCAATTCCGGTTACCTCAGTGTGTATGCCCAGAGTGGGATTGCTGGGTGGTATGGGAGTTCTATTTCCAGATTTTTGAGGAATCTCCACACTGTTCTCCATAGTGCCTGTACTAGTTTTCATTCCCACCAACAATGTAAGAGGGTTCCCTTTTCTCCACACCCTCTCCAGCACTTATTGTTTGTAGACTTTTTGATAGGAGCCATTCTGACCGGCATGAGATGGTACCTCATTGTGGTTTTGATTTGCATTTCTCTGATAATGAGTGATGTTGAGCATCTTTTCATGTGTTTGTTAGCTATCTGTATGTCTTCTTTGGAGAAATGTCTGCTTAGTTCTTTGGCCCATGTTTTGATTGGGTCATTTATTTTTCTGGTGTTGAGCTGCAGGAGTTGCTTGTATGTTTTTGAGATTGATTCTTTGTCAGTTGCTTCATTTGCTATTATTTTCTCCCATTCTGAAGGCTGTCCTTTCACCTTGCTTATAGTTTCCTTTGTTGTGCAAAAGCTTTTATGTTTAATTAGGTCCCATTTGTTTATTTTTGCTTTCATTTCCATTATTCTTGGAGGTGGGTCATAGAGGATCCTGCCGTGATCTATGTCGGAGAGTGTTTTGCCTGTGTTTTCCTCTAGGAGTTTTATAGTTTCTGGTCTTATGTTTAGATCTTTAATGCATTTTGAGTTTATTTTCGTGTATGGTGTTAGAAAGTGTTCTAGTTTCATTCTTTTACAAGTGGTTGACCAGTTTCCCCAGCACCACTTGTTAAAGAGATTGTCTTTACTCCATTGTATATTCTTGTCTCTTTTGTTAAAGATAAGGTGTCCATAGATGCGTGAACGTATCTCTGGGCTTTCTGTTTTGTTCCATTGATCTATATTTCTGTCTTTGTGCGAGTATCGTACTGTCTTGATGACTGTAGCTTTGTAGTATAGCGTGAAGTCAGGCAGGTTGATTCCTCCTGTTCCATTCTTCTTTCTCAAGATAGCTTTGGCTATTCAAGGTTTTTTGTATTTCCATACAAATTGTGAAATTATTCATTCTAGTTTTGTTAAAAATACCGTTGATAGATTGAATCTATAGATTACTTTTGGTAGTATACTCATTTTCACGATATTGATTCTTCCGATCCATGAACATGGTATATTTCTCCATCTATTTGTGTCATCTTTGATTTCTTTCATCAGTGTTTTATAGTTTTCCATATATAGGTCTTTTGTTTCTTTAGGTAGATATATTTCTAGGTATTTTATTCTTTTTGATGCAATGGTGAATGGAATTGTTTCCTTAATTTCTCTTTCTGTTTTCTCATTGTTAGTGTATAGGAATGCAAGGGATTTCTGTGTGTTGATTTTATGTCCTGCAACTTTACTATAGTCATTGATTAGCTCTAGTAATTTTCTGATGGGTTTCTGTAGGGTTTTCTATGTAGAGGATCATGTCATCTGCAAACAGTGAAAGTTTTACTTCTTCTTTTCCAATCTGCATTCCTTGTATTTCTTTTTCTGGTCTGATTGCTATGGCCAAAACCTCCAAACTATGCTGGACAGTAGTGGTGAGAGTGGGCACCCTTGTCTTGTTCCTGACTTCAGTGGAAATGCTTTCAATTTTTCACCATTGAGGATAATGTTTGCTGTGGGTTTGTCAAATATAGCTTTTATTATGTTGAGGTATGTTTCTTTTATTCCTGCTTTCTGGAGAGTTTTTTATCATAAATGGATGTTGAATTTTGTCAAAGTCTTTCTCTGCATCTATGAGATAATCATATGGTTTTTATCTTTCAGTTTGTTAATGTGATGATTTGCAGATATTGAAGAATCCTTGCATTCCCAGAATAAAGCCCACTTGGTCATGATGTATGATCTTTTTAATATGTTGTTGGATTCTGTTTGCTAGAATTTTGTTAAGGATTTTTGCATCTGTGTTCATCAGTGATATTGGCCTGTAGTTTTCTTTTTTTTGTGTGTGTGTGTGTGGCATCTTTGGTTTTGGTATTAGGGTGATGGTGGCCTCATAGAATGAGTTTGGAAGTTTTCCTTCCTCTGCAGTTTTCTGGAAGAGTTTGAGTAGGATAGGTATTAGCTCTTCTCAAAATTTTTGGTAGAATTCAGCTGTGAAGCTGTCTGGTCCTGGGCTTTTGTTTGCTGGAAGATTTCTGATTATAGTTTCAATTTCCATGCTTGTGATGGGTCTGTTAAGATTTTCTATTTCTTCCTGGTTCAGTTTTGGAAAATTGTACTTTTCTAAGAATTTGTCCATTTCTTCCATGTTGTCCATTTTCTTGGCATATAATTGCTGATAGTAGTCTCTTATGATCTTTTGTATTTCTGTATTGTCTGTTGTGATCTCTCCATTTTCATTTCTAATTTTGTTTATTTGATTTTTCTCCCTTTGTTTCTTGATGCATCTGGCTAATGGTTTGTCAGTTTTATTTATCTTCTCAAAGAACCAGCTTTTGGCTTTATTAATTTTTGCTATGATCTCTTTTGTTTCTTTTGCATTAATTTCTGCCCTAATTTTTAAGATTTCTTTCCTTCTACTAACCCTGGGGTTCTTCATTTCTTCCTTTTCTAGTTGCTTTAGGTGTAAAGTTAGGTTATTTATTTGATTTTCTTCTTGTTTCTTAAGGTAAACCTGTATTGCTATGAACCTTCCCCTTAGCACTGCTTTTAACACAGAAAGGGTGTCATAGGTTTTGGGTTGTTGTGTTTTCATTTTCATTTGTTTCTATGCATATTTTGATTTCTTTTTTGATTTCTTCTGTGATTTGTTGGTTAGTCAACAGCATGTTGTTCAGCCTCCATATGTTGGAATTTTTAATAGTTTTTATCCTGTAATTGACATCTAATCTTACTGCATTGTGGTCAGAAAAGATGCTTGGAATGATTTCAATTTTTTTTGAATTTACCAAGTCTAGATTTATGGCCCAGGATGTGATCTATCCTGGAGAAGGTTCCGTGTGCACTTGAGAAAAAGGTGAAATTCATTGTTTGGGGGTGAAATGTTCTATAGATATCAATTAGGTCTAACTGGTCCATTGTATCATTTAAAGTTTGTGTTTCCTTGTTAATTTTCTGTTTAGTTGATCTATCTATAGATGTGAATGGGGTATTAAAGTCTCGCACTATTATTGTGTTATTGTTAATTTCCTCTTTCATACTTGTTAGCAATTGTCTTACATATTGTGGTGCTCCTATGTTGGGTGCATATATATTTATAATTGTTATATCTTCTTCTTGGATTGATCCTTTGATCATTATGTAGTGTCCTTCTTTATCTCTTTTCACAGCCTTTATTTTAAAGTCTATTTTATCTGATATGAGTATTGCTACTCCTGCTTTCTTTTGATCTCTGTTTGCGTAGAATATCTTTTTCCAGCCCTTCACTTTCAGTCTGTGTGTGTCCCTTGTTTTGAGGTGGGTCTCTTGTAGACAGCATATATAGGGATCTTGTTTTCGTATCCAATCAGCCAGTCTTTGTCTGTTGGTTGGGGCATTCAACCCATTTACATTTAAGGTACTTATTGATAAGTATGATCCCATTGCCATTTACTTTGTTGTTTTGAGTTCGAGTTTATACACCCTTTTTGTGTTTCCTGTCTAGAGAAGATCCTTTAGCATTTGTTGGAGAGCTGGTTTGGTGGTGCTGAATTCTCTCAGTTTTTGCTTGTCTGTAAAGCTTTTGATTTCTTCTTCATATTTGAATGAGATCCTTGCTGGGTACAGTAATCTGGGTTGTAGATTTTTCTCTTTCATCACTTAAAGTATGTCCTGCCATTCCCTTCTGGCCTGAAGAGTTTCTATTGAAAGATCAGCTGTTATGCTTATTGCAGCCATGAAATTAAAAGATGCTTACTCCTTGGAAGAAAAGCTATGACCAACCTAGACAGCATATTAAAAAGCAGAGACATTACTTTACCAACAAAGGTCCATCTAGTCAAAGCTATCATTTTTCCAGTAGTCATGTATGGATGTGAGAGTTGGACTGTGAAGAAGGCTGAGCACCGAAGAATTGATGCTTTTGAACTGTGGTGTTGGAGAAGCCTCTTGAGAGTCTTGGACTACAAGGAGATCCAATCAGTCCATCCTAAAGGAAATCAGTCCTGAATATTCATTGAAAGGACTGATGCTGAAGCTGAAACTCCAATACTTTGGCCACCTGATGTGAAGAAGTGACTCATTGAAAAAGACCCTGATACTGGGAAAGATTGAAGGCAGGAGGAGAAGGGGATGACAGAGGATGAGATGGTTGGATGGCTTCACTGATGCGATGGACATGAGTTTGAATAGGCTCCGGGAGTTGGTGATGGATAGGGAGGCCTGATGTGCTGCAGTCCATGGGGTCACAAAGAGTCAGACACAACTGAGCAACTGAACTGACTAACAGGTGGCACTAGTGGTAAAGACCTCACCTGCCAATGCAGGAGACATAAGAGATATGGTTCGATCCCTGGGTCAGGAAGATCCCTTGGAGGAGGGCATGGCAACCCACTCCAGAATTCTTGCCTGAAGAACCATATGGACAGAGGAGCCTGGTCGGCTGCATCCAAAGGTTCACAAAGAGTCTGACACAACTAAGGCGACTTCACACACACGCTCCTTTAATGTATATTCATTGCAGTGTTAGAGTCTGCTTTTTAGGAAATTTGATCTCCAACAGGACGTGAATAAGTCTTTCTCAGCTGCTGCTGCTAAGTCACTTCAGTCGTGTCCGATTATGTGCGACCCCATAGACAGCAGCCCACTAGGCTCCTCTGTCCCTGGGATTCTCCAGGCAAGAACACTGGAGTGGGTTGCCATTTCCTTTTCCAATGCATGAAAGTGAAGTCACTCAGTCATGTCCGACCCTTAGAGACCCCATGGACTGCAGCCTATCAGGCTCCTCCATCCATGGGATTTTCCAGGCAAGAGTACTGGAATGGGGTGCCACTGCCTTTTCCAAGTCTTTCTCAGATATCCCCTCAAATCTCAATGTAACCCTGTGTCTTAAACACTCCCTTAAGCAGACTCCTGGTAGAGAGAACAGGACTTGGACCAAATAGGATTTGCCTCTGGAGTGGGGGAAGTGGTCACACTCCCTATATTCTTATTTATTTATTTATTTTTGGCTGCAGTGGATCTTTGTTGCTTTGTGAGGGCTACTCTTCATTGCAGTGCTCAGGCTTCTCATTGTGATGGCTTCTCTTGTTGAGGAGCATGGGCTCTAGGCACACGGGTTTTAGTAGTTGCAGCAAGCGGGCTCGCTAGTTGTCATTACCAGGCCCTAGAGCGCAGGCTCAGTAGTTGAGGCACATGGACTAAGTTGCTCTGCAGCATGTGAAATCCTCCCAGACTAGGGATCAAAGCAGTGTCCTCCGTGTTGGCAGGCAGATTCTTATCTGCTGAACCACCAGGGAAGCCCCTCCCCTAATTCTGTGGGGCATGGATGGGAAATGAATAAAACTGGGGCTCTGCCAGCAATGCAGATGCAAAGGATGGATATTGGGTTGGCAGCCAAGAGCGTCTGAGGCATCACCTTCTGCCTCTAGATTTTCCTTCTTACTCATGGTACCCTCTGCCATAGTCATCTTCTTCAGAGTCTGTTTTATTCATATGGCTTCCATGCTTTTAAAAACTCTAAACATATATCTACAGATCATATTATAGATACTTGTACTCTTTTTATTTTTTTCTTGCCTCAGCATACCTAGAGAAACCACACACACCCATCAGCCACAAAGGCTTGTTACTTACTATTTCACTACAGGAGGGATGCTGGAAAAGAAGGAAAGGAGAAAGGCACCCCTGGCAAGGTGGTGCAAATCAGGCTCTCCAGAAGCAGGTATTTTTGACAACCCTAAGAGGCCATATTGCATTCTCCATGAGAATTAATAACCTGTAGGTTCTAGGCTTTAGAATCAAGTGCATAGCTTCTCACCACTCTTCAAGAACCTATATAATTTGGCTCCAGTTTTCCTTTCCAGCTGCCTCTCCCACTGTGTCCCTACATGACCGTTCTGCTCCTGGCTTGTTGCAATGTACACACCCACTTCTGTGTTTCTGATCACATTGCTCTCTCTCTCCTTCAAAATCTACCTTAAGCCGTACCTCCTCTATAATGGCTTTCCTGACCCCCACCCCTACCCAAGTCTACTGAGATCTCTCATTGACCACACTACCCATAGTGTCACTCAGCAGACACTTAATTAACAAAGGCTTTCTATATCACTAAAATGTCAAATACAGATATTTCTATATACATTCCTAGCTTTTTTTTTCTGGGCTTCCCTGGTGGCTCAGACAGTAAAGAATCCTCCTGCAATGTGGGAGACCTGGATTTGATCCTTGGATTGGGAAGATCCCCTGGAGGAGGGCATGATCACCCACTCCAGTAGTCTTGCCTGGAGAATCCTCATGGATAGAGGAGCCTGGTGGGCTACAGTCTATGGGGTCACAGAGTTGGACACGACTGAACGACTAAAGTGCAGCTTTTTTTCCTAATCACATTTCAATAGAGATGAATGATTCCTGGATGTGGTCACAGTATAATTTACTGCCACAGAGACACAGAGGTTCAATCACTTCAAGAACATTGTTGTTGTTGTTTAGTCACTGTGTTGTGTCTGACTCTTTTGCGACCCTATAGACTAGCCTGCCAGGCTCCTCTGTCCATGGGATTCTCCAGGCAAGAATACTGGAGTGTGTTGCCATTTCCTTCTCCAGCAGATCTTCCTGACTCAGGGATCAAACCCGCATCTACTGCTTAGTAGGCAGATTCTTTACCACTAAGCCATGAGGGAAGCCCTCACGAACATTACCAAATAGAAAACAAAAGTCTATCAAGATCCTGATGGTGGAAGTACCAGCAAAGCATCAGAACTTTTCAGATTCAAATAAATGCCTCAGTAATTTCTCACAAAAATAAACACAAAGAATGTGGAGTCTTTGAATGACAATAGTCTCTGGTAAATTCTTGAAGCATTTCATGTAGGAACAACTACAGTACAGAACCCCTGTGGTATAATTCTTGGTGTTTCCAAATTGCCTTTGCACATAGTCAAATATTTGATGAATGGATGTTGAATCATCATTCATCATACTTTGACTAATTAATTTTACAGTGAGAAATGTCACCACAAATAAGCATAAGAGATTACACCATTAGATATATTGAATAGTTCATTTAAGCTGTTGTGTTTGAAAGTTATTAAACCTTGTACAAACAATAGAAATTCATTCATTTATTAATTTACTTTAAAAGTTTCTTTTAGCACCTCAGTTCAGTTCAGTCGCTCAGTCGTGTCCGACTCTTTGCGACCCCATGAATCGCGGCATGCCGGGCCTCCCTGTCCATCACCATCTCCCGGAGTTCACTCAGACTCATGTCCATCAAGTCCATGATGCCATCCAGCCATCCCATCCTCGGTCGTCCCCTTTTCCTCCTGCCCCCAATCCCTTCCAGCATCAGAGTCTTTTCCAATGAGTCAACTCTTTGCATGAGGTGGCCAAAGTACTGGAGTTTCAGCTTCAGCATCATTCCCTCCAAAGAAATCCCAGGGCTGATCTCCTTCAGAATGGACTGGTTGGATCTCCTTGCAGTCCAAGGGACTCTCAAGAGTCTTCTCCAACACCACAGTTCAAAAGCATCAGTTCTTCGGCGCTCAGCCTTCTTCACAGTCCAACTCTCACATCCATACATGACCACAGGAAAAACCATAGCCTTGACTAGATAGACCTTAGTCAGCAAAGTAATGTCCCTGCTTTTGAATATGCTATCTAGGTTCGTCATAACTTTTCTTCCAAGGGGTAAGCGTCTTTTAATTTCATGGCTGCAGTCACCATCTGTGGTGATTTTGGAGCCCCCCAAAATAAAGTCCGACACTGTTTCCACTGTTTCCCCATCTATTTCCCATGAAGTGATGGGACCAGATGCCATGATCTTCGTTTTCTGAATGTTGAGCTTTAAGCCAACTTTTTCTATAAATACAATGATGAAATGAGACACTGTCCCTACTTGTGTCAAAGAAATCATAGTCTGTCAGGGAATACAGATATTGGTAGTGGGATTTATACAAATACATAAATACTATGATGAATTAAAATACTTTACACAAATAAGTATACATATGCTATGTATATGCTGTGAATCACTTATTTTTAAATTTTTTGTTATTTTTAAAAATTTTCTTGGAATATAGTTGATTTACAACGTTGTAATAGTTTCAGGTGTACCCTAAAGTGATTCGGTTTTACATATACATATATTAATTCTTTTTCAGATTCTTTTCTCTTACAGGCTATCACAGAATATTGAGTAGAGTTCTCTGTGCTATACAACATGTCCTTGTTGGTTGTCTGTCTTACATATAGTAGTGTGTATATGTTCATCACAATCTCCCAATTTATCCCTCTCCTCCATATTTCCCCTTTGGTAATCATGTTTGTTTTTACTATCTGTAAGTCTGCTTCTGTTTTATAAATAACTCCATTTCTATCATTTTGGTTTCTGAATTAGATTCCATATATGTACAATAACATATTTTTCTTTCTCTGTCTGACTTACTTCACTCAGTATGACAGTCTCTAGATCCATCCATGTTGCAGCAAATGTATTATTTTGTTCTTTTTTATGACTGAGTCATATTCCATTGTATATATGTACCATATCTTCTTAATCCATTCCTCTGCTGATAGACATTTAGGTTGCTTCCATGTCTTGGCTAAGGTAAATAGTGCTACATTGAACATTGGGGTGCATCTATGTGTTCGAATTCTGGTTTTCTCTGAGTATATGCCTAGGAATGAGATTGCTGGGTCATACAGTAGTTCTATCTTTATTTTTTTAAGGAACCTCCCATACTATTCTCCATAGTGGTTGTACCAACTTACATTCCTACCAACAGTGTATGAAGGTTCCTTTTTCTCCACCTCTCCAGCATTTCTTATCTGTAGGCTTTTTGATGATAGCCATTATGACTTCTATGAAGTAATATCTCACTGTAGTTTTTTGATTTACATTTCTCTGATAGTGATGCTGAGCATCTTTTCATGTGCTTTTGGGCCATGTATATGTCTTTGGAGAAAATGTCTATTTGGATCTCCTGCCCATTCTTTGATTGAGTTGTCTGGTTTTTTGAAGAAGCACACGTTTTAGTTATCTATGCAGAGTAATGAGTTGGCTCAAAATTCAGTGCCTTAAAACAATGAGATACCATTTATCTCACAGTTCTAGAGTTAACTGGGTTCAGTGGGCAATTCTCGGCCAGGATCTCTCATACAGTTGTGGTCATACGGTGACTTGGGTTGGAGTCATCTTGAAGGCTTCCCTCACTCCCATGTCTGGCAGTTGATACTCACTCCTGATTGGGATTTCAGCTGGGCTTTCAGGTGGTTCATAGACACATGACCCCTCCATGTGGATTCTTGCACAGCATGGTTGCTGACTTCCAAGAGCAAGTATCTAGAAAAATAAAAACCAGGTAAAAGCTGCATCTCCTCTTGTGTCATACATAACTTTGGAAGCATACCATGTTGCTTCTGGCATAATCACAGAGCCACCTTGATTCCAGGGGAGACAACACAGAGCTCCCTTGATGAGAGAAGTATTCAATGTCACATTATAAGAAGAACTTATGGGATGGGAGGTACTTTGCAGCCATCTTGGAAAATATGGAGCACATAGAACTGAAATTTATCTACTAGGGAGTCTAGGAAAGCTTCCCTGAAGTGGTATTTAAGATAAAAATCTGAAAATAAGGAGATGTTACCTAGAATAAGCGGTAGAAAAAGTAAGCAGAAGAAAGTATTTGCAAAGGCCCTGAAGCAGAAAGGAACAGCACAGACTAAAAGAAAGTCAGAGTGATAGCAGTAGTAAGACTGATGTAAGGGTGGAGAGAGCTGAGGCTAGATAAGTAGACAGTGTCTGGGCGAAACAGAGCTTTGTATGTTATGCTCAGAATCTCGTTCTCTTATGTATCAGTATGTGTACCAGTAATCCAGCAAAGGGTTTTAAGCCAGTGAGTGATGGTTTTCTCTGACTGCAGCAAATGGAGAGGATGTGGAGGTCGCAGGAGATACAGGAGTGGATGCAAGGGACCACCTAGGAAGTCACTGATAGGGGTCCAGTTGAGAGGTGATAGTATAGAGCATGGGCCAAGTGGGTGACAATGAAGACAGAGCAACATGGCTGGATTCAAGCATCATAAGGAGGAAAATACAGGACTGAGGGATGAGTTGGCTGGAGAGAAAGGAATTCAAGGATGAATAGCAGTCACAGACACAGAGAATGCTGGAGGACACCGAAGTTCACAGGTTAGAGGATGTGAATCTATTCAGTATGTGTGGAGTTGATGGTGCATTTGAACAATCGAGAGAAGTTATTAAATATATAGTAAGGTCAGGCATCCACAGGAGAGTCTAAAGATACATATTTATGAATTCTTAATGTTTAGCTGGTAATTGAAGCTCTGAGAGTAGATGAGATCACCTAGGAGAGAGAATAGAGATTCCCATGGAATTCAACATTTAATGGTTGCCCTGAGATGAATGGGTGGCCAAAAATACTTAAGAAGCATCCAGAGATGTTGGAGGTATGATAGTGTGGTGTCCTGGAATCTACAGATTGTCCACGTTACTTGAAGTGTTGTTGTTCAGTCACTAAGTCGTGTCCAGTGACAAGTGGTCACTAGTACTGAATGCTGAGAAGTGTATGGAACAAGGACTAAAACATTGATTGGTGCAAACAACATGCAGGTCACAACAGCAAGAGTTATTTCAGAGGACCAGTGTGCACAGACTCAGTTTGGAGTAGGCTGATGGAAGCAGAGTTTAGGCAACTTTTTTTTGAAAGGGAAAGAAAGAGTTGGAGGAACTGTGTAATATTATGGTCATTCAACAGCATTCATTTGAGAACATCCCAAGATATACCAAACATTGGGTTTCCTTGTACCAGATCATATACTCAAGAGACATGTCACTGTGTATCCTCCTTTTAAAGAGAAGTGAACATGAGGCAAGTGGGGAAGGTCCTTCTATATTCCAGCCAAACAGAAATTGAATCTACCCTGGCAGAGGGAGACAAGGACCAGAGCAGTGTGGGAAAGCTTCACACAGCCACTTGAAAAATATTACTGTAGACTCCCAACACTGATAGCTCAGAATCCTTATTCGGCTTTGGTGTGTTCAACTCTTGTGGGCCTTTGTGCAAGTCTTGTAACTTTTCCACGAGTCAACTTTTCTTTGGCTGTTGACCAGGGTCAGAGAAAGGCTGATCCCTGAAAGGCAGACAGGACAAAAAGTCCAACAGGATTTGATTAAATGAAGCATTTGATTAGTTATCACTAATAGTATGATGCAACCTAGGAAGGACTATTAACTCATTGTTTCTAAACTTGGCTTGTTTTTGTACTTGGCTGGAGCCCTCAGCCCTCTGGCCAAACAGCAGGGTTTCTGCATGTGCTCTGGCCTCCCTGAAGCCCTCATAATTGAGCCAGAAACTCCTGGGATCCAAGAGAGGTCTTGAGGAACAGGAGAAAGGCTCTGGGGACAGCCACAGGAAGAGGCAGCCTGCACTGTGCCCACACATACAGGGGATGCATGTTAGCTGTTCTCCTTGCAGCTGGAAGCCCTTTTTTAGCCTCCAGGACTCATTTTCCTGTCCAAGTCCTTTCTGTGATGCTGACCTTTGGGTTGATTACAAGTGAATAAATGAAAGCTTTCCCTCTCCTCCAACACGTCCTTCTATGACTTGAAACATGTGACAAGGCTGTTACCTCCAGCAGATGTTTTCTGGATGAATCAGCATCTGAAAAGGCAGAGGCCCCAGGGATGTGCCAACATCAACAGAATTGCAAGGACTAGGGGGAGAGAGGGGAGACAGTTCAATGGATGCAACCTTCTGCAGAGGGTCAGCTGCACAAACTTTAAAGAAGGCAGCCCGAGAATCGTGTTCAGAATAAAGGGTGAAAGGGCAGAACTGTCTCCACAGGGCCTTAAACAGATCCCACTGGACCGAGGACCAGGGTTGGTCTTCTTTGGGCAATCAATATCATCACAGTTGGATGCAGGCATATGTCTGAGGATAGTCTTGGCAAAAACATCCCAGTCTCACACGAGTTACGCTCGTCTTCAAATGCATGGCATCTAGACTACCAACCAATTGTCTCAGTTTTACCACATTAAGTTATTCCTGTCTCCCAAGATCTCTGCCCCCTCCTCTACTCCTCTCTTAGACTGCCGCAAACCACATTACCACCCCAGGCAAGGGCTTAGAAGTTAGGGGTTCAATCCTTATGGGTGAGATATTTAACCACAGGATCTAACTGATGTTTCTTCACTTTGTTCTATTTTTCATCAGCCTTTAGAACTGGGTCATGTTCCCTTGTCCATAATTTCTATAAGTCTTATCTGGCAAAAAAAAAAAAAAAAAAAGGTGCCTCTTCTCCCTTGGGACTCAGATGCCCCTTGTCAAGATCCAGAAGCTGGTGTTTGCTATGGCTTCCTTTGTGCTCCCCTGTTTAACTTGTATTTTCCAAGCCTCTTTTTCCTTTTCTTCCTTTTTCTCCAATGTCCTCAAGGAGCTCATCCACTTGAGTGACTTCAGCTTTTACCTCCATGTAAGCATTTCAAATCTCTACCCCTCTCCTCCTCTCTCCTACTAAATTCCAAATGATCTTTGCACTAGAGGTCCCCACCTTGTTGGTCCACCCACATGGCCACCTTCACATGTTCAAAACTAAACTTACTATCTCCTCGCCCTCGCTCCTCACCTGTATCAGCCCATGTTCATCCAGAGAAGCAGATGTATATTGTGAAAGTTCAGTATGGATTCATTACAGGGAACTGTTCTTATGCAGTTTTGGCTGCTTACTAAGCATTCTCTCTATGGCTGTTATCTCTGAGTCTAAAGCTGGAGCTTGACATTCATGGAATGTCCAGGAGGGAAGATGGATGTTAAGTGGAGGGGGGAGATTGAGGGTAGGAACCAAAACACACAAGTTGGAGCCCCATGAGGAAGAACCAGACTCATGTAAATCCATGTGGCCTTTGACCTCGGTGATGAGGATCTCCAACAGAAGTAGGGCTCTTCATCACAGAGCTAAACACATCTACATCTGGCCTAGAAGTCGAAGAAGCTGAAGGATTAGAGAAAGGTTGGTGCTTCACACTAGCGAGGTAAGTCAGCAAATCGGCAACATGTGTGAGCAACAAAATGGCCACTGCTTCTCTTCCAGCCTCCAAATCTCCCGAGAATCTCCCCTAACTGGAAACAAGAGAGTGAATTCTGGGAAATGTAGCTCAGCCTAGCCAAGCTGACACATCACGAAGCCATTAAAATTCACCCTTAGTCAACTTGGCATCCATACACATCTCCTTAAAGTATACTTAATATCTGAATCAGCACAAGGCTAAAGTCCTACTTCTGCCTAGTATTATACAACTCTTCCACATATGACCAAAAAATGCTAACCCTTTCCCCAGAAGAGAATACAGAGTTCCTTATTTTGTCTGTGGCTGATGTTCATTCTTTTCCAAGATGATTCACACATTTCCTTTGATATCTTTGAGATACAAAGTATTATTAATATATCATGTTAGATGATGAGATGAAATAAGAAAACAAAAATATCTAGTTAATATATATACAAATATATCTGTATTAAAATAAGGAAGAACTATTTATAACTATTACGGTCTCCGTCTCTGCAGCAGCCACATGGTCATAATGGACATTTATAAATTTGTTGTGGTTTACTCACTCAGTCATGTCCAACTCTTTGCGACCCCATGGACTGTAGCCCTCCAGGCTCCTCTGTCCATGGGATTGTGCAGGCAAGAATACTGGAGTGGGTTGCCATTTCCTCCTCCAGGGGATCTTCCTGACCCAGAAATGAAACCCAAGTTTCCTGCATCACCTGCATTGGCAGGCAGATCCTTTACCAAGAAGCCAGTTGGGACACCCATGTTTATAACTGCCTTCCCATTGTATACTATTTGTATTCATTTTGCTGTCAACCAGCACCTCTGCAGCTCGTCATGGTTCTTTGTTTGGTGAGGTGTGATAAACTTTCAGTCTTGAAGGTTCTGGTATATTAGCATCCCTGCCTGAATTGGCTTGTTGTCCACCCATCTTTGTGCCCTTCATTTAAGGGTTCAAATGGCTTCCCAGGTGGCACTAGTGGTAAAGAGCCTGCCTGCCAGTGCAAGAGACATAAAAGACAAAGGTCCAATGCCTGGGTGGGGAGATCCCCTGGAGAAGGGAATGGCAACCCACTTGAGTATTCTTGCTTGGGAAATCCCATGGACAGAGGAGCCTGGTGGGCTACAGTCCATGGGGTCACAGACAATTGGGCACGACTGAGCGACAGCACACACACGTGGTTTTCTGTTGGCAATAATCATCGGACCTGGGAGTATTAAGAGGGACCCTTAAGGATTTTCACTAGAGGTAATAGCAAACAGTGCCGCTCCCATTTCCCCTGCTGTACTCAGGGATCTATGAATACTGGCTACAGGAAAACATCATCATATATTTGATGGCAACTCAAAGGATATACAGCATCCAGGATGACCCTGCCCAGCCCTGCAAGGTGTTACCACTTAGCTGTGCATCAAGTACATCTTCAAAAGGCCGTGCCGCTTCAATCAAGCTGCTTCTGGGTGATAGGGAACATGGTAAGATGGGTAAATTCTATGCCTCCGAGTCCATTGCCACATTTCATTTGCTGGGAAGTGCGTTCCTTGATTGGAAGCAGTGCTCTGTATAGTACCATGATGGTGGGTAAGCTATTCCATAAGACCATGTATGGGAATTGATGCAGAAGCATGTGGACAGAGAAGGAAAATCCATATCCAATATCTCTACTCAAGTCACCAGGTGAAAGTGAAAGTAAAAGTCAAGTGTTAGTTTCTCAGTCCTGTCTGACTCTTTGTGACGCTATGGACTGTAGCCCGCCAGGCTCCTCTGTCCAAGAGATTTTCCAGGCAAGGATACTGGAGTGGGTTGCCATTTCCTCCTCCAGGGGATCTTCCCAACCTAGGGATCAAACTGTGTTCCCTGTGTTGGCAGGTGGATTCTTTGCCATTTGAACCACCACGAGGTAGACTTCTCAAAACCCTGCCTACTAAGAGGATCCCTCTCAGTGCTGCTGTTCAGGGCTGTAAGCGAGTTGGGTGGTAACGCTGCCACTCTCCACTTTCAGGTGCTGCCTACCTGCTGTGCAGAACTATCTGAGGTTTTTCTTCCTCAGTTAACTGGCCAGAGGGCTCATTCCATCAGGCCAGAGATGTGGGTTGGAAGAGAGAAGGTAATGTAGCAGAAGTAGGGACCATGGATTTTGAGGTCACTTCTTTTTTCTTTCTGTGTTTTGGTTTTGGTTGCATGGGGTCTTTGTTGCTGTGTACAGGTTTTCGCTAGTTGCAGTGAGTGGGGGATTCTCATTGCAGTGGCTTCTCTTGTTTTGGAGCACAGGCTCTAGGCACACGGGCTTAGCTGCTGCATGGCATGTAGAATCTTCCTGCAGAAGGGATAAAACCCATGTTCCCTGCCTTGGCAGGTGGGTTGTTTATCCACTGTACCACCAGGGAAGTCCTTGAGGCCTTTTCTCAATGCAACTTATGCCTTCCAGGCCCACACAAGCCTGATTACCTATGAATCACTTCCATTTGATGATGGAGTGCCGCAGTGAATGCCCTACTATATGGCTTGGCCAGTTGGACAACACTAGTTCACGATGAGCAGCTCAAGTTACACAGTAACTTGGTGGTCCACAGGTAAGCGTTTCATCAACCAAAAGTTGATTCTGAAAAGGAGAGTAATTATCCACTAAGGAGGGCAGGGATTTGACCACAAAGTTTTAAGGGTCAGGTCTTGCTTCATCTAGAGGGGCTTGTCAAAGACTTCACACTGCACCTCTTTCAGCTGCTGACACATGGAACACCAGTAGATCTCCTGGGTCAAATGGCCCAAGTGACAGAGCAGCTTACAAAGTGGCCCAGACATATGACGGGGTCTTCTCTTGTCCTGTGTGTGTGCATGCTCAGTTGCTCAGTCATGTCCAGCTCTTTGCAACCCCATGGACCATAGCCTGCCAGGCTTCTCTCTCCATGAGATCTCCCAGGCAAGAATACTGGAGTGGGTTGCCATTTCCTCTTCCAGGGGATCTTCACAACTCAGGGATTGAACCTGCGTCTTCTGTGTCTCTCTGCATTGGCAGGCGGGTTCTTTTCCACTGTGCCAACTGGCAAGCCCTCTCTTGTTCTGAGCCCCACTCAAAACTAGCATGTCTTAGGTCACATCCCTACAGTATCTAACCAAAGAGGAAAATAAGAGGGATTCTTTCAACTGGGCTTTGTTTTATAAGTCTCTGAGCAAGCCCCTGAGGCCTGTGCTGAGCCCTCTAATTCCAGGGACCTGGGGCTCAAGTTCTATTGACCCAGTGTGATTCATGGAACCACACCTATGACCGTGATTTGGAGAGTCTGTGGTCAGCAGATCCCTCCAAAACCACAGAAGGAGTTCCCCAAATGATTTTTTTCTGGGAGTTCATCATCGAGCCATTCTTAGAGTTGAAATAAGGCTCTGGAAAATTCAGGTAGCCCTCTTCAAATAGTCCTTTTCTCTGGAGAAGTCTCTGAGCATATTTCAGAAGGATTACTTGTACCTTCTCTCTGCCAGAGCAGAAGGGGGACTTTCTTGGACCTTCACCATGAAAACCTGGTAGGGTTCCTAAAGTTAAAGCCTATGGCAGTGTGGGAATCTCTGCTATGACATCACCCCCAGCAGTTTCTCACTCTCCTAGTAGTCTGCACTCAGCCCTCAGTCATTTTTCTAAATTGCCATTACGGCGTACCTACCAATGTATGACTCCAGCATGGTCTTCTGCTCCAAGTAAGCAGATCTTGGCTATGACTGTCTGGATCTGCCTGTCTTTCTAGATGGGTGGTGATTTGCCTGAAAACTCAGTTCTTTGTTGACTCCAAGAAAAGTCATGAATTTTTGTTTACCCAGCTTTCTCTTGTTGTCAGGACAGGAATGATAACTTCCAAGCCTGACCAAAGGCGTTAATTTCATATTTGAATCTTTGCATTCTTATATTTCTCATTTTTCTGTATGTGTGCTCAGTCGTTTCAGTCGTGTCCAACTCTTTGTGACCCCATGGACTGCAGCCCTCCAGGCTCCTCTATCCATGGTGGTTCTCTAGGCAAGAATACTGGAGTGGGTTGCCATGCCCTCCTCCTTAGGACCTTCCCTACCCGGGGCTGGAAACCAGGTTGCAATGCGCCTGCAACCCGAATTGCAACCCTTTACCAATTGAGTCACCAGGGAAGCCTGTATGACCCTCTACTCCTACTGTATGAGTATTCTTGAATCTTTTGCTGAATACACCAAATAGTTTCTGAAACTGCCTTTCCTTTTTTTTGGGTAGCTGATTATTTTCATAAATGAGATGTTTTCCTTTGAATCTTTAAGAGTCAAAATATTCCTTTTCCCTTATGCTGCAGAAATTTTCATCCCTTAGAGCTTGTATTGTATCACTCTGAATATTTATTCTAGAAAGAGAAGAAATCTCTTTAAGCCACGGGATTGTAAACAGACTGCCTGTAGCTTTTTTTGATCTTGACCTTGAGCACTCTTAGGTTAACCCTCTCAGATCTAGATTTGTAACAGATAACAGAGAGCAATAGTACCAGCCAAACTCACCCTGCCCTTCTGGCATTCATTTAGCACGATTCCAATAGAGTGTAGTTACATCTCCTTGTCCTTCGAGTCTTGAGTTCTCAAAAACCTGGAGTCTAGTGTGGTCTGTAGTTTGTATAAGTGCAGGATGGAAACAGTTAAACCCACTATAACTGTGCTACCCAAACTGTGGTCCCTAAACCCATGCTGCTCTCTGACTTATTCCCATTTTATTTTTCTAGGGAGTTATATTTATTGAGTTTATAAAAGCCTTGATCAGTGATGGATTGGGAATTTTAAAAAATTTATGTAAGTATAGTTGATTTACAATGTTGTGTTAATTTCAGGTGTACAGCAGAGTGACTCAGTTATACATATATATACATTACTTTTCATGTTCTTTTTCTGTTATGGTTTATCAAGGGATATTGAATATAGTTCCCTGTACTATACAGGACCTTGTTGTTTATTCATCCTATATATAATAGTTTGCTTCTGCTAATCCCAAACTTGGATTGAGAATTTTGGAAAAATAGTCCTCACCACAGCTAGTTTCCAGGTGGCTCAGTGGGTAAGGAATCTGCCTGCAATGCAGGAGACCTGGGTTTGACCCCTGGGTCAGGAAGACACCCTAGAGAAGGGCATGGCAACTCACTTCAGTATCCTTGCCTGGAGAATTCCATGGACAGAGGAGCCTGGTGGGCAACAGTTCATGGGTTGAAAGTAGTTGGACACGACTGAAGTGACTTAGCACGCACACATGCACAGCTAGTCTGCACTGTCTTAAATCTCATCCCAACTGAGTGTCTCCTTGACTTTGATTCCACTCCCATTTCCTAAGGTACAGTGAGCCACCAATGTTCCCCTTAAGCTTCAGGTCCTTTACTCTGGAAGGATGTGGGAAGAGAACCACTGGTTTGTGAGGGTGGGGGATAAGGAGGTGTGGGAAGATGGCAGAGGCTCACGAGGGAAGGGCCTTGACTGGCATGCTCAGAAAAGCTCTCTCCTGCAGTAGCTAGGGGGCTGCCAGATTCTGTTTCAATGGCGTCTCTGAGTCTACAAGTTCAAGGAAGAGAGTGGAGGGGTGGGGAATCCTGCGACTCCTTTTCCTTCCTTCTCCACCATGGGTCATTCTGCTCTAACTCAGGCGACAAGGCTGTGCTGTTTAATCTGGCCTCCTCCACACTGCAATTGGTGGAAAGACACCTCTCCCCCACCCACCCCCTGCCAGACTTAGACTGTGTTCCCTTCTCCTCACTTTCGGCACTTTGTCCAGCACTCGAATGCTTCCGAGGATAGAACAGGCTCTGTCAGCAGTGCCCTGAGGTGCCTGGCAAGTCTGTCGTAGCCTGTAGGCAACTAAGTATGGTAGGTACTGCTGAGAAGCCACGTTTCCTGTACTCTGAGTCTGTGTGGTTGAATTTTGAGATCTCATGTAGGGCATCATTATTTATCTTTCTTATCTTCTTATTTCTTTCTGACTATGCCGGGTCTTCTTTGCTGCACATGGGCTTGCTCTAGTTGCAGTGAGTGAGGGCTACTTCTTCATGCAGAGAGCAGGCTTCTCATTGTGGTGACCTCTCTCTTTGTGGAGCACAGGCTCTAGAGCACAGACTTCAGTAGTTGTGGCTCTCGGGCTTAGCTGCTCCGAGGCTTGTGGGATCTTCCCGGGTCAGGGATAGAACCCATGTTCCCTGCATTGGCAGGCAGAGTTTTGATCCACTGTGCCAACAGCGAAGTCCTATCATTCTTTTTTAGTGTTCAGAGTCAATACAACATTCTTGCTTATTTATTAGAGATGCCTGGAACCTATTTCTTACCTATCTCTGTGCCTCATGCCAACAGTGTCTTTTCCCAACTCGTTAGTAGCTATGACCAGCAGGACAGGAAGAGATCAGACCTCTGTGGCACTCCCTGGGTGACTTCTCCTCCTGTTTCCATCCATTCATGACCCTGTCTGCTGGGTTCAATTGCTTGACAGATTATGAATCTGCTTAACCATCCTATTGTCTACCAGGACACTGTGAAGAGGATGGATAATTTCTCCTATGTGTCCCTCTTCCCTCATCCCTTCTGCCAGAGTCCTGTATATAATAATTATAAATAGCAATACTAGTTATTGTAATTATTACTATAAATCTGGTTGGAGTTTGTTCTCAAGTAGCAAAGAAAGCAGCTCTTAACAGTGTGGTGTTGCTTGTTATCAGCCAGATTCAGGTGCTAGGCGAGAGCCAGGTGTTCCTTGTCCGTTCAGTAATAAAATGCATGCTGGGTTTTGTGAGCAGAGCTTGTCTCAGAGGTGATAAAGGAAAGGAAGGCCACCGGTCAGACTAACCTGGGCCTGGAAATTTGGGGTGCCCATGAATCTTTGCTCATGAGCCTCCAACAGGGGTTCTCGATTAGGGCCAGTTTTTGTGCTAAAAGATATTTGACAGCTCCTGAAGACATGTATTGTCACAACAGGGAAAAATTGAGGGCCTGCTACTTGTTCTCAGGGGCACAGAGGCCAGGGATGCAACTAAAACATCCTTCAGTACACAGAGCAGGCACTTCCCCAACCAAGAATGGTCCAGCCGCAAATGTCAATAGCACTTGGGCTGAGAATCCTTGATTTAGAATTTATCCCATTCTAAAACCTGCACCACTGGAGCATGGGGGCAAGGGGATGATACATCTACTCAAAGGCCAGACCACATCCCTAAAGATTCTAGTTTCATTGGTCTGGCTGGGGTGGAACCCAGATAGGGTATTTCCATGAAGCTCCCCTAAGGTTTCTCTCCTGGGTGGACAGGATTGAGAACCACTCCCTGGAGAGCCTGGTGAGATGGAAGCCCAGGAAGAGCCTGACCACCCTCATTGTCTTGTGATCAGAGGGTTACTGAAGGGTTGTTGGCTCCATGAGGAGGCAGCAACGATGGGGAGAAGGCTCCCAGGCACCAGAGAGGATAAGATGGAAGTTCAAGGCAGAGCCTTTTGTGAGAACTGGGAAAAAAAGCAAGCCATCTAGATTTAAAAAATTGAAAATCTTCTGGGTGGATATTCCCAGGGCCCTTCGTCTAGCTAACAGACCAGACTGCTGAGGTGAGGAGAAAGCTGCCTTTCCACAATGAACATGGCCTCTATCATAGTACAGGGCTCGATGACCCCAGAGGCGGCTGGCTGGATGTTAGCACCCTTGCCCCTTCCACCAGGACCTTCGCTCAGAGTGCATGGCACAACTGAATGCCGCAGCCCTAGTTGGAATCTGTCTTAGTTATGATCTGCTGGCAGGAAAAGGGGCGAGGTCCCTGCCTTAGGTGTTTACAAAAAAGAGAGAGAGAGAGGGAGAGAAACCCTTGAAGAAGAAACCAGATCCGTCCTGCAGGCAGCCGAGAAACCCTATCCTGACGCCAGCCCACAGGGTGGAGACTCCAGGCAGATCGTGGTGTCCTAGGGGTGCGAACAATCCAGGAAATGGGGAACTCTGATTGCAAGAAACTACAACAGCTGGATTCCCAGGCTGTGGGTGAGACGGGGAACTTTCTGGGCCTTGTGCTCTCCCATCAGCCAACCTTGGAAAGAGTACCTCAAGCCTCATCCCAAACCGCAGTGCAGCCGGCACGCACGCGGGCCAGCCCTTGATTCATTCCTTCGCTAAAGAGAAACCAAAAAGCCATAGCACGGACATTGGCGCCGGCGCAACCACACACCTAAGTTCAAATCTCTCCTCTGTCTGTAACCGTGAACCCGGGCAGGTTTCTAAGCGGCGTTTCTTTTCGGAGAGGGTGGGCATAATAACAGCAAACTTGGGGCGTGATCGGGAGGGTCAAACCCGCGAATTTGGCCATAATAACCTGCCGCGGTTGTCTCTTCTCTTTCCCTGCGACTCACGCAGCTCTCTGCTTAGATGATATGGTGCTAGGGGCCCGGGATCTAGGAGGGGGTCGGGCAACCGGTGTGTGTATTTGGAGTGAAAGGGCGCAAACTGGGAAACCCAGAGATACTTTGGGATGGTTCGGTTTACTAGGGCACGCCCCTGGCGCGCTCCGGCACCCCGGAGAGGGGGCGGAGGTGTCAGCCCCGCTCCAGAAGAAGCGCTGACACAAAAGGAGGGGGTGGGTCGGAGCCCCAGCCGCGCCAGCGCTCCGGGGAGGCGGAGGAAGGAGGGTTGGCCGGGGGCGGGAGACAGGCGAGAGGAGGAGTTTTTAAGTTCGGCCTCCGCCGGCCCGCGGCACAGTCCCTCGGTCCGGTCGATCTCCTCCCGCCCCCGGGACGCGCGCCGCGCAGCTGAGCCGAGCGCAGCGCAGCCCCCGCGCGACATGGGGAGCCCCGCACTCCGGCCCGCGCTGCTGCTGCTGTTGCCACTGCTGCTACGAGTCCCGCCGAGCCGCGGCTTCCCAGGTAATGCCAGGGGCGGGCCAGCCTCCCCAACGGGGTGCCGGGGACCACCCCCATCCCCGGCTTGGCCGGAGGGTGGTGTGAGGCGCCCTTTGTTTGCGCCGACTTCGTCTTTCGCCGCCCGGGGATTGGGGGATGCGGAGCGGGGCTAGCGTCCGGGCATCGGGAAGGGAGAACCGATTGTCAGGCGGCCGCCGGTAGCCGATGGACCCTCTGCGCCCGGAGTTCCAGGGGGTCAATCAAACCCACGTAGGCGCTAGAGGCAACCAAGAGACGTTTGGCCGCGGGCTACTTTCTCATCCCCAGGAGTTGCCTCTCCTGCGGTTGCTCGCAGCCGGGACCCAGGGGACTGACAGCTTGTCCTGGAAGGAGTACCTACCCCCTCCCACTCGAGGTGCCAGGCCACCCCCTGGGGCTGCAGGGCACTAGTCGCCGTAGAAGGACTCTCGTGGCCGGCGCAGGCGGGGCCTCTCCCGCATCCCCCAACCCCCCCTGCTGGGGATTCCGAGAAAGTCTGCACCGCTGGGAGAGAGGCGCCAGCTGAGAGTGGTGACATGTGGCAAGCGCTTGGTTAGCACGCGGGCTCTGCTAGACAGAGGGTGGGGCTTCTGGTTTCTGGAAGGCGTGGTCTGTAGCATCTAAGGGGACCCAGGTGTTTATTAGGGCTCTCCTGGTGTTGACAAAACCTTCTTTGGAAATGCCCCTTTAAGAACTACTGCTGAGTCCCTCATCAGAGAGGCTTAAGTTAGCAAAGAGCTTCAGGGGAGCTGGGAAACATGGATACACCCGTGTCGCCCTGGAGAGAAGAAATCCATGGGCGCATTTTAATTTAGTGTTAATGGGAACATGGGTGATGTGGGCTATGGGGTCAGCAGATATCTGGCTTTACTTTCAATACTATGGGCAGTTTAAATTTGGGTCTGAAAAGTGAACCTACATAGTTGTGGGTGAAGCTTGGAGGGGGAGGGTTCCCAGATAGCATGCTGGGGACATTCCCTGCGCATCCACTAATGAGTGAATGAATCCAACGTGTGAAGTGATAATGAGGAACTTTTGTTTCCAGCTGACTCTTGTAAGTTTTTCAGCTGCTGGGTAGGAACTGACTCAGGGCGAAGTGGAAAGGAGACTTTATCTTCTGTGCCTGGCAAGTGCCATTCCCCTGACCCCCAGGTGGATTCATTCCCCCACCCCCCCCCAAAGCGGGAATCAGGTTAATGTGAAACTAGAGGGGAGGGAGAAGCCCGCACTGGACAGGTAACAGGGGAGAAGTTGAGAAATTAGAGGTGGCTTTTCCTGCTGAATTGGGAGGCATCTCTAAGACGCCTGTGAAACTGGTGGAGCCTTTCTTAGTTAGCCAAGGGGCCTCCTGTCTTTTTCCACCTGACCTTCCTCCCCTGTCTCACCCTGCCCTCCACTCTCCTTCCTTCTACTGCATAGCTTGCTGCCAGAGCCCAGCCACCCACAGAGTCATGGGTTTCCAGCTTGGGCGCTCACTACTTTTGGGAACTGGCCCTGGTTGGCCGGGCTCCTCCCTCCAGCGCCAGCCTGCAGGCTGCCCCCAACTTGGCACATCCCAATGGGATCTTTCAGGAAATGTGCTCTGCTGGGGCTGATGATTCCAAAGGAGCAGATTTCAGTCCAAGCCAGAGGTTTTGGAAGTCTGGGGAGGGGAGACTCTCTAGGTCTGTGGGTCCCAAGGCAAGTCATGTCAGCCATGTTCACCCTAAGTGCTGAGTGACAGATTTTGAAGATCATTTCAGAGGCAGTCTCTTAGCAAGTGGACAGTGTGTCTCTGGTAAGAGGCCTGGAATCAGAAATCTCTGAAAGAGGGAGATGGGTATTGAGAAGGCCCCATCAGCACTTCTCCCCCCATTGTATAACCATCTGAGATTTAATAGGGAAACTGTCAGAGACAGAGAGAGAGAAAATCATTCCCAGTCCCACTCCTAGAAGGTCTCTGGAGTTCTTCCATCTTTGAATTTGATGCAGCTTTTCTGGCTCTGATTTTTGTAGCCTACCAAGATGTGGTGTCTATAAAAACCCACATGAAGTATATGGAAAGTTCATAGCAAAGTTGTCTATGTTGGATTGTGTTTGTTTGTCTGTAAGATAGGATTTCTTACTCTGTTTGTTTTTTCTTTTATTGATGTGTAATGGAGGCCTGGCGTGCTGCGATTCATGGGGTCACAAAGAGTTGGACATGACTGAGTGATTGAACTGAACTGACATTATAACATTAGTTTTGGGTGTACAGTGTAGTGATTTGATATTTGTACACACTTCACAATGGTGGCTACAGTAAGTCTAGTTATCATGCATCACTGTACATAGTTACAAAAAATTTTTTTTCTTGTGATGAGAACTTTTAAGATCTACTCTCAGTACAGTATTATTAATGATAGTCATTCCCTGATGACTCAGATGGTAAAGAATCTGCCTGCAATGCAGGAGACCTGGGTTCAATCCCTGAATTGGGAAGATCCCCTGGAGGAGGGCATGGCTACCCACTCCAGTATTCTTGCCTGGAGAATCCCATGGACAGAGGAGCCTGGCAGGCTGCAGTCTATGGGGTCACAAAGACTGGGTGAGTAACACACACATACCATGCTATACATTTCATCCCATGACTAATTTAAAGCTGAAGGTTTATACATTTTGATTGCCTTCACCCATTGCATCTACTCCTCACTCCCCTTCCCCTCTGGCTACCACAAATCTGTTCTATGTATCTATGAGCTTAGATTTTGTTTCATTTTTTAGATGCCACATATTTGTGTGATCATATGGTATTTGTCTTTCTCTGCTTGACTTACCTCACTTAGTAAAATGCCCTCAGGATCCAGCCATGTTGTCACAAATGGCAGCATTCCATTCTTTTTTTCTGGCTGGATAATGTTCCATTGTATGTATATACCACATCTTCTTTATCTATTCTGAGCCAGCAGGGAAGCCCTTTCTCTAAATGTAAATTTATATAATTTAATTTTCATTGCAGTAAACTTAGGAATGGGCTTCCCTGGTGGCTCAGACAGTAAAGAATCATCCGCAAAGGAGATGCGGGGTTCAATCCCTGGGTTGGGAAGATTCCCTGGAGAAGGGAATGGCAACCCACTCCAGTATTCTTGCCTGGAGAATCCCGTGGACAGAGGAGCCTGGTGGGCTACAGTCCATGGGGTCTTGAAAGAGTCGGACACAACTTAGCAATTGAGCAAACATGGTAGTTGTATTTTTAGTTTTTTGAGGAACCTCCATGCTATTTTCCATAGTGGTTCCACCAACTTATTTGCTCATCAATAGCACATAAAGATGCCCTTTTCTCCATATCCTTGCCAACAATTGGTGTTAATTGTCTTTTGGAGAATAGCCATTCTGACAGGTATCTCTTTGTAGTTTTGCTTTGCATTTCCATTTTATTCTGTTTGCAGTGAACTCTTGAAACCTCATTTACATCTGAGATTTTTGAGGTTCAGTGTACCTCCTTTTGCAAGCAAGGCTGAAGATAGAGAGCAAGCGCTGTGGCCACTAAGAAAGGCTCTGTGAACCTGGTGCCTGGTGAAAACTGGTAAAATGTGTGGTTTCACTTCACTGTTGTAGCCACGCATTCCGGGAAACAAAGTCACTCAGAAGGACAATGCAGATAGTGGAGTGCAGTTTACTACACCGGTGGGCCCAAGGCAGAGGCTCCTCTTAGCCAAGGACCCTGACCAGTTTTTCTGAAAACCTTATATACCCTAAGTGTACATGCCCAAACCCACCTCCCCAAATTCCCTGAAACTAGTCTGAACAAAGGAAAAGAAAGATATAATCAAAGTTAACCTGTGATTCATATGCCTTAAGCCTAGGTAGTTAACAATGGACAATTATCGATAGGCCTGTGGTCATACTCCAATAGGCATAATAGAATTTATGATTCTATTCGGTTATACAGATAATTTGGGTATTCTTTTAGGCAACAGAGAGTCTAGGTACGAGCCCTGGGGCTCTTCCATCCAGGGGGCCTGGTTTTCCAGTTGGTATGTCGTTTCCATAGATACTGGGCATATAGCTCAAAGTCCACAGTCCGGCCCAGGATGGAGTCCTGCTTTCAAGATGGAGCCTGTTCTGTCTGTTTCCTCCTTCATCCCCGCCTGTTGATGCTCTTAACTCATAGTATGAGCATGATTCATAGGGATATATTGCACCCTGACTCTCCAACCTCCAATTTGGGAGAACGACATCAACCTTTGGGTTACAAAGTTTATAATACGTTGTGAAATAAAGGGTCTACAAAGCAGAACTATCAAGACAACTATAAAAATGATAAATATAGTTTTCCACCAATCACCCTTCACCCAAGATAGGACCAAAGTCCAAAAGGAAGATTATCATTAGACATAACTTTTACCTGACCTTTCATGTCATCTAGGGTGGCTGATATATAGCCAGATAAATCAGAAATATATACACAACATTCAACTTTAATTATAGCACAGGTCTCTCTTTGTACTGAAACTATGGTTAGTCTCAAGATGATACCAGCAAGTCCTTGTAGCAGCAGTTGATTGTAGAGCTTCCTCTCTGTTTCTTCTTTAAGATGATCTTGGTTTCACGGGGATCAGTGGGGTCCTGTTGTGTAGTCTGCTCGGAGTCCTCCGGGTCTGCGTGGTATGCTCTCTTCAGCCTCATGTGGTGGATCCAGGGAGTGACACCTGCAACTTTAACTGCAGTAGGGCTGGTTGGAAGAACAGTATATGGACCCTTCCAATGTGGGGCCAAGGAGTTGTGTTTCCAGTCCTTGACCACACCTGATCCCTGGGCACAAATTTGTGAATCTGTTCTCCAAGGGGGAATGGCATCCTTTTTTGTACAAACTTAGTTACCTCATTTATTGCCTTACCCAGTTGTTCATCTGCTGTGAAATCTCATCTCCCCTCACCTGAGGCAAATTTGTTGATACCCGTTTTATTATGGGAGGGGGCCTCCTATACACAATTTTGTACAGAGAAGAGCCATGGGACTGTGGGGTCATCCTGAGTCTGAGCAGAGCCGTCGGAAACAAGTCCACCCAGGAACAGTCAGTCTCTAAGATCCACTTGGAGAGTGTCTCTTTAAGTGTCTGGTTGGTTCCTTCCACCATCCCAGAACTCTGGGGCCTATATGCTGTATGTAATTTACCCTTGATGTTTAAAGTTTTGCTTACTTGTTATACTAAATCAGCTACAAAAGCCGGGCCATTTTCTGATCCAATGCTGGTAGGAAATCCAAATCTAGGAACTATCTCCCTAAGCAGGCACCAGGCTACTTTTGATGCTCTTTCAGTCTGGGTAGGAAAAGCTTCTACCCATCCCGAGAACGTACATACTATGACCAGCAGGTAATGGTAGTATCAGTGAGGTTTCATTTCAGTGAAGTCCACTTCCAGGTGTTAAAAGGGCAGCAAGCCTTTTACCTGAATCCCTGGAGGTTTCTGTCTATGCCGAGAGGCAACATTGACCTGTGAGCAGGCAGTGTAGTTCTGAGATTGTCCCGCATAGGGAAGAGAGGCGGGGAACCAAGAAATATTTTCAAATTGGCTCTTCCAGTTTATCATGGCCTAGGTGGGTCACTTGGTGTGTTTGGCTTACCAGAGTCGGTGCCAGCTCCTCCAGTACTAATAATTTGCCACTTGGCAATTCCCACCATCCCTTTTCAGTCTTGATGGCCCCTTCTGCTTTGGCTAGTTGGTTTTGGGCTTCGGTGTAATTTGGAGAGTCTAGCATTAGCTCAGGTAGCTCCGCCAATATGAGAGCTTTAATAGGGGCTTCACTTGTCACCCCCAAGCCATCGGCTGCTTGTTTAGCGGTCTTATCTGCCAGTCTGTTCCCTGAGCCCGGGGGGTATCCTCTTTTTGATGTCCTCAGCAGTGTATGACTGCAACCCTTTCTGGTTTCCAGGCAGCATCTAATAGGGTCTTAATTTCTTCCTTATTTTTAATATCTTTTTCACTAGCTGTCAAAGGCCCCTCTCCTTATACAGAGCCCTGTAGTGTGGCAAAAGCATACCTGGAGTCTGTGTAAATGTTTGTCTTCTTACCTTTTGATAGCTGGAGGGCCTGGATTAGAGCATATAGTTTGGCCTGTTGAGCGGACCAGTGTGATGGCAGAGAGCTAGCCTCAACGATGGTTTCTTCCGTGACTACTGCATATCCCAACAATCACTGTCCTTGTTTCACCAGGCTGGTGCCATCGGTGTACAGGACCAAATCTGGGTCCGGGATTGGCTGGTCTCTCGAGTCAGGTCTGCTGGCATATTTCCTTGCAATCATGTGAGGGCCCACTTTCTCCCACAAGAAAGAGAGCAGCCAGATTCAGGACCTGACAAGGCTCAGTAGTAACATGGGGGTTCTCACATAACAGTCCCCGGTATTGAGTAATCCTGGATGTTGACAGCCATTTATGGGGGTCCCCTTGCAGGAGAGTGTTGACCTCGTGTGGGACTTTTACGAACAAATCTTGGCCCAAAGTCAGCTTGGTTGCCTCCCGGACCAGTAAGGCAACCGCAGCAACTGCCTGTAAGCATCCTGGCCACCAGTGGCAACATTGTCGAGCTGATTTATTTATTTATTTATTTATTTATTTATTTATTTATTATTTTTAGTTTTTTATTTTTTACATTTTAAAATCTTTAATTCTTACATGCATTCCCAAACATGAACCCCCCTCCCACCTCCCTCCCCATAACATCTTTCTGGGTCATCCCCATGCACCAGCCCCAAGCATGCTGCATCCTGCGTCAGACATAGACTGGCGATTCAATTCACATGATAGTATACATGTTAGAATGTCATTCTCCCAAATCATCCCACCCTCTCCCTCTCCCTCTGAGTCCAAAAGTCCGTTATACACATCTGTGTCTCTTTCCCTGTCTTGCATACAGGGTCGTCATTGCCATCTTCCTAAATTCCATATATATATGTTAGTATACTGTATTGGTGTTTTTCTTTCTGGCTTACTTCACTCTGTATAATCGGCTCCAGGTTCATCCATCTCATCAGAACTGATTCAAATGAATTCTTTTTTACAGCTGAGTAATACTCCATTGTGTATATGTACCACAGCTTTCTTATCCATTCATCTGCTGATGGACATCTAGGTTGTTTCCATGTCCTGGCTATTATAAACAGTGCTGCGATGAACATTGGGGTACATGTGTCTCTTTCAATTCTGGTTTCCTCGGTGTGTATGCCCAGAAGTGGGATTGCTGGGTCATAAGGTAGTTCTATTTGCAATTTTTTAAGGAATCTCCACACTGTTCTCCATAGTGGCTGTACTAGTTTGCATTCCCACCAACAGTGTAGGAGGGTTCCCTTTTCTCCACACCTTCTCCAGCATTTATTGCTTGCAGATTTTTGGATCGCAGCCATTCTGACTGGTGTGAAGTGGTACCTCATTGTGGTTTTGATTTGCATTTCTCTAATAATGAGTGATGTTGAGCATCTTTTCATGTGTTTGTTAGCCATCCGTATGTCTTCTTTGGAGAAATGTCTATTTAGTTCTTTGGCCCATTTTTTGATAGGGTCGTTTATTTTTCTGGAGTTGAGCTGCAGAAGTTGCTTGTATATTTTTGAGATTAGTTGTTTGTCAGTTGCTTCATTAGCTATTATTTTCTCCCATTCCGAAGGCTGTCTTTTCACCTTGCTTATATTTTCCTTTGTTGTGCAGAAGCTTTTAATTTTAATTAGATCCCATTTGTTTATTTTTGCTTTTATTTCCAGCATTCTGGGAGGTGGATCATAGAGGATCCTGCTGTGATTTATGTCTGAGAGTGTTTTGCCTATGTTCTCCTCTAGGAGTTTTATAGTTTCTGATCTTACATTTAGATCTTTAATCCATTTTGAGTTTATTTTTGTGTGCGGTGTTAGAAAGTGATCTAGTTTCATTCTTTTACAAGTGGTTGACCAGTTTTCCCAGCACCACTTGTTAAAGAGATTGTCTTTACTCCATTGTATATTCTTGCCTCCTTTGTCAAAGATAAGGTGTCCATAGGTGTGTGGATTTATCTCTGGGCTTTCTATTTTGTTCCATTGATCTATATGTCTGTCTTTGTGCCAGTACCATACTGTCTTGATGACTGTGGCTTTGTAGTAGAGCCTGAAGTCAGGCAAGTTGATTCCTCCAGTTCCATTCTTCTTTCTCAAGATTGCTTTGGCTATTCGAGGTTTTTTGTATTTCCATACAAATCTTGAAATTATTTGTTCTAGTTCTGTGAAAAATGTGGCTGGTAGCTTGATAGGGATTGCATTGAATTTGTAAATTGCTTTGGGTAGTATACTCATTTTCACTATATTGATTCTTCCAATCCATGAACATGGTATATTTCTCCATCTATTAGTGTCCTCTTTGATTTCTTTCATCAGTGTTTTATAGTTTTCTATATATAGGTCTTTAGTTTCTTTAGGTAGATATATTCCTAAGTATTTTATTCTTTTTGTTGCAATGGTGAATGGAATTGTTTCCTTAATTTCTTTTTCTACTTTCTCATTATTAGTGTATAGGAATGCAAGGGATTTCTGTGTGTTGATTTTATATCCTGCAACTTTACTATATTCATTGATGAGCTCTAGTAATTTTCTGGTGGAGTCTTTAGGGTTTTCCATGTAGAGGATCATGTCATCTGCAAACAGTGAGAGTTTTACTTCTTCTTTTCCAATGTGGATTCCTTTTATTTCTTTTTCTGCTCTGATTGCTGTGGCCAAAACTTCCAGAACTATGTTGAATAGTAGCGGTGAAAGTGGACACCCTTGTCTTGTTCCTGACTTTAGGGGAAATGCTTTCAATTTTTCACCATTGAGGATAATGTTTGCTGTGGGTTTGTCATAGATAGCTTTTATTATGTTGAGGTATGTTCCTTCTATTCCTGCTTTCTGGAGAGTTTTTATCATAAATGGATGTTGAATTTTGTCAAAGGCCTTCTCTGCATCTATTGAGATAATCATATGGTTTTTATTTTTCAATTTGTTAATGTGGTGAATTACATTGATTGATTTGCGGATATTGAAGAATCCTTGCATCCCTGGGATAAAGCCCACTTGGTCATGGTGTATGATCTTTTTAATGTGTTGTTGGATTCTGATTGCTAGAATTTTGTTGAGGATTTTTGCATCTATGTTCATCAGAGATATTGGCCTGTAGTTTTCTTTTTTTGTGACATCTTTGTCAGGTTTTGGTATTAGGGTGATGGTGGCCTCATAGAATGAGTTTGGAAGTTTACCTTCCTCTGCAATTTTCTGGAAGAGTTTGAGTAGGATAGGTGTTAGCTCTTCTCGAAATTTTTGGTAGAATTCAGCTGTGAAGCCGTCTGGACCTGGGCTTTTGTTTGCTGGAAGATTTCTGATTACAGTATCAATTTCCGTGCTTGTGATGGGTCTGTTAAGATTTTCTATTTCTTCCTGGTTCAGTTTTGGAAAATTGTACTTTTCTAAGAATTTGTCCATTTCTTCCACGTTGTCCATTTTATTGGCATACAACTGCTGATAGTAGTCTCTTATGATCCTTTGTATTTCTGTGTTGTCTGTTGTGATCTCTCCATTTTCATTTCTAATTTTATTGATTTGATTTTTCTCTCTTTGCTTCTTGATGAGTCTGGCTAATGGTTTGTCAATTTTATTTATCCTTTCAAAGAACCAGCTTTTGGCTTTGTTGATTTTTGCTATGGTCTCTTTAGTTTCTTTTGCATTTATTTCTGCCCTAATTTTTAAGATTTCTTTCCTTCTACTAACTCTGGGGTTCTCCAACTCTTCCTTTTCTAGTTGCTTTAGTTGTAGAGTTAGGTTGTTTATTTGACTTTTTTCTTGCTTCTTGAGGTATGCCTGTATTGCTATGAACTTTCCTCTTAGCACTGCTTTTATAGTGTCCCACAGGTTTTGGGTTGTTGTGTTTTCATTTTCATTAGTTTCTATGCATATTTTGATTTCTTTTTTGATTTCTTCTGTGATTTGTTGGTTATTCAGAAGTGTGTTGTTCAACCTCCATATGTTGGAATTTTTAATAGTTTTTCTCCTGTAATTGAGATCTAATCTTAATGCATTATGGTCAGAAAAGATGCTTGGAATGATTTTGATTTTTTTGAATTTATCAAGTTTAGATTTATGGCCCAGGATGTGGTCTATCCTGGAGAAGGTTCCATGAGCACTTGAAAAAAAGGTGAAATTCGTTGTTTTGGGGTGAAATGTCCTATAGATATCAATTAGGTCTAACTGATCTAATGTATCATTTAAAGTTTGCGTTTCTTTGTTAATTTTCTGTTTAGTTGATCTGTCCATAGGTGTGAGTGGGGTATTAAAGTCTCCCACTATTATTGTGTTATTGTTGATTTCCCCTTTCATACTTGTTAGCATTTGTCTTACATATTGTGGTGCTCCTATATTGGGTGCATATATATTTATAATTGTTATATCTTCTTCTTGGATTGTTCCTTTGATCATTATGTAGTGGCCTTCTTTGTCTCTTTTCACAGCCTTTGTTTTAAAGTCTATTTTATCGGATATGAGTATTGCCACTCCTGCTTTCTTTTGGTCTCTATTCGCGTGGTATATCTTTTTCCAGCCCTTCACTTTCAGTCTGTATGTGTCCCTTGTTTTGAGGTGGGTCTCTTGTAAGCAGCATATAGAGGGGTCTTGTTTTTGTATCCATTCGGCCAGTCTTTGTCTTTTGGTTGGGGCGTTCAACCCATTTACGTTTAAGGTAATTATTGATAAGTATGATCCCGTTGCCATTTACTTTATTGTTTTGGGTTCGGGTTTATACACCCTTTTCGTGTTTCCTGTCTAGAGGATATCCTTTAGAATTTGTTGGAGAGCTGGTTTGGTGGTGCTGAATTCTCTCAGCTTTTGCTTGTCTGTAAAGCTTTTGATTTCTCCTTCGTATTTGAATGAGATCCTTGCTGGGTACAGTAATCTGGGCTGTAGGTTATTGTCTTTCATCACTTTAAGTATGTCTTGCCATTCCCTCCTGGCCTGAAGAGTTTCTATTGACAGATCAGCTGTTATCCTTATGGGAATCCCCTTGTGTGTTATTTGTTGTTTTTCCCTTGCTGCTTTTAATATTTGTTCTTTGTGTTTGATCTTTGTTAATTTGATTAATATGTGTCTTGGGGTGTTTCGCCTTGGGTTTATCCTATTTGGGACTCTCTGTGTTTCTTGGACTTGGGTGATTATTTCCTTCCCCATTTTAGGGAAGTTTTCAACTATTATCTCCTCAAGGATTTTCTCATGATCTTTCTGTCTTCTTCTTCTGGGACTCCTATAATTCGAATGTTGGAGCGTTTCATATTGTCCTGGAGGTCTCTGAGATTGTCCTCGTTTCTTTTAATTCGTTTTTCTTATTTCCTCTCTGATTCATTTATTTCTACCATTCTATCTTCTATTTCACTAATCCTATCTTCTGCCTCCGTTATTCTACTATTTGTTGCCTCCAGAGTGTTTCTGATCTCATTTATTGTGTTATTCATTATATTTTGACTCTTTTTTATTTCTTCTAGGTCCTTGTTAAACCTTTCTTGCATCTTCTCAATCCTTGTCTCTAGGGTATTTATCTGTGTTTCCATTTTGATTTCAAGATTTTGGATCATTTTCACTATCAATATTCGGAATTCCTTCTCTGGTAGATTCCCTACTTCTTCCTCTTTTGTTTGGTTTGGTGGGCAACTCTCCTGTTCCTTTACCTGCTGAGTATTCCTCTATCTCTTCATCTTGGTTATATTGCTGCGTTTGGGGTGGCCTTTTTATATTCTGATAATTTGTGGAGTTCTCTTTATTATGGAGCTTCCTCACTTTGGGTGGGGTTCTATCAGTGGCTTGTCAAGGTTTCCTGGTTAGGGAGGCTTGTGTTGGAGTTTTGGTGGGTGGAGCTGGGTTTCTTCTCTCTGGAGTGCAGTGGAGTGACCCTTAATGGGTTATGAGACATCAAAGGTTTTGGGATAATTTTGAGCTGCCTGTATATTGAGGCTCAGGGGAGTGTTCCTGTGTTGCTGGAGAATTTGCGTGGTATGTCTTGTTTTGGAACTTGTTGGCCCTTGGGTGGAGCTTGGTTTCAGTGTAGGTATGAAGGCATTTGATGAGCTCCTATTGCTTAATGTTCCCTGAATTCAAGAGTTCTCTAA
The DNA here is from genome assembly GCF_042477335.2 of Ovis canadensis. Taxonomy (NCBI): domain Eukaryota; kingdom Metazoa; phylum Chordata; class Mammalia; order Artiodactyla; family Bovidae; genus Ovis; species Ovis canadensis. Next base: position 39,084,695 of record NC_091727.1, on the reverse strand, counting down.
TGTTTTCAGGCTTTGGGTTTAAGCTTCCTGCTTCTGGTTTTCAGTTTTATTTTTACAGTAGCCTCTAGACTTCTCCATCTATACAGCACCGATGATAAAACATCTAGGTTAAAGATGAAAAGTTTCTCCACCTTGAGGGACACTCAGAGAGGTTCACTGAGTTACAAGGAGAAGAGAAGATGGAGGGGGTAGTTAGAGGTAACTGGAATGAGATGCGGTGAGATCAAGAGAGGAGAGAGCAAGCTAGCCAGTAGTCTCTTCCTTATGTGCGCTCTATAGTCTGGACTGCTCAGAGGTATTTACAGAGTTATACGGGGAAGAGGAGAGGGAGGAAGTAGACAGAGGTGACCAGGAGGATAAGAGAGAGGAATGAGTAGGAGAGAGACAAATCCTGCCAGTAACCAGTTCCTTAGGTGTTCTCTACCGTCTGGAACACACAGAGATTCACAGAGTTGGATAGAGAAGAGATGGGGGAGAAAAGAGACAGAGGCCACCTGGTGGAGAAAAAGGAGAGGCCAGAGGAGGAGAGAGTGGACAAGCCAGTAATCTCGCTCTCAGGTAAACTTGGGTAGTGAAGTTTGGGTTTTTAAATGTACAAAATTGACAACAAAGATTAAAAATCTGGAGTAGAGGTTGGATTTTCAAAGATACAATATTAAAGAAAAGCAGAAGGAAAAAGGAAGAAAGAAAAAAAAAGAATTATTAAAAAACAAACAAACAAAAAAAAAAACCAAAACACCAACAACCATCCAAAGAGTATATATGGTGTTGGCCTTAAAAAAAAAAAAAGTCTTTTTTTTTTTAAAAAATAGTAATACTAGGTTATAGAAATAAAAATTAGAGGAGAAATAGAAGACTTAACAATTAAAAAAAAGCTCGGAAAAAAAGAAAAAAAAAAAGCAAAAGGCAAAAAAAAAAAGAATGATTTTAAAAATATTAAAAAATTAAAAATATATCTGGCTCTTCTCTGATGTTATGGGCCGTGTGGGCTCACTTCCAAGGTGGTTTCCTCTGTTTAACTTCTTCTGTTTGCTGGTTTTTAGGCTCACTAGTTCAGTCGTGCTGTGGGGAGGGGGGATGCTGCAAACAAATAGCACTGTCGTGTGTACACAGTATCTCTGCCCCGCTTGACCTGTCCTTTCTCGCGGCGCACAAACCGCTCCGGCTCTACGATGCTCAGCCGGGAACCGTCTGGGGCCGGCCCTAGGCTGCGTGCACTTCCCTGGTCCAAGCCGCTCAGGTTCGGCCCTCAGGCAGCCCTCAGAGGCACAAATGCGGCTGGGACTGCGCTTTGTGCCCTTCCCAGGTCCGAGTAGCTCAGGAGTTTGGCGAGCGCAATCGCCGCGGCTTGTCACCTTTTCCGCCGCTGCCGCTCAGCTCTCTGGGTGGACCGCTGGCGCACCCCGTGAAGCAGACTGTGACTGTCCAGCACCCCCAGAAGTCTTAGCAAAGGAGCCTGCTTGCAGTTAGGTAAGCAAAGTCTCTCCGGGTCTGCAGTTGCCCCTTTCCAGACCTTACGGCTCTGGCTGCCTGTCCCCGGCGGGGGATGGTCTGCAGCCGGCTTTTTCCGCTCCGTCCTTTGTTCTGTGCTCGGTCCTGGTGGTGTCTTATGTTCGAGCTTTTCGCGTGGTAGCTATCCCACAGTCTGGTTTGCTAGCCCAGGTTAGGTCGTTCTGGTTGCGCGTGGGGCATTCCTGCCCGATTCTTACAAAGCTCTGCAGCCGCGCCTCCCGCGCGTCCCTGCCCTGCCCCCACTTCCCAATGGCGGATGCAGGCGTCTGTGCTGCTTTTCCGCTGGGGGAGTTACTGGTGGGCTTGTAATCTCTTGGTTTTAATTATTTATCTATTTTTCCTTCCTGTTATGTTGCCCTCTGTGTTTCCAAGGCTCGCCACAGACTCGGCAGGGAGAGTGTTTCCTGGTGTTTGGAAACCTCTCTTCTTAAAATTCCCTTCCCGGGACGGGCTTCCCTTCCCGGGACGGAGCTCCCTCCCCACCTCCTTTGTCTCCTTTTTCGTCTTTTATATTTTTTCCTACCTGTTTTGAAGAGAATGGTCTGCTTTTCTGGTTGCCTGATGTCCTCTGCCAGCCTACAGAAGTTGTTTTGTGGAGTTTGCTCGGCGTTGAAATGTTCTTTTGAGGAATTTGTGAGGGAGAACGTGATCTTCCCGTCCTATTCCTCCGCCATCTTTCCCTCCCTCTCTGTCCAGCTGATTTAGAGATAAGTCACTGGTCTATCCCATGTCCCTAGAGTCTGGGAGAACACTCCCATAGACAGCTTGTCCTTTTCAGTCATGTAAAGAGTAAATGGCTGAGCAAGGTCTGGCAGGCTCAAGGCGGGTACCAACATAATTGTACCAGGTTTGAGTTCTATTACCAGTGGGACTTGTTTTGCAAGCCTGGTGGTGGTTGTCTTCCGCCCAGACCTCAGGGAATTGTTGAGTTAACTCTCTCTCTCGACTGTTTAGCCTGTCCGGTTTCCCTTCCGGAAGATCGTGCAACCTCCATTCATCTTGAGGGGTTACTGAGAGGAAGAGTAAATAGGTGGTTGGGCCCACTCGAACAGTGGGGTCTTTCGTGGGGGGAAGGGTCACTTGTGCCCCCAATATAGACAGCAAGTCTCTTCCTAACAAAGGTACTGGGCATTCAGGGATGTATAAAAATTTATGAGTCACTTGGTGTCCCCCCATCTGACATTTTCAGGGTAGGCTAGAGACACAAAGGCTGCATTTATTACCATCTGAGACCCAGCAGCCTCTGGCTGGGTCTATTGGCGTATAAAGTTTATAGGCCTCGCACAGTCTTTTGCAGAACTCAATGGGTGATTCGCTTTCCCTTTGAATCACTTTGGAGGGTTTTGTGATACTCATAGCTTTTTGGGCCCCCCTCTTGAGACCTTGTAAGATAGTCACCGGATATCTCCCCAGGTGGCCCCTCCCTTCCTCTGTGTCACAGTCCCAGTTGGGCCTCTCATCTGGGGTGGCTAGTTCTGCCCACCACTGCAGGTTTGCAGTCCCCTCAGGTGTCATTTCTCTTAACCATTTTCTGGCCTCAGTTAGGATCCTGTGTCTTTCCTCAGTGCTGAAAAGGGAGACTAGTAGTTGGATTATGTCATCCTATGTAGGGCGGTGGGTTCGAAAAATAGTCTCCATTCGCCTAATCATGGCTTGTGGCTCCCCCGAGTATGGTGGAGCATGTCTCTGCCAGTTTAATATATCCATAGAGGCAAATGGCTGGTAATAATAGGCTACAGGGGGCGGATGGTAGTGCCCCATGCGTCCTGAACTGGAGGCTGTTGTAGTCCTCTGAGGGGCATCTGTAGTGGAGTTCTTTCCCCCTGTTCCTTGGTGGAGTGCAGCCTCTGTCTAATTGCTGTGTTTTCTTCCCCTTTCCCATCAGTACTCACCGGGAGAGGTGGATACAATCTAGAAGGTCCAGCTGAGGTGGAATTCTGGGGGCATTGACCAGAGGTCTCCATTGCTGGGGTTGGAGCCTGCCGAAAAGGCGGCTCTACGAACTCCGGGAGAGCTGGCGGAAGAGTAGTGGCTGCTGCAGGAGCTTCACCTGGCCCTGGATCGGGCATTAAGGCGGCCTCCAGTCCTGGTGGAGCACTGGGTGGCGGGCGCGTCATCACCCAGTATGGGGGAGGGGTCAGGTCATCCCCGTCCAAATCCTGTAGAATTTCCTTTTTTATCATCAGTCAATCTTTGTGCCATTAATATTTTTCCCTTTCCCTCCTGGATACAGAACCTTGTCCAAGTAGGAGGGTCTTGAGCTAACCCTAGCCATGAGTCAATATATGGATATAGATCCGGGTGTCCTGGCTCTCCTGTGACGACTGTATAGACTGCTGCCACTATTTTTAAGTTCATGGTGTTCTCTGGAGGCCCTCCTACTCCCATAGGGGGCCATTCGACCTCATAGAGTATGTGGAGGTGATTAGGCTTCATCTTCACCCCATAGTCTCCTCCAAGTCCCTTCTTTAAATTTTTAGTCATGCACTCCAATACAGTTGCCTTAGATTCACTTCCCCCCATCTTGCTTACCTTCTCGGACCTTCTTCTACTTTTCCTTTTCGTTCTGTCTACGAAGTTCTCAGTACCCTATGTACTTCTGATATTTCTACTCAATGACACTTAAGTTGCCATTCTGCCTCCTTCCTAATTGGGGTGAGAAGAGCTTTACCTGCCAGATGCCAGAGGGAGAAGAGGGATCGGCGTGTCTTCACCTGCTGGGCAGCACAGCCAAACCAGAACACCACGTGATCCAAGACTGTTTCTCCTTTAACTTTTAAAGTCCATTCTACCTTGGTGGGCTTGATCAGGTGCAGATGAAAATACAGATGGGTTAAATATCCCACGTCCCAGGCTGTCTCTGGAGAAGCCAAAACGTACTCACTTATGTATCCCCCTCCTTCTAGCCTGACAATTTCAAGGCGGTCAAGAATTTCATAGCAGATGGAACACCTCCTTGGGGAGGGCAGAATATGAGCACACAAAAACCAAATTTCTTCTAAAAATCCCCTGGCAATTGCTTGGTAATAATTTTCCCCAAGACGGTGTGGACACCACCTCGTAAATGACCTTCACAAATTTCCTTCCTAAGCCCTAACACGCTCGTCAACCTGTGTACCAAGCAATCGTTGCCACCTGCCTATTCCAGGCTCCTGTGGGTCTGTGCCCCTTCTAATCCCTCCCAGGGGGGTGATCAGGCCCCCTCTTCCACCTTGCTGGGTGGGTTCCTCCTCACCTGAGCGCTCAGTTCCCTTGCTGCTGTCCACTACCTGCTAACATGAAAGGTCCGGGCATTGAGAAGCAGAATCCTTCCAGAAGGGCGAGGCGCCTTCCCCCCTCTAGAAGATTCGAGCCACAAGGCCTCGGAGTAGTCCCAAATGGGACTTGTCTCCTGAAAGTGAGGAGTTTCCCGGCCCATGCACCAAGTGTTGTAGCCACGCATTCTGGGAAACAACTCACTCAGAAGGACAATGAAGATAGTGGAGTGCAGTTTATTACACCGGCGGGCCCAAGGCAGAGTCTCCTCTTAGCCAAGGACCCTGACCATTTTTTCTGAAAACCTTATATACCCTAAGTGTACATGCCAAACCCACCTCCCCAAATTCCCTGAAACTAGTCTGAACAAAGGAAAAGAAAGATATAATCAAAGTTAACCTGTGATTCATATGCCTTAAACCTAGGTAGTTAGCAGTGGACAATTATCAATAGGCCTGTGGTCATACACCAGTAAGCATAATAGAATATGATTCTATTCAGTTACACAGATAATTAGGGTGTTCTTTTAGGCAACAGAGAGTCTAGGTACAAGCCCTGGGGCTCTTCCATCCAGGGGGCCTGGTTTTCCAGTTGGTATGTCGTTTCCATAGGTACTGGGCATATAGCTCAAAGTCTACAGTCCGGCCCGAGCTGGAGTCCTGCTTTCAAGATGGAGCCTGTTCTGTCTGTTTCTTCCTCATCACCAGCCAGGAAAACCAAGTGAGGATGGCTGAAAGCCAAAGCAGACCCCACCAGCCAGAGCAGTCTTTTAAAATGCCACATTTGGAGATAAGTATTAGGAGCTGAACACCTGGCTCAGGATATACAATTAAAGTCTCATCGGGAGCGGGTTAGGCTAGAAATTTCTATTTGGGTTTAAAACATGTAATCAGCTGATAGAATTCCTCTGCATTCAAAAGGAGAATGCTAGTGAGAAATGGCATATTTTCTGCCCTAACAGTAAACATGGATGTCACAGCCATGAATGACTGCAGCCCTCCAGTTTGAGCTGGTGAGCCCTGAGGAAACTCAGGAAAGAAAAGAATTCCTGCCATCTTGACTGTAGCCATTCCCTACAGTGAACCCTCAGGAAACCCAGGATGCAAAAACACAGGATACTGGCTCTAAACAGCTGAGGTGCATATCAAAGGAATGATTTCAGTGAGCCCAGACTTGCATCTTCCCATAGATAGAAAAGCGCTGAATTTCTAACTTGGGTTATCTAGTTTTCTTTAATTAATGATAATCTTTTGATGTTCAGACTACCTGCCCTTTGGTGTTTTTAATATTTATTTTCATTTATTTATATGCCCTGTGAGAACTCTTAGTTGCAGCATGCAGGATCATAGTTCCCTTACCAGGGATGGAACCTGAGCCGCCTGCTCAGTTTGGGAGCACGGAATCTTAGCCACTGGACCAGCTGGAAGTCCCTATCTGCTCTTTGTTGTGAAACTTCTACATAACCTGGCTCCTCTCCTCACCTCCTCAGAGCAGTTCTCTCAGGGTTACTAGAGATGCTGTCTCCCAGCTTGAAGTCCTAAAAATTCCCACCAAATAAAACATAACTTTCAGGTTGTGAATATTTTTTAAGTCGACACTGGGACAAGCAGGACCTTTTCATTTGGCATTTTCTTATTGGTAACACTTTCAGTACAATATCCTGCTGTTTTTGTTGTTTAGTCACTAAGTCATGTCCAACCCTTGCATCGCCATGAACTGTAGCCCGCCAGGCTCCTCTGTCCATAGAATTCTCCAGGCAAGGATGCTAGAGTGGGTTGCCATTTCCTTCTCCAGGGGGATCTTCCCATTCCAGGGATGGAACCCATGTCTCCTGCATTGTAGGTGGATTCTTTACCACTGAACCACTGGGGAAGCCCATGTCCAATTCTTGTGACCCCGTGGCTTTTCCGTCCATGGAGTTCTTCAGGCAAGAATACTGGAGTGGGTTGCCATTCCTTTCTCCAGATCCTGCTATTATTGCTCCTCATTTCCTAGATTTGTGAACTGAAAGAGACACCAGAACCCATTACTAAAGCACTGTCTTCAAACCTTCCTCACACAGAGATTGAAATATTGCCCTTCTCTTTTCAGTGATTTCTGGAACATTCTTATTTTTAGTCTCTCATATGACCACTCATCCTACTTTCTTTGGCCAGATACTGCTCTTTTAAATACAATTTTGCTTCATTTTTATTTTACTTCTGATTTTTAATGTTGAAGTAACTATCACTTGTCTTGATCACATTGCTCTCTTACTCAAAAAGCTAAAGCAGCTGCTCCCTGTCCTCTTAAATTAGCTAGAAAGTTCTCTGCTGTTGATAGGGGACTCTACAGTTTGCCTGCAGCTGAATTTTCCAGTCCTTCTCTCCTGGCTTCCTAAAATCCAGCCAAAGTTGACTGTATGCTTTTATAGACCTGGAGTCCCATGTTCCCTCTTCTTGTTGGTTATTACTTCCTGCACCTGAAATGCTTCCCTCAAGTCTCCATTTGTCAAAATTCTGCCCATTGTCCAGCAACACTCCCACTTGGATGAAACTTTTCCTTGATCCTTTGATAAGGAAGCTCCTGCCTTCCTGTAAACACCCACAGCGTTTCCTATGTCTTGTGGTATTTATCATACGTGCCATACATCACAATGAGCTATGCATTCCTTTACGCTTCTCCTAGATTCTGAGGCTGTGAAAGCAGGACGCTACTCTGTCTTAGCCCTCTATATTTCCCACAGAGCCTAGCCAGGACCTTGGAAGCCAACAGGATATTTGTACTTATTGAGTTAATGCGTGCATGCGTGCTAAATCGCTTCAGTCATGTCTGACTGCAACCCCATGGACTGTAGCATGCCAGGCTCCTCTGTCCATGGGATTCTCCAGGCGAGAACGCTGGAGTGGGTTGCCATGCCCTCCTCCAGGGGATCTTCCATAGCCAGGGATCGAACCCTTGTCTCTAACATCTCTTGCACTGGCAGACAGGTTCTTTGCTACCTGATAGTTTTCCTGCAATTTGGGTGATGAACTACTGGCCAGAGGAGCTAAGAGAAACGTGTGGGCAAATAGTACATGTGCCACCGCTAACCTCCATACATAGAGATAATGTCTTGCTGGCTGTAGAGGTTGGCTTTTTTAAATCCGTGAACACCCTCCATTTGAGCAATAACCTTCTCTGTTGGGGGTTATAAGACGAGACACTTACTGTAGCCACAGGCTGGCATTTGCATTTATTATTTTTCTTGGCCACTTTGCTACAGTCCCTTCCAAAGTGGTTGAATGGTTTCCTTAGTCAATGCAAATGTGTGTGCTGCATCAATTCCCCTTTCAGAGAATGCAACTCAAATGAGTAATTAAAAGTGAAGACTGAAGTGAGTTTCAAGAGCAAAAGGTTGACTTGCCAGGTTGTACCATAGTCTGAAATTGTAGCAGCCAAGTTATGATCAATACCCAGGTTAAAGATTCATTTCGAAAACAGCAGTGTGAAGAATCACTTCACTGGAGTTCCAGTTCATAGAGAACTTCTCAAGCCAGCCCCCTCAGTTCTTTCTTTCATTTTTTAATTTTTATTGCTGTATGGTTGATTTTCCATGTTGTGTTAGCCGTCAGTTCTTGACTGTGTCATTTCTTGACTGTCAGCTTTTATGGGCCATTGTTTATGGGGTCTTTTAAGCCTGGCTCTTTCTCTTGGATTTTTGAATTCTGCCTTCTTATGGAACCTGGGCTGTACTCAGAGACTTTGTTTTTAAAGTGGACGTAGAAGGGTGGAATGCTAGAATACCAGGATGGAGAAGATGGGGAATTCCTTCTCAACATAAGACAGTAGCTCTGACTTATGGTGAAATAGATACCAAGTTATCTAAGGTGGTAACTATTAGCACACAGATGGGAGCCATGTAGGAATCCTGGACCTGGGGATTAAAGAATGATGTTGAGTGATGCTGATACCAATAGTGTTGACCCTACAGGCCCAAGGAAGGTTAACATAGGATGTCTCTGGGCTTCCTTCTCTAAAAACATTTTGAAATTGGAAACAAAAATCTATGCGAGTGATCTTTTTCTGGGGAGAAGGCCCTATTCTAAATCAAAGCCACAACTTACTAGATAGCTTTGTGAATACTATAATGAGTATGTGCTCTTAATGGGCGCAAAAGTCAACAGGAAAAGTAAGATGAAATTGCCAGAGTAGGGAAATGTTGAACCAATGATTGGGTAGCCTCTTGGGTTATAACCGGCGGTACAGTTTCCCATTCTCATCATTTAAAAATTGACACTAAACAAAACAGTCATAATCCTAGGTTGTAATTACCTTCAGGCCTGGGCTGGCAACTTACTATATCCCTCACTTAACACAGTATCTGGGACTTGGGGCAGAATCTTTTCGTGGCTGTTTGTGGGTTGATTGAACGATTGAGGTAATTGTGACAGGGAATCAACACATTCTATTTCAAATATCCTTGTAGGATTTAAGCAAAATTTCCAAGCTGCTAATCCCCAAAGAAAAAGAAATTCGAGTTAGCAGAGGCAATTTGCAGGACTGAACCAAAGATCCATTTGGACAGGCAGCATGTAGGGGCATAGTTAATTGCTCAGGCTCTTGCATCTCAAATCACCTTAGGACACTGGGAGACAGAAACACCAGGGAATTTGCAGGGAGGGAGCAGGGTTTTTCAGATAAAAGATTTAAGGGTAAAGCTTGCTGGAGATGATAATTGGTTGCACCTGGGTCTTATGGACTCACAGCGCACTCTGACCTCAGAAACTTCTGGAGCTGTCATTCCTGAGGTGAGTGATTCACGGCCCCGTAATCCTTAGCTCATACTTCATGCCTCTTGATGCATTGTTCTCAAGAAGAAGATAAATGGGTTTGGACGTAGTGCCCTGGATTATCCCAAAGGTTTGGGATTGTGAATTGAGTGTATTGGTTTTAAAACTTCTTTTTTTTTTAATGAGTAATAGTCGGACAGACCCAAACATGGAATTTGGGTGTGGACTTTCAGCCTTGGCATTGAAAGATCCTTGCCCCGTTGCTTCTGCCCTGCTCTGACAGTGACCTGTCCGATGACAGGGCCCCGCTGTTTCCTCTGTTATCACTCGCCGGTGCTTGGCGGCGTCTGCCCAGTTATGTCGGATGAGCCTCTCTGTCTCTTCTGTAGCCAGTGCAGCCCAGGACCCTCTTCTGGAGGCCTCTGGCCTGCTGCTGGCTGTGTGGGTGGCTGGGCTAATGACCCTGCCAGCTCCAGGGATTCAAGAATGTTCAAACACGCTGGTTAAATGAGGGCCGCGGGGTGAGTGAGAATTGAGCCGAGCATTGGCAGGCCCCTGGTGGAGTGGTGAGGAAGTGGTGGCCTGGCCACGTCCCTCATCTTCTGAGACTCTGCCTCCAGGGTGGCCGCTCTGTAGAGGGACTCTGACAGACTTGTTGCCACTGACTCAGCATTTGTCAGACAAAGGCTCCAGTTCCTTTAAATATCCAGTGTTGAAATCCTGTCTCCACTTCGAGTCTAACTCAACTTTCCAAAAGTAGTAGAATCGATCTCACCAGGAACTACTCATGGACCCAATGCCCCCAGCCACGTGAGCAGGCCTTGGAGTCTTGTTCATTCTGTGTCATCGTGGCTCACCAGGGAACCTGGTCCTTGGCGGGAGTGGGGCATTGTCTCAGTGGGACTGACGTGCTGGTGGGCATCTCGATCTCTATCTAGAGGCTCAGGAATTTCTCACCCACATCCAGGCTCCCTGCATGGGCCACTTGATTCATGTGGCACCTCAGCCTGAGAGGGCGCCTGAGACAGAACTCCTCATGTCTTAGTGACGATCCTCTAAGGTTCAGCAAGGGGAAGGAGTTTGTCTGGAGTCACACGGGGAGTGAGAAGCAAGGCTGGCCTTAGAACTCAGTCTAATCTAGTGAATTCAGGATTCCCTTTCCTCCATGGGCAGGAACTAAATTCAGTTTTTGAATGCCCGCCACATGTTAGGCACTGAGGCACTGGCCCAGCACCAGGGATTGGCAGGCAGGGATCAGTGGTGCCCCGGGCACTCCCAGAGCCCTACCTTCATGTATTTCTGCGTGGTTGTTTGCATCAACACTTGGCTGCAATCTGAGACTCTCACACCCAAGGCTGCTTGGGTGTTCCTCAAAGGTTCTGAGAAGTTGCTGCCCTAAAGCTGGTCCTTGCCCATGCTTGTCGAAGTCCTGAAGGCTCCCTCTCTCTGCCACTTGCCTTGAGCTCCCCAACTGACAGATCATGATATTTTTTAACAGCTTTCTTGTGATGTAATTCACATACCACATCATTTACCCGTGTAAACCAATTCAGTGATTTGTATTCAAAGTTGTGTATCCATCACAATTTTAGAACGTTTTCATTACCCCTAAAAGAAACCCCACACCCCTTAACCATCACTTCCTACCCTCCTCCCCACAGCTTTAGGCAACCACCGAAGTATTTTCTGTCTCTATATTTTTCTCTTGTCAACGTTCTATACAAATGGAATCACACAATATTTGTCCTTTTGTGTCTGGCTACTTTGGCTTAGCATAATGTTTTTCAAATCTCATCCATTTTGGAGCAGGTATCAGCTCTCGACTCCTGTTTATGGCTGATTTATATTCCATTGTATAGATAGACCACATTTTATCCATTCATCAATTGATAGAAATTTGAGCTCTTTCTACTTTTTGATTATTATGAGTAATGCTGCAGTGAATATTCATGTACAGACATATGTGTTCATTTCTCTTAAGTAGATCCCTAGGAGTGGAATGGCAAGGTCATATAGTAACTCGTTTAACCATTTGAGGACCTGCCAGACTGTTTTTCCCAAGGTGACTGTACCCTTTTACACACCCATCAGCAGTGTGTAATGGTCCTGATTTCTCTGCATTTTCACCAACTCTTGAGATTATATGTCTTTTTGGCTGAGTGATATCATTATAGCTCAGTTCATGAACAGTATCCACTCAAGGGTTGAGTGACAAAGCAGTGTCTGAGCTGTCAACTGGCAGCATTTTGTCAAGAGTCACCTAAGGGTGCTTGCCACTCTCTCACTGCTGGCTGCAGAGCATTGCATAGTCCAATTCCTTTGGGCAGCTTAGAAAAAGATGCCCTGTCTAGGCACAAGTGGGCACAGAGCATGATCAGAAGATAGATTTTGTGCTAAGTAGGAAAAGGATAGAGGCAGGCACAGGACTCAAGACTTAAAGAGTGGAGGGTGGGAATTTCCTGGCCATCCAGTAGTTAAGATTCCGGGCTTTCATTGCCAAGGGTGCAGGTTGGATCACTGGTTGGGGAACTAAGATCCCACAAACCACGTGGTGCAACCAATAAGTAAATAAATAAATGAAATAAATCTCATACAAAAATAAAGAATGGAGGGCAGCATGGTTTGAGACCCCCACCTGGTCTTTGGTCGGGTGTGAAGGTGGGTGCTGTGATGTAGACAACTTCCTGAATGCCCATATATGCAGCAGTCCTGGGTGTCAGTAGCTCAGCTCCAGGTGGGACAAAGCTGTGGGCCCTATATACTTTGACAACTTGCATCTATTAAAAGGCAAACTCATAGAGAAAGCAAGTCAGAAGCTCAGGCCCCACCCAAGACCGATTAAATCATGTGCATTTCAACAAGAGCCCTCTGAGGATTCTTCTACACAGTGAAGTTTGAAAAGGCTGGGTCTGCTGGGTGAGTTCAGTCCTTGACCAGGACCGGGCAGCAGGTCTGTTTCTAAGGGCTGCATGGTAACCCTCTTCCCCTTCTCTTCCCCCTTCTCTCCTGGGCTTGGCCTTCCTCATGGCCTCCTCTAACTTCTTTTCCTAAGTCCCCGACATTCCTGAGATAAGCATTTGTAGCCTCTCCTTGTCTGCTCCCACTTCTAACTTCAAAACAAACCCAAGCCTTTGGGTGGGGGGGCTTCAACTGCCTCTCCTTTGAAGTCCTCCTCCATGGAGCACAGCCCCCATCTGGCCTGATTGCCAGCCATGGCAGAGCACATATTGGGTGATGGCTAACAGGGTGTTTGCCTGTCTTTGCCCTGCAGCTCAACTGAAGCTTAGAAATAACTTCAGCCCTTGAAGAAAGGCCGGCTGCGTGAGTCTAATTAGGACGGCTCTGCCTCTCTGGCAAGACCTTGTCCTGGGATTGAGAATTTCTGCAGCTGATCCACTCTTAAAGACACGGGGTCTCCACATCTTTGTGCCAGAGATGAATGATGCTGGGCTTCGGTAGCAGGCAGCCCCTTGGAGGATGGGTGAGATTGACACCAGTGGGGAAGACAGGAGAGCACATCCCACCCCTCACATGAAGCCTCCCCAAAGCCCCCAAGCTGGGCAAGTCAGGAAGATTGAACTGTGAGCAGCACTAAAAGGGTTTCAGGGCTCTGGGTAGGTAAGTGGTTCCCAGCCCAGCAGTGGTGTTTGGACAGGCTAGGTTGGTATGACTGGGGGCAGTCTGATGAAATGAGGTTTCCCTGACCCCCTACCTCTGTGGGTTCTGCTCTGTCAGATCTGGAGTGGGGACCTAGGGTAGGCATCTGCAAACTCTTAGGTTGGCCAAAAAGTTCATTCAGGGTTTTCTGTAACAGTGTGTGATGATCCCAAATGAACTTTTTGGCCAACCCAATAAATCTGGGCAAGCCAAACAGCACATCCCACCCCAACCCCCCTCCCCTGGTTTTGTAGGACCAGGGAGCTAAGAATGGTGATTATATTTTCAAGCGATTGAAAAAAATCAGAAGGAGAAGACTAGTTTGTAACACGTGACATTTAAATAAAATTAGCTATCAGTCTATCAGTGTCACTGGAACCCGGCCACACTCATTTGTTTGGGTGTTGTCTGTGGCTACTTGGTGATAAGTGGCAGGGTGGAGTAGCTGTGACAGAGACCACATGGCCCACAAAGTTGTAAGTAGTATTCTCTGGCTCTTTACAGCAAAACTTTGTCAACCCCTCAACTAGGGTCTTGGTACTCAGAATCTAGCCTGAGACCTGCCTGGCCTGGAGCTCTATAGAAGCCTAGCGATCACACCTATGAAGTCAGAGCCTCCCTGTAACAAGATCCCTCGGTGTTGGGGGCTTCTGCTCCTTTACCACAAGGCTCAGTTCAGGACTCATCTTGGTCTTAGTTAGGGGATCTTCTAAGCCATGTAGGCTAGCATGCTATGCTGTAGCCCTGTACACACTTTAAAAAATATTTATTTGTTTATTTTTGGCTGTGTTGGGTCTTCGTTGCTGTTGCGCAAGCTTTCTCTAGTTGCGATTGGGGGCTATTGTCTGGTTTTGGTGTCCGGGCTTCTCATTGCAGTGACTTCTCTTGTTGTGGAACGCGGGCTTAGTGGTTGTGGCGCACAGGCTTAGTTGCCCGGTGGCATGGGAGACCTTCCCAGAGCAGGTATGGAACCCGTGTCCCCTGCACTGGCAGACAGATTCTTAACCACTGGACCACCAGGGAAGCCCACCCTGTTGTACACATTTATCTGATGAATAACGGCTGTCTCACTCTCTTTGTTGGAGGCTTAGTAACTTCCTGTTGGTCTCTAGAAACTAGGACCCTGTTGTATTCTCCACCAGTTCTTAAGGCCTGGTGTCCTGATCCAAGGCTGGAGGCAGACTGGCCTTGGCTGCCTCCTGACAGACTTGCTGGATGCTATTAGCATTTCTGGACCACGTGCTTGGGGCTCTCCAGACCGCCTGCCCTGCCAGGATCCTGCCTCAGGTTGTGGCCCAAAGCCCTTCACTACCCCTTACCCGGCTCACTGCCAAGGCCTTGACTTGGACATTTGTCTTTTTTGGTGGCTCTTTGCTCTGGAGCCTGTGATCTTTCTGCTGGTCAGGACCATCCCTAGTAGAAATTTTCCCAAAGTGGCTTCCTCAAAGCACTGCTTTCCAGAGAGATTCATACATATTGTCTGGGTGAGAGTGAAGTCGCTCAGTCGTGTCCAACTCTTTGCGACCAGACGCTTTACCATCTGAGCCACCATGTTCTGTAGGTTTCTTTAGTGGGCTTTCCTCGTGGTTCAGTGGTGAAAAATCTGCTTCCCAAGCAGGAGACTTGGGTTTGATCCCTGGGTCAGGAAGATCCCCTGGAGAAGGAAATGGCAACCCACTCCAGTATTCTTGCCTGGAAAATCTCATGGACAGAGGAGCCTGGTGGGCTACAGTCCATCAGGGCACAGAGTTGGACACAACTTAGCAGCTAAAGAACAACAAAGGTTTCTTTACTGCTGGACAGCTCAGGGTCATGATATGCTAATGTAATTGCTCCCCTATGGGAGAGAACAAACAGTGAGAACCACTAAATCTCAAGTTGTGTTCCCCAGACCACCAGTAGCAGCAGCACCTGCGAATTTATTAGATGCCTAAATTCTCAGGCCCCATCCCAGAACTGTTGAATCAGAAGCTGGCTGTGGGGGACAGTGGGCCCAGCAACCATGTTGTAACAACCCTCCAGGTGCTTCTGATGCTCAAGCGTGAGAACCGCTTGTGTGGGTATTTCCAAGTTATTTTCTCACAGCATCTCAATAGACCGCATGCTAAGCTGCTTCAGTCGTGTCCAGCTCTTTGCAACGCACAGACTGTAGCCCACCAGGCTCCTCTGTCCACAGGATTTCCCAGGCAAGAATACTGGAATAGATTGCCATGCCCTCCTCCAGGGGATCTTCCCGACCTAGGGATTGAACCCATGCCTCTTACAACTCCTACGTTGATAGGTGGATCCTTTACCACTAGCACCACCTGGGAAGCCCCTCTCAATAGACTGCTGTGCTGCTGCTAAGTTGCTTCA
Organism: Ovis canadensis; assembly: GCF_042477335.2. NCBI lineage: Eukaryota > Metazoa > Chordata > Mammalia > Artiodactyla > Bovidae > Ovis > Ovis canadensis. The sequence continues at coordinate 39,069,165 of NC_091727.1, read as the reverse complement.
GTTGTGTCCGACGCTGTGCGACCCCATAGACAGCAGCCCACCAGGCTCCCCCGTCCCTGGGATTCTCCCGGTAAGGACACTGGAGTGGGTTTCCATTTCCTTCTCCAGTGCATGAAAGTGAAAAGTGAAAGTGAAGTCACTCGGTTATGTCCGACTCTTCATGACCCCATGGACTGCAGCCTACCAGGCTCCTCCGTCCATGGGATTTTCCAGGCAAGAGTACTGGAGTGGGTTGCCAGTGCCTTCTCCGTCTCAATAGAATAGTGTTTCTATTTGTTGTTTTTCAAGGAAACTGCATTTGGGATTTCAGGACAGGACCTTTGGGAAGATGGCATTGAATTGCCTGAAGCGTTTACTGGTGGCAGGGACCACTGCAGGCTCAAGGGGAAAAGGAAAAACACCTTTGGATAACACCATCTGCCTCACATCTGGCATGCTAGGCGGCTGTGTGCATACTTGAAAAGTTTCCTCCAGCTGAAGGCCACCAGTGTTTGCTTGTTGCAAATGTGTTCTTTGAAATGTTTTGTGTGTTAAAATGTGAAGAAAGCTGGGAACAGCCTTTGGGATATATCTCTCCTCCTCTAAACATTGTCTCCTTTCAGAATATTCTTCTTTCTTCTGCAGAATTTCCTTATGCAAATCCCAAACCAGCCAGTCAGGTCCAAGTGGCTTTTGCTGGTGCCCTTGTCCACAGTGAGTGGCCCTCTTTCTGTCCATGAAAAGCCTCAGAAAGCTTTTAGCTCTGAAGAGATGGTGTGTCCTCTGACAATGACTCTTAGCCCAGGGCAGCTGTGCATTCCTTCTCAAGGCTCAGCTCTCCCCTTCTTGTTCTAGAACTTTCTCCTTTGCTGTCAGGGTCAGTGGTGTCACAGCCTTGGGCCCTCAGGTGAACACTTAATTCTTTGCCATCAGAGAGTTTATAAATGTTGTCACTTAGTTTGGAAATCTCAGCGACAGTGAGGCTTGAGGGTGAGGTGAGAGGAATCCCCGAGTCCTCTTGCCCACGTCTTGGCTGTGTCTTTGTTTAAAATGAGGAGGGGCCTCAAGGACCTCATGAGCTGATGTGGATGGGTGCGTTCTTGATGTGGATCTCCCCTCTGAACAGAATTGTGAAGAAGTAGAATCACTTCATTTGCCTGGAGACAGAGGAGATTTGATGGCCGCCTGAGGTGAATCTGGAGAAAGGGAGAACTTGAATCCACCTCAGAGTCTCCCTCAGTCACTACCTTTATCTGGAACCTTCTGCTGAAGGGCTTGCTGCAGCCTCCCTCCTTTCTTGGATTTTCTCTGTCTCCGTTGACCTCTGTGGAGAACAGTTGAGCCTTTGGAAGACCATAGGCTGTTGCTGTTGTTCCGCTGTCTGGTTTTACTTTATAGGCCAGACCTTTTTTGGTTCTGTCTGTGTTGAGTGCCAACAGTCAGCCTCCAGGGCTTCAGGAATGCCCTTGGTGGGAACTGGAGCTGGCATTTGTGGAGGGCCTCTGCTTTGTGCCGATCTCTTCAGAGTTAGGTGCCTGTCTTTTTCCTGTCTTGCCTCTTTCCCAGCTTTAGGCAATGGGCCAAAAAGTAAACAATAGAAGGAGACTTAACTGGAAAAAAAATATTTTTCCCTTGGATGAGAGTAATGCCTTCATTTATAAAGTTATCCTTTTAACTTTCTTTTTGTTAGCTGTGAGAATATGGTCACAATTAAAATTGCACAAGCCACATGCTGTCTTAATTGTCTCTGCTAATTCAAGGCAGAGTGCCTGGGGACCCCAGATACCATCAACTCTCCTAAAGTTGTCCTTTGGGGGTCTTGTACAAAAGAGTTTGAATGGAGGATGGAGCATTCTCTCAGATGAAGAGCTGTAGAAGCAAGGCCATCTCTCAGGTCTTGTGCCTGGCAGGAGTCACAGGCTGTATACAGATCTGATACTTTTTTCTTACCAGCTCCTCATGTTACCACTATTATTATTTTTTCTTTGATGAAATAAAGTTGAAGAGCAGCCTTAATGGGGAAAGAAATTACATAAAGGTGTAAGAGAGGGAAGAAGGGTCCTTAGTAGGATGGAGCTACAGTTGCCCAGCAAGCGGTCCATTTATTGCATTTCCTCCCTTCCCTCTCTTCCCCAGTCCATCATTACGATTATGCCTTCTGGGAGGCCTCCCACATGAACCACCTGCACTTTACCTTTGAGTTTTCTGGGGACATTCACATGAAGAATGGCTCAGCTGGAACTTAAACCCAAGATTCAGAGTTCTTTCTACTGGTGAACTGATTCCTGCCAAATAGAGCTGCCTAGCTTAGAAAGTGAACTGTAATTCACACTTTTAGGAGGAAGCTTGAGGAGTGTTTCAGCTAGCTATTGCTGTGTAAGATACTCTCCTAAAACTTACAGGCACTTCATCTGGGATGGCAGGGCCTCTCTCTCTACCTCTTTACAGTCTCCTATTCTCTATATTCTTTCTCTTTCCTCCATGTTGTCTTTCTCCCCAGCAGACTAAGTGTACTTTTGAACATGTAGATGGTTTCCCAGGGGATGAAAGCCAAAGCTGCCAGGGCCCTGAAGGTCTAGGCATATCGCTTCTGTCACATTCTATCCATCAGAGCAAATTGCAAAGCAAGCATACTTTCAGGGTGGTGGTGGTAGTAGATGGACTCCACCTCTTAAGATAGCAACAGTGGTATACACGTGCAGGGTGGGAGGAATTGTTGCTGGCCAACTTTGCAAGCAATCCACTGTAGGGCTGGTCTGGAAGAGCATATTGGAAATGTGAGCTTAATTTCCCAGGATGTTTGCTGGGTGCATTCTGATTAAATGCTGGACCCCAGATTAGCTATATAAATGTGTTAGACTGTTTAGCTGCAGAAGGTGGCAGGCCCAGATTCACTGCAATCCATAGAAATGAATAAATCTGTAGTCCTGGGAAAATCCAACGTTTTCCCCAATGCTGACTGGTACTAGAATCATTTCTGTTGTTTATTCCCTAGTACTTCTCTCTCTTACTTTTATCAAAGGCAGATTTTGTTACAGAAAAGGTAGCTCAAAATAAATCATAAATCTAAAAGCTGTGTGTGTGTGTTCACTCAGTTGTGTCCGACTCTTTGTGACCCCATGGACTGTAGCATGTCAGGCTCCTTTGTCCCTGGGATTTTTCAGGCAAGAATACTGGGGTGGGTGGCCATTCCCTTCTCCAGGGGATCTTCATGACCCAGGGATCAAACCTGAATCTCCTGTGTCTCATGCATTGACAAGCAGATTATTTGCCACTGAGCCATCTGGGAAAGCCACATATAAAACCAACAACTGTGAAACTTCATGATGATAATATGAGAGGGAATCTTTGTGAGCTTCAGTTACACAAGGCTTTCTTAGTTATGATACCAAAAGCATAATCTATAAAATTGAAAAAAAGTATTTCATCCAAATGTAAAACTTCTGTTCTTTGAAAGACATAGTTAAGAGAATGAAAAGACAAGCCATAGACTGGAGAACATACTTGCAAAAGATGTAGCTGATAAATAATTTTTATCCAGAATATATAAAGAGTTCTCTAAATTCAATAATAAGATAACAAGTAACCCAACTTAAAGAGTGGCAAAATATTTTAACAGACACTTCAGCAAAGAAAGTATGTGAAAAGATGCTTAACATCTTTATCCACCTACTAGCTGGATGAACTTGACCAGCATGGTTTTTGCTTGCATCTGCCAACTGTGAACAATGCCACCTGCTCTCCTACGGAAGTAATCTGTGATGTACTGTGCATATAGAAGTTATGGTTATAACTCCCAAAAAACAACTTGCTCACATTCTCTTCCTTGTAGAGGGCTGACTAGCCATTTTCTCTCTCTCCCTTACTGGACTTTATGTGACAGACACCCACAAATTGCTGGCCATGACTGTGAGGTAACCACTAGCCACTAGCAATTTGAGACAGGTCATTTACTGTAAGTCAAGTGGACGTGGGTGTCTCCCACCATGCTTTTCCAAGCCAGCCTGGTTTTTAGGTCTCCCTAAAAAATCTCTCAATGCCTACTTTTTCTGCCCTCAAGTGTCCTTATGTCCTTTCATTTCAAGGAACTTGCATCATTTGTGCCCGATAACAAAGGGCTTTAGTTGTTCCTTGGTACTATCAATACCTAAGAGATTTGCTTTGACCTTAAGTTTTTCTTTGAATTCATTTGTAATCTGAAATGGATTATTTTATATTTTCATATGTTATTTTTTTTCTCCATGACCTAATGTTAAATGCTGAATGCTTAATAAGGACACTTATTACATGAGGAGTAAGTGACAGAATATTTTTTTCATCTAGTTTCTAAATTTGGATAAAGAAGCCAGGATGAACAGCTGCAGTAACCCAAGTAATTTTCCATTTCCATGAATCCCAAAGGCCCTCTTCATGTATTTAACATTCCTGAAATCCCTAATATTAAAAAAGTGAATACACAGTTGTTATTAAAAAAAAAAAACAGCTTTATTGAGGTATAGGTGCATTAGGTGCGTACTCTGTTGTGTCTGACTCTTTGTAACCCCGTGGATTGTAGCCCACCGGCTCCCCTGTCCATGGGATTTCCCAGACAAGAATACTGGAGTGGGTTGCCATTTCCTTCTCCAGGGGATCTCCCCAACCCAGGGATCAAGCCTGTGTCTTTGCCGTTTCCCACATTGGCAGGCAGGTTCTTTACCACTGCACCTCCTGGGAGGCCCATTTTTTGAGGTATACTCAGCATATAATAAACTCCATTGAATTTCCTTTGCACTTTTTAAAATAATTAATTGGCAGGGTTTTTTGCTGATCTGTTTCTTCTTTATTCTGGCCCATTGATCTTTGCGCCTATTCCTTCAATAATGTCATGTTATTTGGATTATTGTAGCTTTGTAAATAGTCTTAAAATTGGGTAGTGTGCTTCTTCCAGATTTATTCTTCTTTTTCAAAATTGTTATGGTTATACATTCCATATAAACTTTAGAATAAGCTTGCCTCCATCGACCTAAGAAGCTTGCTGGAATTCTGATTGGAATTATGTTAAATCTATTAATCAATTTGGGCAGAATTGGCATCCTTACTATTTTGAATCTTCTAATCCACCAACAGGATTATCTTTCCATTCATATAGATCCTTTTTTATTTGTTTAATTAGCATTTTTAGGTTTTCTGCATACAAATCTGGTACTTTTTAAATTTAAGATTTATACAGTCATCCCTTGGTATCTGTGAGATTAGTTTCCAGGACCTGCTGTTGATACCAAAATCCACAGATGCTCAGGTCCTGTAGGATGCCCTCCATATTTGCAGAATCTATATCCGTGGATTCAACCAACCACAAATCAGAAACAGAGATGGAGTTCATTGAATCAGACAATGCAGAACCTGCAGATGGAGAGGGCTGACCATGTATTTATTGAAAAAAAATCTGCATGAGTGGACCTGCACAGTTCAAACGATGGAGTTGGTTGAATCAGACAGTGCAGAACCTGCAGATGGAGAGGGCTGACCATATATCTATTGCAAAAAAATCTGCATAAGTGGACCTGCACAGTTCAAACTCATGTTGTTTAAAGGTTAACTATACTTAAGTATTTTGTTTTCTGGAGCTATTTTAGAAATGGTTATTTTTTAAAATTCATTTTCTAACTATTTTTTAGCATATAAAAATACTTGTGATTTTGGGGTTTTGACTTTATATTCTGCAACCTTGCTAGCCTCAAGAGTTATTTGTAGATTGTTTAGGAGTTTCTATATAAATAGTAATGCCACCTGTGAATGGGGACTTCTTTCCAGTCTGCCTTCCTCCCTCCTTCCCTCCCCCTCTGCTTTCTTTGTTTCATCTTATTGCACTGGCTAGGATTACTAGTATAATGTTGAATAAGAGTAGTGCAAGTAGATGTCTTTCCATTATTCCCTATCACTGGTAGAAAGCATTCAGTCTTTCACCATGAAGTATAATGTTAATTGTAGGCTTTTTGTAACTTTTCTTCATCAGGTTGAGGAAGTTCTCTTTTCTTCCTAGTCTGCTGGGATTTTTTGTCATGGTGTTAAAATTCAACAAATGTTTTTCCTGTGTCAATTATATGATCATGTGAATTTTCTTCTTTAGTCTGTTAATGTGGCAGATTACATTGGTTTTTTTTTTTTTTGATTGATTTTTTAAAATATTAAGCCAGCCTTCCCAGTATCTATATCACTTGATACTGGTATATTATTCTTTTTATGTATTTCTGAGTTTTGTCTGTTAATATCACTTTGGGGACTTTTGCATCTATGCTGATGACAGATATTGTCCTGTAGTTTTATTTTCTTGTGATTTCCTTGTCTGGTTTTAGCATCAGCTTAATGCTGGCCTCATAAAATCTATTTGGACATGTTTTCTCCTCATCTACTTTCTGGAATAGATTCCATAGAATTGATATTATTTCTTCTATAAATATTTAGTAGAATTCACCAGCGAAATCATCTGCACCTAGAAACTTTAACTACAAGTTTAATTTCCTTAATATCTTGGAGACTATTCAGGTTATTGATTTCATCCTGGGTGAGTCTTAGTAGTTTGTAATTTTTGAGGAATTGGTCTACTTTATCCAGGTTGTTAAAGTTATGTGTAGTGTTGTACATAGTATCTGAAATGATATCCCCTGCTTTATTCCTGATATTGGTAATTGCTTTCTTTCTCAGTCTTGCCAGAGTTGTATCAATTATATGAATATTTTCAGAGGACCAACTTTTCATTTGATTGATTTTTCTCTATTCTGTATTATGTTGTTTTATTGATTTCTGCTTTTATGTTTATTATTCCTTCTTCCCTTGGCTTTATTTTATTCTTCTTTATCTAATTTGTTAAGGTAGAAGCTGAGATTATTGTTTTGAAACCTTTTCTTTTTCCTAATATGAGTGTTCAGTGCTATAAATTTCCCTCTAAGCACCACTTTAGCTGCATCCCACTGTACTCTTTCTTCTCTCCTTCTTGAACTCAGATGCCTTGAATGTTAGACCTTTTGATCTTGTCCTGTAGGCTCCTGAGCAATAGTAAAAAATAAACCAAGCTAGGGAAAGACAGAAGACAAAAATGACCCAGCAATCCCACTATTCAGCATGTACTGAGGAAACCATAATTGAAAAAGACACATGTACCTCAATGTTCATTGCAGCACTATTTACAATAGCTGGGACATGGAAGCAACGTAGATGTCCATTGACAGATGAATGGATAAGGAAATTGTGGTTCATATACACAATGGAATATTAGCCAGCTATAAAAAGGAAGTCATTTGAGTCAGTTCTAATGAAGTGGATGAACCGAGAGCCTGTTATACAGAGTGAGGTAAGTCAGAAAGAGAAGGACAGATACCGTATATTAATGAATATATATGGAATCTAGAAAGATGGTACTGATGAAGCTATTTGCAGGGCAGCAAAGGAAAAACACAAAGAACAGACTTGGACACAGTGGGGAAAGGAGACAGAGGGATGATTTAAGAGAATAGCATTAAAACATATACATTACCAGGTGTGAAATAGATAGCCAGTGGAGTTTGCTGTATGATGCAGGGAACCCAAAGCCAGTGCTCTGTGACAGCCTAGTGGGGTGGGAGGGGGTTGGGGGGGGTTCAAGAGGGAGGGGAAATATGTATACCTGTGGCCAATTCATGTTCATATATGGCAAAACCATCACAATATTGTAGTTACCTTCTGATTACAAAAAACAAACAAACAAACAAACCACGGATGATCTCCCTATCCTCTTGAGACCACAGCTTCTCCATTGAGAAAGTTTCCCTTACCCAGAGTCTCAGGTGCCTACTGGCCCATGTTGCTACCGCTACCATCTCTCCTGCCCATTGCTACAAGATTACTTGGGAACTGGGACCCAAGAGAACAAAGAAAGGAAACAAGCAAGCAAAAACTGGAGAATTTTCTCCATTCTCTGAGCATTAGGAATCATCTTTCCCACTGTTTGAGCCAGAACTAGAGAGATTCTTCTAGAACTCTCTCTGCATCCAGTGTCCACTTGTGTATTCAGAATGACTTGAGTTCAGCCCAGTGGAACATCACCACCAATTCAGTGGTACTTCAAATTCTGCCTTCTTCTCCAGTGTACTCGCTGATGTTTCCTTTTCAGAGTCCTTAGATAGCTATTCAGTGCGTTTTGTTCAGGTTTTTAGTCACATTCAGTAGGAAAGAAGAGGTGTGGAGTATGATTACTCCAACCTACCCAGAATTGTAATCATGTGACCTGTTTTTCTAAAATTCCATGATCTTTTTGATTCTGGCCACATAGACAATTTGCTTTCTTCTTTCTTTTTCTCTTTCGTTTCTCCTTGTCTTTCTTTCCTGTGTTTTCTTGACTGCGGTACCAAGTAGATCATTAGACCTTGAAAAGTAACTTTTGACTTTGTTGCAGATGGTGAAAATTCTTTTGTATGAAGTTTTGTAAAAATTATGATTTAGAGAAATGGTTGGAATACTTATTGGAAAACACTGTCTGCTTTCCAAACATATATTTACTAGTATAAGAGAAGAAAAGAATCATAATTTAAAGCATACAGAATACTGATCTTATGGAGTCACCCTGAAAGCGCAATAGGATAACATATCTGTATCTGACACAGGTATATAATTTTTGTCCCTTTAAGCAAACCCAGTTCCATCCAAAGCTGTTTTCTCATGAGGTCATGACAACAAATATATGTTAATAATTAAAGGAACCTTTGCTTTATTAAATAGTTCATTGGAGCAGTGATTGAACAATGCTGCCTTCAGTCTGAGTAATGGAAATTGTGGAATTGGGACAGAGTTAGTAAAACGTAATCTTTCATGCAGATGGGGCTTTTGGTAAACTTCTCAATTAATTGCTCTTTCCTTTGGGCACTTGTATTGGTGTCCTAAAACACTAAGCAGCTTTAAAACACAGTTATCTATATCTTATCTGAAAGTACAGACAATTATCTATAAAAGACTGAAGTGTGAAGAAGTGTGTGGCTTCTCTGTATGGGTCATGTACAAGGGTCCTAGCACAGTGATTAGCTCAGCTCTTTCTTTTTTTGGCTGTGTCACACAGCATACGGGATCTTAGTTCCCCGACCAGGGATCAAACCAGTGCCCCTTGCAGTGGAAAGGTGGCATCTTAACCACTGGACTGCCAGGGAAGTCCCTGCCCAAGCTATTTCTAATCACACATGAACTAGCCACACATCCTTATTTTGAATGGACATCTGAAATTGCCTGCAGCACAATTCCTCAGTGATCGCCGAGACTCAGAAAACGGCATTCATGTTAACATCCAAGTTCTGTTCAAAACATCCAGAAAAGAGCCAAATCCTCCAATTTGATGAACTCTTTTGAAGTCTTGTGAGCCAACTATGTTGACATGTAATTCATCATTAGCTTAGAAAAACACTTTCAGAATATAAATCAGGCTTGAAGTCTAAGATGGAATGATGCTCCTTTCCATCAGAGCATCTCACCCTGCTGTTTCAGATCCTCTCTTCTTTTCTCCAGCAATTGCCATAAATCAGTCCCATCTCCCTCCTCATCTGTGTTCTTTTGCTCACACTCTTGAAATCAAGTCTTTCTCTCTGATGCAATGCCTGTGTCTTAATTTGAATATCTTAGATAGAATGCCCTGACTCCATGCTTAAACAGGAAGAAACTAAAGCTGTGAGAGGTGGTGGGTCTGACCATAAGCACACAGGTGGGTGGGAGCAGGGCTGGACGAGGCTTCCTAGCATGCCACCCCATTGTTTCACTCTGAATCTTTTAGAAAGGCACTGTTCTGATCGCAGAACCTCACCTCTGAAGACACTGCATTAGATTTTTAATCCACTCACAACTAAAAATACCACATCTAGTTTTTCATCTGCTCACAACTTTCCACACTTTTTCTCTCTTTTGGGGGGGCGGGCTGCACCACATTGCATGCAGGATCTTAGTTCCCTGACCAGGGATTGAACCCATGCCTGGTGCAGTGGAAATGTGGAGTCCTAACCACTGGGCTGCCAGGGACATCCCTCTTTCCACATTAAAAATAATTTATTTACTTATTTTTGGCAGTGCTAGATCTTTGTTGCTCTGCAGGCTTTTTTTCTCTAGTTGCAGAGAGCGGCGGCTACTCTCTAGTTGCAGTGTGCAGGCTTCCCATTGCGGTGGCTTCTCTTGTTGTGGAGCGTGGGCTCTAAGGCACTCGGGCTTCAGTAGCTGCAGCTCCCAGGCTCTAGAGCATAGGCTCAATTAGTTGCTCTGCAGCATATGGGATCTTCCTGGACCAGGGATCAAACCCATATCTCCTGCACTGGCAGGTAGATTCTTTACCACTGAGCCATCAGGAGAGCCCTACACTCTAAGCATATGAAAGGAAGTCACCTTGTGATGGTGTCAGAAGTCACGATCCTGCTTGTGATCCGTTCCTTAATCTGAGTGCTTTGGCCTGCGTGTGTTCAGTTTGAGACAAGTCATTGAATGATATACTTTTCTTTAAATGAAACATTTGTAGAAAGTCTACAGGAGATCAGTGATTGGTGGTGGACCGGTTGGGAAAAGCATAAGAGGAGACCAGTAGCATAGGGCAGGAGCCCTAATTTTGTGTCTGGGCTTCCAAACTGAATATTCTGCTAATGCTCTTTATTGTGCAACAAGTCACCGCTCTCATCCATCTTAAAAATTCATTTTCCTCTTAAAGCCCTTTTATCCTGCTCTCCAGGGTATTTTGGCTTCCTGGCGCCTGCATAATCTTTGTACCATCAGCGCTGCTGAATCTTACTTTAAAAGAGCCATTTGCTGTAGCTGAAAATCATAGCGATAATCATGCAGGGATCTTGGCCCCCACCCCAGGGTTCTTACTTGTTTAATATTTGCTAACAAGCCAGGGCACATCTGGATTTATAGTTTCCCTGCACGCCTGTGCTCTAAGGCTCCAACGTATATGTGTGAGAGGCTGTAGTTTTCTTTTCTAAATGACAGCTCTGAGACCTCTTGTTTCTCTGCTTTTACATTGAATCTGAGATAGAGGAAATGCTTATTCATTGAGGCTTCTCTCTCTCCCATCCCCCACGTTTCTTTTCTAGCAGAAGGGGCAGGAGACCAAGTGTGTAACCAACAGTGGATTGAAAGCCACAGCTCCATCCCTCCTCCTCAGGACTGATGGAATGATCCTTGTAGGTGTTCAGGACTTGCCTTTTTAGTCTTCCTCTCTCGTCTTTTGTCTCTTCCTCTATCTTTCTGCCCATCTCTCCCTCCCCACATGTTGTTCTTCAGTGACATCGGTTGATCCTGGGTCAGTGTGGGAGGCATTATTTAGTAGTCTAATTGCACCAAATCCTAGACTCTTAACCTTGGAGAGGGCCTTTAGGTTCCCAGCCCACTGCCCAGAGCAGGAACCCCCATCTCACTCACCCTGCCAGCATCCTCCACCCTTGTGGGAACAGGTCCAGGCTCAGTGAGTTTTGATGGTATCTCAAGATGGTCTCAATGCCTTGGAAAACCCTGGCTCAAATGGAGCTGAAACCAGCCTCTGGATAACTTCCAGACATTGTCTCTGGTTTTCACTTTTGGAATTATACAGAGTGAGTCTCCTTGTCTCTGTGTTGATCCAGGAGAAATCAAAACATAGGGATTCTATTTCCCTGAAGTCTCATTTTCTTCAGACTATAAATCTAAAGTTTCCTCACCTTTTAACAAACTTTATACTTTTTTGGTTACTTATTTACTTGCTATGAAAGGTAGCCCACATTGGTCATTTAGGGGGTTCTTCTTTCTAGCATCTTCTAGCATGTCAGTAAAGTAGCCTCAAGAAGGAGCCTAAATGGTATCCCCAGGTGCAGTTGGTTCAGTATTCTGTGATTTAGTGTCTCTTGTCCTTTTCCTGGTCACTGTCACTGTCTCTTTTGTTTTCTTGGGTTGGCCAAAAAGTTCATTTGGGTTTTTCTGTAAGAAGCTACTTCATCTGTTAGCTCACAGTCTGGCAGCTAGCTGACCGTTCTCTCCCAAGTCTGTCAGTTCTGCCCATACTGGGTCTGAAGAGCTTAAAGGGAAGAAGAATATAAGACTTCCTGTTCATAATCTTCTAGGTGTCCAACTGGCTATTGCCTCTGATGATTTCTTCATCTGTACTGTTGTGTCTACTCATAGCCAGTGCTCCCCGCCCCCCAGTCCACCTCTGTGTCCTCCTGCAGCCCAAGTGGACGGTTCCCACTCCTGGTGGCAGCTCTTCACCTCACATGTCCCTTTGTCTCAGAGACTCTGCCAGCAGACTTTCTCCAGTGTTTTGGGACCTGGCTTGGCAGAAGGTTCTAGAAAAAATAGGTTTACCACCACTGGGGCCAGCCTTCTGCCTAGACAGGGCAGGTGTCAGAAGACAAAGGCCTGAACTGCCGAATCCCATTGCAGTTCCCCAGAGGGTCCCCCATGGGAGTGTGTCCCCATCAATCGCCCCTGGAAGCAGCCTGCACCTTAGCACATCTTCATGGACTTTTCTCTTTTTCTCCTTTGTCAATTTCCCTACTTCCACACCAGGCTTACTGGGATCACCTCCCCAGTGACCTACCTACATCATTATCTCAGGGCCTGTTTTTGGGGGAACACAACTAAGATCCTGTCCTCTGCAGCTCTGTATCATCTCCAAATTGTTGATCGAAAAAAAAAATGCACCACCTAAAAGTTGAGAATTATGCTTTACTTCGTGGATTTTTTTCTTTTTTTTTTTTTGAGGGGGGGTGGTAAGCCCAGATGACAGCTTTTTAAATTGCTCTGAGGGATTTTCCCCAAGAGGTAAGGGAGGAACAGCATAAAGAAGAGTGTTTGCAGCAAAAACCAAGTAGTTGAAACATCAAAAGATGAAAGAAACCAGATATCTCCAGGCAATGAATTTAGCACTTTTCTGTGTATGGGAAGATGTGAAAGTCTGGGCTCATGAAAATCATTCCTTAGATATGCACCTTAACCATCTAGGGGCAGTATCCTGCTTTTCTCCTTCTTGAGTCCCCTTAGGATGCACTGCTCGTGGCAACTGCAGGGACTGAGAGTTTGATGGCTGCAACATCTTTTGTTTACTGATAAGGCAGGTGAAATTTTTCATCCACAAAATCTATTCTTAATTCTTCTCTTACTCATAGTCTACACAGAGCCCTATTGCACATCTCCTGACTGTTACACATTTGTGGCTTGTGAAATCTATTTAGTGGGTCATGCCAGCACTTTTGCAACACTTGAATAGAGTAGAAAATATAAGAGGGCATCACACCTTAAATATTGCCTTGCAGAACTTATTTTTCAGTCACATGAAGGTACGTGTGTAGTGACTTACAAGATAACATTTCTTTCTTAATGTGGGTTGTGGTCAAAAAAATTGTAAAATCCCTGCTTTTACAAACACAATGTATAAATCAGTATTTTTTAGGGTATTTACAACCACTGAATGTGTTATCGTCCAGTCACAGGGATGTCAAGTGAGGATGTATGGGTCTTGATGCAGATAAGATGCCCTGTATCAGAGGAGACATTCTCTTCAGTAAGTGAAGGAAATGAGGCTAACCAAAGCTGATTCCAAAGTATCACCATTAAAAAAAAAATAAGATACATGTACCCCAATGTTCATAGCAGCACTATTTACAATAGCCAAGACATGGAAGCATTTAAATGTCCATTGACAGATGAATGGATAAAGAATATGTGGTACATATATACAATGGGATATTACTCAGCCATTGAAAGAATGAAATAATGCCGTTTGCAGCAACATGAGTGGACCTAGAGATTATCAAACTAAGTGAAGACAGACAAAGACAAATATCATATGATATCACTTAAAAAATGATACAAATGAACTTATATACAAAACAGACCCACCCGCACAGCAAACATATGGTTGCCAAAGGGGAAAGGGGAGGGGGAGGGATAAATTAGAAGTTTGAGATTAGCAGATACAAACTATTATATATAAAATAGATAACCAACAAGGACATACTACATAGGACCAGGAACTCTACTCAAGATCTTGTAATAACCTATAAAGGAAAAGAATCTGAAAAATAAATATATATAACTGAATCACTGTGCTGTACATCTGAAGTTAACATGATGCTGTGAATCAACTATACTTCAAAAAACCTCCCTCCCAAATTCTTCCTATTTTCTGTTTAGTGATATATTCTAAAATAAAGCCTAGGTTGGAGTTAGAATTTTCCCATCTGTAGCTTCCATAGTTCTATCTGTTTGAAAATTGCCCACCCTTCATCTTTGACATTTCTTTGATTTTCTTTAATATTTCTGTGATTACGAGGGATAATTGCACAATACATTCTTTCAGGCCCTGAAATGTCGTTTCCCTGAATCTGGGCATTTGAGCTCAGGTAAGGCACCAGCTGGGGTCTTACTGACCTTGTTTCAAGGCCCTTCTCTTAATGCTTGGCTTTTCCTAGCTGGTGATAGTTCATCTGCATGGAGGTGACAGACACACACCCATTGAGAAAATCTGGTTTTTATCTGCATATCTGTCCATGTATACACAGCTTCTCAAGTAGTGTCAAATTCATCTTGATACTCTCATCACATTGAAACTCCTCATTTAGATGAAAATAAATGGAATCTGGGCAGTTTGTGTTCTCATAGGATGAACAAGATGTTGTCCTAGTCTAGTCGCTCTTTCATCAACTCTGCCATTTAATCGTGTTTCGGGCTGGGGTCCTGAGAGCCCCCCCTTAGCAGCAGCAGAGGGTCCACCCACCCGCCTGGGTCTGGGTTTGCCCCACTCTCTGCCTCGTTCCCAAACTCATCCACTTCCTTCTTTCCTTTCTTGACACTCTAGTTCTTTTCTCTATTGCTTTTTTGGGAAATAACTTTATGAAATAGTTGTAAAGTTAGCACTGGGCCATTGAAAAAAATCTGAGAAGACTGAAAAGCATAAAATAAAAAAAGGAAAATCAGATCTCTTCTCATCTACTGTCTGGAGATAACCACTTTGAATATTGCTGTTTAGCTTTCGAGGCTTTTCTGTACACTTGTTCAGTCACAACATCATGGCGGACTCTACGAACCCATGGATTGCAGCACGCCAGGCTTCCCTGCCCTTCACCATCTCTCAGAGCTTGCTCAAACTCATGTCCATTGGGTCGGTGATGCTGTCTAACCATCTCATCCTCTGTTGCCCTCTTCTCCTTATGCCTACAACCTTTCCCAGCATCAGGGAGTTTTCCAGTGAGTTGGCTCTTCGCATCAGGTGGCTAAAATGTTGGAAGGTCAGCTTCAGCATCAGTCCTTCCAATGAATATTCAGGGTTGGTTTCCTTTAGGATGGACTGGTTTGATCTCCTTGCAGTCCAAGGGACTCTCAAGAGTCTTCTCCAGCACCACAGTTCAAAAGCATCAATTCTTCAGTGCTCAGCCTTCTTTATGGTGCAACTCTCACAATTAAAATGATGTTATTTATCCATCTATTTTGGGGTCTTTTTGAAATCTTAAAATTTGTGGTGGACATCTTTTCTTTCTAATTAGCATTGTGTCAGCAAAATGTTGACAGATTTCAAACACTCCGAGAAGTTGAAAGCATTTTTATCGTGAGCCTTCATATGGTACCAACTAGGTTCTCCAATGAACATTTACTATACATGCTGCATTGCATATGTATCTACCCTTCCACCCACCAATACGTGTAGTTATGTTTTGTTTTGTTTTGTTTTGTGGTACCTTGAAGCTTGCTGGATCTTAGTTTCCTGACCAGGAATCAAGCCTGAGGTCCTTACCAGTGAAAGAGCCGAGTCTTAACCACTGGACTGCCAGGGAAGTCCCTTAATACATCTAGTTTTTAAATAAACTTCAGATTATAGACATGTGAACCCCCATGCTTTAATCTGCATACTACCTAAGCTCATTTCAATTACTGTTTTTTAAATCATAGAAAAAAATTATTTTATTTATTTTTGGCTGTACTGAGTCTTCGCTGCTCTGTGGACTTTAGTTGCAGCGAGCAGGGGCTACTCTTCATTGCGGTGCATGGGCTTCTCATTGTCGTGGCTTCTCTTGTAGCGCACAGGCTCTAGGGTGTGCAGGCTCAATAGTCGTGGCACACAGGCTTAGTTGCTCCATGCCATGTTGAATTTTCCTGGACCAGGGGTCAAACCTATGTCTCCTGCGTCGGCAGGTGGACTCTTTACTACTGAACCACTAGGGGAGCCCCTTATCATCGTTTTTAATAACTTATATCACAATTTAACTAGCCCCCTTTTAATGGACTAGTACTTTCAACTTTTTGTTAGTATAAACACCATCACAACAAACATCCTTGTTTATGTACACTTACCTAATTGTTTCCTTAGAATGACTTCTGGAAGTGGCTGCCTCAGATATATGTGTATTTTTAAAGATTTTTATGTGTATTACCAGTTTGCTTTCTGGAAAGAGTCTTCCCAGTTGTCTATCAGTAAGCAATATATATTGGAGAAGGCGATGGCACCCCACTCCAGTACTCTTGCACGGAAAATCCCATGGACGGAGGAGCCTGGTAGGCTGCAGTCCATGGGGTCGCGAAGAGTCGGACACGACTGAGCGACATCCCTGTCACTTTTCACTTTCATGCACTGGAGAAGGAAATGGCAGCCCACTTCAGTGTTCTTGCCTGGAGAATCCCAGGGATGGGGGAGCCTGGTGGGCTGCCATCTATGGGGTCTCACAGTCGCACACGACTGAAGCAACGCAGCAGCAGCAGCAGCAAGCAAAATATATGAGTATTTCCCCATACTCACCAACACTAGATTTTATCAATCTTTTAAAGTTTTTCTAGAGGAATTTCACTGGTGGTCCAGTGGTTAAGACTCTATGCTTCTAATGCAGGGGGCCCAGTTTTGATTCCTGGTCAAGGAACTATGATCTCACATGCCATATGGTGTGGTCAAAACCAGAAAAAAGAAAGGAAAAGTTTTCAAATCTGTTTGGGAAAATATAGTTTATGAATTTAATTTGTAAGCCTTTTGTGCTTTTATTCTTTCCCAGACTTCACATCCCTTCTCATTTTGCCATGGTGGTCAGTACTTCCCTGTCTTCCTCCCTTGGTCAGTCTAGATTCAGAGCCGCCATCTTCCCGCTGCAGAGATGGAAAGTTCCATTGTCTGCTTGGGTGACTTCACAGATTAGGCCCTGCCTCCATTTGATTCAGGGGGCCCCCCTGGTGGCTTAGATGGTAAAGAATCTGCCTGCAATGCAGGAGACCCAGGTTCAATCCCTGGGCCTGGAGAAGGATATGGCTACCCACTCCAAAATTCTTGCTTGGAAAATCCCATGGAGAGAGGAGTCTGGCGGGCTATAGTCAGTGGGGTCACAGAGAGTCAGACATGACTGAGGAACTAACACCCACCTGCCCATTTGACCCAGTTCTGTTGCTTGAGCCCCAAGAGGGCTTTTCTGTCCACTTGGATATACTGTCATTCCCCCTTGCCCAGATTTATTTGACCCACACAGAAAGTTTCTCCTGAGCGTTGATCATGGCAATGGTAGGGTGTTGGCTTACATACAAAGGAAGAAAAATTTTAAGTGGACTTTAAGGATGAGCTTCAGACTGTTCTGGAGATAAAAGCTGAAAGCTGCTTGAGGCTAGGCTGGGATGTCTACATTTTCAAACTCTAAGTTTTCATCGGGACACACTGAGTCCTTGCTGTCCGCATCAGAGTATCTTCCCAGACCATTTCCAGATCTTAAGATTCTCTCATTTTATTGACAAAACATGCCTTTTAGTTGAGGCCCAAATGGTCATTCTTAAGAACTTCAAGGATAAACAATTTCTTATAATTGCAAACAAATGAGAAACCAATGTAACAAACTTTTTGCATTGAAGACATTATAATTGCTTCAGTTTAAAAAAATGTTTGTTTTTAAATGAAACATTAGTAGAACAAAAGAACGTTTATTTAATATGGATAAAGTAATAAAAAACCAAATCCTTCTGTGTTTACCAGCCAGCTTAATAAAAAGAACATTACCGACACGAACATTAAGTGTTACCTTGAAGTCCTTGTTATGCTTCTCTTGGATTCGAGTCCTTCTGTCTCTTAAGAAGTAACCAGTATCTAACTCGGGGTTTATCATTCCTCTGGTGTTCTTTATAGTATTACTGGGATATGTTTATATCTCTAAAATGTATTATTTACATTGCAAGCTTTTGACCTTCGTGTAAATGAAGTCACACTGAATGCATTCTTTTGTGACTTGCTTTTTTCACTCAATATTAGATTCTTGAGATATGTTCACATTGTTACCTGTAGTTTGTTTAGTCAAGTTACTATATAAAATCCCATTATATAAATATGCCATAGTTTATTCATGTTACTCTTGGTGTGCATTTGGGTTGTTGCTAGTTTTATAAGAAACAGTGCTGTTGGGAAGATCTTTGTTCATTTCTCTGGAACAGTGCGCAGGAATTTCTCTAGAATAAATACTTGGGGGTGGAATAGCTGGATCATAATACATGTATAACTTTGACTTTCTTCAATAATACCAAATAATTTACTAAGGAGACTGTACCCATTTAAACCACTATTGTGTGTTTTTACTGCTCAACATCCTTATTAGCACTTGATCATAGGTTATCAAATGTTTACCAACTTGGTTTGATATGAAATGGTATCCCAGTGGTTTTCATTATTATTATTGAGATTTTAGTAATAATAGCCATAATAATGTGGTTATGGATTCTCATGGGAGAATTTTTTTTGTCTTCCACTCAATGCCAGTGTATAAGACAAAACCTTTTCTTTGTAGCCCCACTACACGAGGTAGATTTATTTCTACACACTCTTTATACTGAGTGTGTAGACCTTTGATATATTAGCTTTATGTAGGGGGTGGTGGTGGGAGGTGGGAGGTCTCCTTTGAAACTGCCAATCTTGAGTGGTCCCTGGAGTTTGTCTTCTGAACCTAAATCTTCACTGGTCTCTGGATATCAAAGCTCAGTTTTGGTAGTTTCCCTTAAAAGGGAAAGTGAACCTCAGTAACTGCTTACCCCAGGTTCCCACTTCTGTAATGATTTTGGCTTCTGAGTATTTGTTACTTTTTTGAAAACTCAAAGTGGATGCTCCCCAAATTTTTGTTTAATTTCTCCAGAATTTTTAGCTGACTTTTGTGTGAGCACCGTCAGGTTATAGTGGCTCCCATACTGCCTGAAATCAAGTCCTAATTGCTTGACTTTGAAATTGCTTCTCTTTGAAATTGCTTCTCTTTCCAAACAGCAGTTATTTTTTATTTATTTTATTATTTTTAATATAAATTTATTTATTTTAATTGGAGGTTATTACTTTACAATATTGTATTGGTTTTGCCATACATCAACATGTATCCAGAGTGGAGTAAGCCAGAAGGTAGTTATTTTTTAAATGTATTCATGGAATTAGACTAGAGCAATCTGGTCATTTAATGAGTTGAAGGACACTCGTACCTCCTCAGATTCAGAAACTAGAAAATTCTCAGTGGAGATAGCCACCCCATCACTTGTTCAAGATTTTACAATAAAACGAAGAGCTGTCTTTTGCTAACATTTGAGAATTTCTGCATGTGTTCACCAGGGAGGAGAGTAACAGACTGCCTATGCTGTTTCCTATTTTCTGCTTGTGTTAATTTTTCATTTGCAGTTCCTTCCTCAGCAGTTCACAGAAGAGCAATAGTTCTCAGAGACTTCAGTTTCATGCTCTAAAAATGCTCCTGGTTTACTCTATCTACCTGGGCATCCTTAATAATGAAAAAGATCCACACCCAATTTGATTTTGCTGTGTAGACTTTGAATATGACATGACTACTAGACATCAAGAAAAGCTTTCAAAGACCAATACCAATCAAAACTTTTGTAAGGAATGCACATTAGTGTGTTTGTATTTTTCCTTCTTTTTGGATAGAGTACATGGATTAAATGAAATCCTTTTTTTATTTGTTTTTTTTCCTTCTTTTTTTTAAAAAAAAATTGAAAAATTAAGGCAGTATAGTTGATTTACAGTGTTGTGTTAATTTCTGGTGTATAGCAAAGTGATTTGGTTATACATATAGGCATTCTTTTCTATATTCTTTTCCATTATGGTTTATCACAAGATATTGAATATAGTTCCTTGTGCTATACAGTAGGACCTTGTTGTTTATCCACTCTTGCATATAATAGTTTGCGTCTGGTAATCCTTAACTCCCACTTCATCCCTCCCCCACCCTCTCCCTTGGCAATCACAAGTCTGTTCTCTGTCTGTGAGTCTGTTTCTGTGTCATAAATAAGTTCATTTGTGTTATATTTTAGATTCTATACAGAATTGATAGCATTCGGTATTTGTCTTTCTTTGTCTGACTTCGCTTAGTATGATAATCTCTAGGTCCATCCATGTTGTTGCAAATGGAAGTCTTTTTATTATTTTTTTATGGCTGAGTATTATTCCATTGTATACATGTACCACACTTTCTTTATCCATTCATCTGCCAGTGGACATTTAGATTGCTTTCATGTTTTGACCATTGTGAATAGTGCTGCTATGAATATAGGGATGCATGTATCTTTTAAAAATATATATTTTTTTATTTACCTATGCTGGATCTTAGTTGCAGCACGTGGCATCTAGTTCTTTGATGAGGATCAAGCCTGCGCCCCCTGCATTGGGAGCTCAGAGTCTTAACCACTAGACTACCAGGGCAGTCCTGCATGTCTCCTTATGAATTAAATTTTCTCTGGCTATATGCTCAGGAATGGGATTGCTGGATCATATGGTAGCTGTATATTTAGTTTTTTAAGGAACATCCATATTGTTCCCCATGCTGGCTGCACCAGTTTATATTCCCATCACCAGTGTAGGAAGGTTCCCTTTCCTCCACACCCTCTCTAGCATTATGTGAAATCCTTTATGGAAATCGCCCAGGGTAGCGCCTGGGGCAGTATCTATCCACTAAGCAGGAAGTCCTGCTTCTCCCTAACAAGCCATAGGCCCCTGTGTTGGGACTCAGGGGTGTCTACTTTGGTCAGTAAAACCAAATAAAGGGGTGCTGCCCAGAGCTTCTGCATGATGAAAGGTTGGAAAAGTCACTGAGACTTCATTTACCTTTTATTTGACTGTTTCCTTCTTACCCTGGACTTGTGTCTGCTCATCAGAGTGCTGGAAAATTGCACAGAAAGACATGGCTTGGCCAAGTTCACTTAAGGGTGTATACTTCCTTTTCTACTGGCCCAGGGTTTCTGAGAATTGGCCTCAACTCTGAAAACAGCGACTTGACCAGCTCCACCAGTCCCCATTCTCCAGACAGTCTTGCCTTGACCCTGGGGCTTACTGATGTTTTGAGGTTCTGGAGGAAGAACAAAGGGAACTTGTCACTATAGGCCCTTCTCCAGCAAGAAGCTGGGCAGGGGCCAATGTGCCTGCAGGCTCCTGTATTGACAAGTTGCAGCATCCTGGAGAGCAGCCAAGACATAAAAATGGTAATTTGTGTTTGCATCTGGAATTTCTGAGCTTTCAGTTCTTGGACCAGAGGACTCTCAATAAGAGAAACCAGGATACACATATAAATATCTATATCCGTATTAGTCTCTTTGTTAGACTCTAGATCGCAGATCAAGACCGTCAAATAGCTGGATGACTGTACTAGGAAGAGAAGGAGCCTGAATGCCATGTCCCAGCATGGGGGTGGGGAGCAGCAAATGTGGGATATAGCAGGCGCTGGAGAGAGAATGCCCTTCCCGTTTAGTGTGTACTGAGTCACCCCGAGGCACATCTAGGATTTGACTATATAATGACTTAAAAGGGCTCTTAGGACTCTCCAGGGGGTCTGATTACCAATTAGATGATTTCCAAGGGAAAGCCAAGTTCAAGTTACAAGCAACTAATTTATAAATGCACGTTTGGGACACTGCCAGCTACGTGTGAGAGGCATTTGGGCTTCCCTGTCATCATTGCCTTGAAATCCTGGCAGGGGTACCAGACACACCGTGCTTCTCTGGCCTCTCTGGGGGCAAGGAGCTGCATAAGGTACTTGCTGAGTAATACTAAAAGTTCCTTGATGCAGTATACCACTCCAATTGCCTGTTCTGCTATCTGAAGTTTTCCCCATGAGAATCTGGAGTTTCCACAATGAAAAGGAAGCCATTTGGGGGAACCCTTTATATAATTGGTTGTGTTAAGGCATTATGTAAATATGAGAATGGATCCATGCCTTAATTGATACGGATAGCAAAGATTACTTTCTAAGCTTTTAAAAAATTCTTTAATTAATTAAATCAGTTGATTATTAATTTGGAATTCCTAGGTAAGTCATGTTATGCAGAACCCTTTGTATGGTTGGTTGTGTTAAGGCATTATGTGAATATGAGATTGGATCCATGCCTTAATTGATATGTATAGCAAAGATTACTTTCTAAGCTTTTAAAAAATTCTTTAATTAATTAAATCAGTTGATTATTAATTTGGAATTCCTAGATAAGTCATGTTATGCAGAACCCTTTATATAATTGGTTGTGTTAAGGCATTATGTGAATATGAGATTGGATCCATGCCTTAATTGATATGTATAGCAAAGATTACTTTCTAAGCTTTTAAAAAATTCTTTAATTAATTAAATCTGTTGATTATTAATTTGGAATTCCTAGATAAGTCGTTATACAGTTATTTTCAAGTTCTTTTGAGTGCTACCAGCAGTAAGAAATATATTTTACATCACAGTCCAGAACACACACACACACACACACACACACACACACACAGTGTGTCATCAAATCTAAAACTCCATTGGTTGTTAGTAGCATCCTTGTTTTAGGTTACACCATTCCATTAAATTATAAAGGTCGTCGTGAGTTTAGAGAAATTAAAATGTAAAACTACTTTTTTAGATCAATGAAATATTTATACATATATATATATAATTATATTACTGAACCAGAAGTTTCATAAAATTTTATATATAGTAACTTTTTTTTTCTCATTCTGACCTAATGTATTTTATTTAAAATAAAGCTCGCACTTGTGATCCAGTGGCTGAGGCTCTACAATTCCATGCAGGGGGCCTGCGTTCTAGTGGTCTGGTTCCGTGGTCAGGGAACTAGATCCCATATGCCACAACTAAAACAGAGATCCCACATGCTGCAGTGAGGACTGAAAATCCGAGTGCCCCAACTGAGACCTGGTGCAGCCAAATAAATAAGTAAAAGAAATATTTAATAAAATAAAACTGATCCCACTAAATTTTTTGAATAGCACACTGAAAGTGAAAGTGTTAGTCACTCAGTCGTGTTCAACTCTTTGCGACACCATGAACAGTAGCCCACCAGGCTCCTCTGTCCATGGAATTCTCTACGCAAGAATACTGGAGTGGGTAGCCATGCCCTCCTCCAGGGGATCTTCTGAACCCAGGGATCGAACCCGGGTCTCTTGCACTTTAGGCAGATTCTTTACTGTCTGAGCTACCAGAGAACAGCACACTAAGGTATTTTAAATCTGAGCTATGCTATTGTTTTGAAATATGGAATCAGAGGTGATATTCTGAGGCTGATTTCTTATCCCAAACTGGATGTTGTGATACATCTTTTGGTCATTCATTCAAATGTGAATTGATGGTCTACTGCTTAAGTCAGCCCTCTTGATGGTAAGTGACAGAAACCCATCTTGAACTAGTTTTGGCAGAAGGGAGATTTTGTTTTCTGTCAGGACAGGGAGGGGTATGCTGGTGGGCCCAAGTTATAGTGGAACCTAGGGCTCAAGAACTATGAGGTTGCTCTTTCTCTCTATCCTCTACCTGTCCCTTCTTGTCTGTAATGATTTGATTCCCTTGGATAAGCATTGTCTACAAGACTTAACCTTTGTCATTGACAATGACAGGGCTCATAGCTTCCTTTTACTTTTACTGGATTTTACCACCAGAAAAAAAAATCCCCTGAAGGATCTGATTGTCCCAGCTTGATTCCCGTGATTGTCCCTGTGGTCAGGGGATGGGATCAAGCCATCTCCACTAGGAGCATGTAGGTAGTATGGGGGAATGTTACAGTTCCCCAAAAGGAGGAGGCCTGTTTCCTTCAGAAGAACACAGGGGATGTCCATCATACCTAGAGAAAGGGTAGCAGCAGGCAGGCACTTTGTCCTGGGGTTTAGCCACTCCCCAGAGGTATTACACAAGGCCTGCAGATGATCGTTTTGGAACCCAGGATTGCCATCAGTTCAGTTCCACCTTCTTTATCCCCCAGAGCTTGAGCCTCCCCGTGAAGATAATAATAACTGAAAGCAGCCAGTATGTAACTGTCAGTTCAAGGACACTGTGCAGAAAATCATGCTTTCAAAATTCAAGAGGAAAACTATTCCTGAAAGAAACCTTTCTATTAATACTTCCATCACAGCAGAGCTGGCTAAATATATAGTGCATGAAAGGCTTCAAGTGAAATCCAGGTTTTCATCCTTGGATGCTGGTGTTCCATCCTCTGTCAGGGAACCAGAGAATGTTCCAGAAGGATGAAGCCTCAGGTTTCAGCTGAACAGGCTATAGCCTATCACAGGCAATCCTGTGATGTTCATTGAAGGACTATTTTCTAGCAGTGTTCTTCCTCACATCTCTTTTTCTCTCTCCCTCTCCCTGCCCACCTCCAGTCTTATCTGTCGCCCCTTAATCTACATTTTATCATTCTACAGCCATGCAGTTAAAAGGCTTGCTGCCTACTATCCTCAGTACACGCTGCTGCAGTTTTCTTTTCTTTTCTTAGTATCTCTCTTAACTGAATCTTGTTCTTTTCAGTTTTGCTACAATGCGCCGGAATTTTGTAAATTATACCACCAGTTTACTGCCAAGAATGATATGCCGGTTGCAGCTTTATTTGGGCAGCTTTTCTGAATCTTAAATACCGTATCTGTTTCTGTAAGTACAGCCTTCGCTCAGGGAGATGGTGTTTCACTTTGATGCTGGTGGAACAGCTCCAGCAGATCAGGGGTGTGTAGACAAATGTCTCAAGGGAAAAAAGCCTTTTGAGGTACTCTCGATGGAGTGGCACTTTGTTCACTGAGGCTGAAAGAGAGTAAGGATATGTCTTCCAGATCCTCTCAATGAAACAACAGAGAAGAGTTTATGTCTGTGAGATTTGTGGATGTAGCTTTTGTCTAATGGAATGAATTCCAAGAAGATTCACAGGAGACCCGCAAATTTCTTGATAAGTTTTATATTTGGAAATGTTACCAACATAACTTCCCTGAGAAGTTTCATGTCTGCTTGGGAAGATAGAACTTACACCCAACTGAAATAACTTCTGAAAAATCAAAATATAAGATCAGTGCTCATTCAAAAATGGGAACAGGGCATATCAATGTGAATAGACTTTAACGTGAAAATTAGAAAAGACCAACTAGAGGGGCTAGGCTTCAAAATAGCTTTTAAGTCAGGAAAGGGGCTGAGAGGAGACGGAGGGCTTTTCAGGTGGGTCGTGTAAAGGCATGAAGATAGAAACAAGAAGTTGTGAAATGGCACAGGATTTATGGTCATAGGAGTTCGTTCAATCCTGTGTGCCTTGCAGTTGACATTTACTTCATTCTGAGCTGAGAGCAGAGTCATGAACAAGGTAGTGAAGGGTTGCTGCCCTCCTGACCTATATATTCTAGTCCCTGAATGATATCTCCCTCATGGGAGGCAATGGAAATGAAAGAATCTGGTGAAGTTAAGAGTCATGTGCCATACTCCTTGTTTATTACCAGTTGGAGGAGGAGGAGGAGGAGGTCATGTCAATTGCCTCAACTGGACAACCTGCCCATCTTGGCCTACACCCATGACTGCCATCTGCGATAGAAGGCCCTACACCCATGTCAGCCCTACTCAACTCAAGCAAAATTGCTTGACTAAGTGATTCCAACTAGAGGTTGACTACAGGAATGTTTGGACGAAGCATAATTTAAAAATGTATATTGCACTCTTCTCCCCACTCCTGTCACTCCGTTTTACAGATGATAAAACTGAGGCTGAGGAAAGGACACACTGGCTTCCCCAGTTAAGACCATACAGTGAGTGGAGGAGCTAGAACTTAATCCCAGGGCTCTTTCAATTACATCCTACCAGAGAGGATAGCCATGGGCAAATGAGGAAACTCTGTCCCTGCTTGGCTTTTTATGGGCTAGAACATCCATGTCCTGAGCAAATCAGGGCAAAACAAAGGCTTCCATCACTGCCCCCAGTAGCCTTTCTTGGATGGTCAGATAGTTTCATCTGGAGGGAAGGAAGAAAGAATTAACTAGACAAGGCTATCATTACCTATGGGTTTTCCTAAAAATTCTGAATCTGTTTTTCCAATTATTTTGACTAAGACCCATAGGAAGAAATACATACTGTGACCTACTATTTGGGAGAATATAGTATTTATTGTCCAGTCAGAACACTTGAAAGTGAGGAGTGCTAATGATAATCATTCCAGGACAAGAGACATAAAATCTGTCGCATGCAAACTGGGGACGCCCTCCTACAGCACACCTAGATAATTGAAGAGTAGTATTTAGTCTTAATCTGTGCAATGAACCCTGACATTTTCAATTCTAGTCTATTTCACTATAAAAACACTAATTATGACCCATTAAATTGAGTCAAAAGTTTGAAACATGCTACTCTAGTTGGTTGTTGCTGCATGTGAGGGGTTTTGAATCGTGATGGAGAGGGGAAAAGGGGATGTTGTGAAGTGAATGTCTGAGACGGACCGTGGACTTGTCCCATCTGAATATTTTGGTGAACATTCTCCTCCAGGACAAATACTAGTAATAAACATTGCCTCCAACTTATTCCCCGTGATTAGCAAAAAGTTTATTTAGATCGATCTTTCTGGCTCTCCTTGTTCTGCTCAGAACAAGCATCTTCTCTGTGTACTTCCCCACCCCCCTTTTCTTACCATTGGGCTTCAAAAAATTTTTTATTTGACTGTGCTGGATCTTTGTTGTGGCATGTGGAATCTTTAGTTGTGGTGCGTGGGATCTAGTTCCCTGACCAGGGATCAAACCCAGGCCCCCTGCACTGTGAGTGTGGAGTTTTAGCTACTGGACCACCAGGGAAGTCCCACCCTTGGGCTTTTATCTGTTGGTCTGCTCCTGATTTAAAAGTGTAAACTTCCAAGAAAGAGTTTCTCATTTACAGTGTCTGGCCCCTCTGTGTACTTACTCCTATGTCTTGGAGTTGAATGCTCTTGAAAAGCTAAATTTTCTCCTCTGCTCCCTTCCTTCAAAAATACACACTTATACACAACTCCTGGACATAACAGAGCAAGTCTTGCCTACCAGTTAGGCATGAAACTCACACCTGGGCTTCTTCAATCAATGGTCCCCGATATATTAGGACTTTCTGGGTAAGAAGCTCTTGGAAATTACCCATGGAGGAGAGAAGGGTTACCACTCTACCCTCTGTCTTCTCTTCTTCAGGTCTCATAAAATGTTTCAAAACTTGTATGTGTCAATAAGAGCCACAGAATGTGAGAGACTCAGGAGTAATACTTCCCAGAAGTAAAAAGAACTTTCTGTTAACCCCCATTTTGTAAAGATCTTTAGGACATGGAGACGCATAGAGAACCACAGGGGTTTTCTTGCCTTGAAGGCTAAACTATGGTAATATCTTGAAACTGAGAGTCACTTTTTCCTAAAGCAGATTTTATCATCTGATCATACGAATTCATAAATTAAACTTGACAGCAGTTTATTTTACTAGAAAGGATAGAGTAAGTGACTTCCTGGTATTATTAAATTGAATGTATATATACATATATTGTTTCTAAATCATAAATCATTCAAGATGGTTTAGACATAGGAATTTAAAAACACAAAACTTTGGTGGCATTAGGATTCCTAACCATGCTTAATGCTTTAAAAAAATTCTTGAAATACATACCAGCCCAGATATGTTTGTCTTATTTTATTTTTTTATCAGAAGCTCATTTACATGCATAGCAGCTCAAGGTGTGTGTGTGTGTGTGTGTGTGTGTGTGTTACTCAGTTGTGTACGACTCTTTGTGACCCCATGGACTGTAGCCTGCCAGGCTCCTTTTGTCCGTGGAATTCTCCAGGCAAGGATACTGGAGTGGGTTGCCATTCTTTTCTCCAGGGAATCTTCCCAACCAAGGAATTGAACCCAAGTCTCCTGCATTACAGGTGGATTCTTTACCATCTGAGCTACCAGGGAAGCCCAACAACTTAAGATAGTAAAAGCCTAAAATATATATGTACTAAATTAAATAGAAAATGTGATGATGAACCATCAAATGAGGAGTTTGTAAAACAAGCCAAGAATAATAGTTTGTTTGAGGCCAATTGCAATATTTGAGTTTTAGGGAGATTCAGCTGCTATCTTACCTTGGTTCCCTAGAAGCAGAGCCTGTGACTTGCAGGGGGACTGCTCTCAGAGAAAAGTTGTCAGTGAGGAGGGGAAGGGAAAAAGACCCAATCAAGGATACAGTCTCAGGTAAAATCTAGCACCACAAGGTGCTCAGGAGCATAAATCCTGCAGGTTTGTACTTCCACCCCCCCCCCTTTCTTTTGGTTTTTAAACCAAATACTGCTTCTTATATCAGAATTTGTATAGGTTGCAATCTGGTCATGGCTTAGCTGGCTCAAGTTTTCTCAAGAGGTTCCAATCAGGTTGTTGCTTTGGCCTGAGGTTTCATCTGAAGGCTTGGGGAGGGAGGGAGGGAGGGAGGGAGGGAGGGAGGGTGTGTGTGTGTGTGTGTGTGTGTGTGTGTGTGTGTGTGTTTCATCTGAAGGCTTGACGTGTGTGTGTGTGTGTTTCATCTGAAGGCTCGACGTGTGTGTGTGTGTGTGTTTCATCTGAAGGCTCGACGTGTGTGTAGATCTTCTTCCAACCTTATTCACATGACTATTGGCAGGCTTTGGTTCCTCACCACATGGGCTTCCCCATAGGACTCCATCATGACTTGGCAGCCAGCATTCCCTGGGATGAATGACCCAAGAAATACGCTGAGAGCATGTCCAAATGGAAACCACAGTCTTTTTATAAGTCAACCTCAGAAGAGAGATGACATCCCTTATGCTATATTCTTTTCATTAGAAGCAAAGTCAATAATTCCATTCCACATTTTAAAGGAAGGAGTTATACAAAGGAGTGAGTTCCATGAGAAAGGGATCACTTGGAGGCTGCATGTCATAGTCTACCCTCTGGCACCCAATGATCCATGTCCTTCCCACATGTAAAATACACTCACCCTCTCCCAAGGTCCCTAAAAGTCTTATTCCATCACAGCATCAGCTCAAAATCCAGAATTTCATCATCTAAATCTGGTCCAGGGAGGATAAAGCCCCTTAGATTTACTTTCATTTTTTGTTGGTTCTAAAGGAGATGATTTTTTTTAATTCATTATTTGTTTGTGGTTGCGCCGAGTCTTTGGTACTGTGTGCCGGCTTTCTCTAGTTTGGTGAGCAGGGGCTCTGCTTCATTGTGGTACATTGGCTTCTTATCGTGGTGGCTTCTCTTGTTGTGGAGCATGGGCTCCAGGCACAAGGGCTCAGCAGTTGTGTCGCATGGGCTTTAGTTGCTCTGTGACATATAGAATCTTCTTGGACCAGGGATTGAACTTGTGTCTCCTGCATTGGCAGACAAATTCTTATCCACTGTACCGCCAGGGAAATCCTAGATGTACTTCTTAACTGTAACTGCTTGAATAGAGTTCTTCTCTATTTGTAGACCTGCAAAACCAAAGGGGTAAGTTATCAGCTCCCCACATATCTACAGTGATTGAATAGGCATAATATAACTGCTCTAGAGATTCCTGCTAAAAATGGGGTCAAATAGGAGGCGTAAGGGAGTCACTGTTTCATAGAAACTTTGAAATCTAGCTGGCCAAGTTTTGATAGTTCTTTGTTCAGGCCTCACAATCTAGAAAGAATTCTTTACAGTTCGCTGCTCTACTCTCTGGGCTCTTGATTACACCCTCTGAGCAGTCTTTCCTTTGTCATGCAAGGTAACACCTATTTATAGCTAAGCAGCTCTATGTGTCTGTTTCCTAAAAGTAGAATTCTGTGAATTCAAAGGTCTCTCCTCAATTCTGTAATGTCTCTATCCCTCTCAGTCATGTTGGTAATATTTCTGAATATATAACTTATTAAAACTTAGTGAGTCCATTGCAACAAAAAGAATAAAAGACCGAGGAATAAATCTACCTAAAGAAACAAAGACCTATATATAGAAAACTATAAAACACTGATGAAAGAAATCAAAGATGACACAAATAGATGGAGAAATATACCATGTTCATGGATCAGAAGAATCAATATCATGAAAATGAGTATACTGTCCAAAGCAATCTATAGCTTCAGTGTAATCCCTATCAAGCTACCAATGGTCTTTTTCACAGAACTAGAACAAATAATTTCACAACTTGTATGGAAATACGAAAAACCTCAAATAGCCAAAGCAATCTTGAGAAAGAAGAATGGAACAGGAGGAATCAACCTGCCTGACTTCAGACTATACTACATAGCTACAGTCATCAAGACAGTATGGTACTGGCAAAAAGACAGAAATATAGATCAATGGAACAAAATAGAAAGCCCAGAGATAAATCCACGCACCTATGGACACCTTATCTTTGACAAAGGAGGCAAGAATATACAATGGAGAAAAGACAATCTCTTTCACTAGTGGTGCTGGGAAAACTGGTCAACCACTTGTAAAAGAATGAAACTAGAACACTTTCTAACACCATACACAAAAATAAATTCAAAATGGATTAAAGATCTAAATGTAAGACCAGAAACTATAAAACTCCTAGAGGAGAACATAGGCAAAACACTCTCTGACATAGATCACGGCAGGATCCTCTATGACCCACCTCCCAGAGTAATGGAAATGAAAGCAAAAATAAACAAATGGGACCTAATTAAACTTAAAAGCTTTTGCACAATGAAGGAAACTATAAGCAAGGTGAAAAGAGCCTTCAGAATGGGAGAAAATAATAGCAAATGAAGCAACTGACAAAGAATTAATCTCAAAAACATACAAGCAACTCCTGCAGCTCAACACCAGAAAAATAAATGACCCAATCAAAACATGGGCCAAAGACCTAAACAGACATTTCTCCAAAGAAGACATACAGGTGGCTAACAAACACATGAAAAGATGCTCAACATCACTCATTATCAGACAAATGCAAATCAGAACCACAATGAGGTACCATCTCACACCAGTCAGAATGGCTGCTATCAAAAAGTATACAAATAATAAATGCTGAAGAGGGTGGGAAGAAAAGGGAACCCTCTTACACTGTTGGTGGGAATGCAAACTAGTACAGCCACTATGGAGAACAGTGTGGAGATTCCTTAAAAAACTGGAAATAGAACTCCCACACCACCCAGCAATCCCACTACTGGGCATACACACTGAGGAAACCAGAATTGAAAGAGACACGTGTACCCCAATGTTCATCGCAGCACTGTTTATAATAGCCAGGACATGGAAGCAACCTAGATGTCCATCAGCAGATGAATGGATAAAGCTGTGGTATATATACACAGTGGAATACTACTCAGCTATTAAAAAAGAATTCATTTGAATCAGTTCTAATGAGGTGGATGAAACTGGAGCCTATTATACACAGTGAAGTAAGTCAGAAAGAAAAATACCAGTACAGTATATTAACACATATATATGGAATTTATAAAGATGGTAATGATGACCCTATATGCAAGACACCAAAAGAGACACAGGTATAAAGAACAGACTTTTGGACTCTGGGAGAAGGCAAGAGTGGGATGATTTGAAAGAATAGCATTGAAACATGTATGTGAAATAGATCGCCAGTCCAGGTTCGATGCATGAGACAGGGCGCTCAGGGCCAGTGTACTGGGATGACCCTGAGGGATGAGATGGGAAGGGAGGTGGGAGGGGGGTTCAGGATGGGGGATACATGTATACCCATGGCTGATTCATGTCAATGTATAGCAAACCACTACAATATTGTAAAGTAATTAGCTTCCAGTTAAATAAATTAATTTTTAAAAACCCACTTTGTGAGTCTCCTGTGAATCTTCTTGGAGATCACTCCATTAGCAAAAGCCACATCCACAAGTCTCATAAACTCTTGTTTAATTGAGAGATCTGTGAGATACATCTTTACTAAAGGGCATGTTGTATGACTGAAAATACTCTGGACCACCACCTTGACCTAACAAAGGATCTGATGGTCATATCCTTGGCTTTATCTGTACACTGTTTTCCTGGCAGTACCCTGGATTTGATCTTTGTTTGAAGCCATTCACGTGTCCTTTTGTCTTTACTACAGTTGCGGTGTAGCCCCTTTGGCAAATCATTTGCTAGAACTAGATCATCTGGTTCCTGTAAATGAATACCCTATGGCTTCCAATAGTGCAAAATATCTTTTTCTAAACTTCCAAATCTCCAGTATCGTCACCATTTAAACTGATATCCTGAAGCTGTACTGAGTGGGATAAAACCATTCCAGACATACAAGCATAATGGCACATGGTTTATGTGTTGTAAGAAGCATGAAGCAGCTTTTTCTCTCTTCTTCCAACATTTGTTGCCTACCAATTCTGAATCATATTGCTAGGTATACAAGGCAAATTAGACATGGGTCTCATGACTGAGCCATTTAGAGACATGATTTATATCCACAGAGTAGATATTTTTAAATTAAATCTTGACCTATGATGTCTAGTATGGCAGCCACTAGTCACAAGGCTATGTAAATTTAAATTAATTAAAACTAAATGAAATTTTAAATATTATTCCCCAGTTGTACTAGCCATATTTCAAGTGCTTAATGATCACATGTGGCTAGTGGTTACCCTATTGTAAGCATAGATAAAGAACATGTATATCATTGTACAAAGTTCCATTGGACAGCAATAATCTAGGGGGAAAAAATAAGGTCTGATAAAGCTAAGCATTTATCCTCGTTGTACATATGGTTCTCTGGCATACTAAAAGGATTCAGATATCAAGGAGATACTACTTATTTCCTTATTAAGTACTCTAATGTGCTTCATAATAAAGAATAATGGGAAACCATGGTTCTTCATAAGTTTTTGGATTATAGAACCTTATTAAATCAACTAAAAGTTAGCAACTTTTCCCCAGAAAGTATATTCGTGTACCAGACAGTATGTCCGATTTCAAGAGGTTCATGGATTCCCTCGAAGCCCTTCCATTGATCCTCTAGGAGGCCAGGGACTCAGGTTAAGAATCTACTGCAAACTGAATTTTATTTTCCCATTGACTTTCAGCATACAATTGATGATGAAATTTATATTTACTATTAAATATGATGACTTCTGATAATAAAATTATATTTAGAATAAAGATGAGAAAACAAAAATTTCTGACAAAACATTAAGAATATATAGCTATCATCAAAATAAGTTAAAAAAATAAACCCAACCCTTTGAACTAAAACTTTAACACAGAACCAGCAAATCTGTCAACTTGCATCATGCATCACAGTCAATAAAGGAATATGGTTTAGCAGATTGGCCACTTCTTCCATTGGTCTTGAATGCTCCCTGTATTCCCCACTGTCATAATGAAAAAAAATTTAGGGTGATGAGCACTCTAGTAGCCTTTTAAATCTAAATTCCTGGTGTAATTCTAATACGTATAATAGATATTTCTTAAAAATGGGTTTGTTGACTCGATGATATTAAATACCTAACAGGCCAGGAAGACCCTTCTTTGAACTTCGGAAAAAAGGAGTGACTAGTTCTTTACAAATCTGTTAATTTAGATGAAGTTTCTGCAAGAAGAGCAGAATTATAAATGGAATTGGCTCCAGGTATGGCTAAGGGACAGAATCTGACATAGCACTGAGTTTCTGATTTCTGAGCCAGTGTAGAATTTGTATTTGTGTGGAAGAAGCACTGAAGCATTTTTTCCAAAGAGTGGTCATCTGAACCATATGAGGACTTATTAATAGTTGCCATAATAAAACCTCAATTAACCAGAATTCTAAAGGGAACAGCCTTTTGTAAATAAAGAAGAGTTTGCTAGGCAACCTCCCTCTCTCTTTCCCTGCCAACCTCTCTCTCTCTCTCTCTATTCCTTTCTATTTTAACCCAGTGGAAAATCTTTTTCTAATATGTGTGAATCTCCTTTGCTATTTTAGTAAGCTTTAGTATGATCTTCTGAACATAATTAGTCAGGGGGCTTCCCTGATAGCTCAGTTGGTAAAGAATCTGCCTAAAAAGCAGGAGACCCTGGTTTGATTCCTGGGTCAGGAAGAGCCACTGGAGAAGGGATAGGCTACCCACTCCAGTATTCTTGGGCTTCCCTTGTGGCTCAGCTGGTAAAGAATCCACCTGCAATGTGGGAGACCTGGGTTCGATCCCTGGGTTGGGAAGATCCCCTGGAGAAGGGAATGGCTACCCACTCCAGTATTCTGGCCTGGAGAATTCCATGGACTATATAGTCCATGGGGTTGCAAAGAGTTGGATACAACTAAGTGACTTTCACTTTGATCTTACTATATCCTTCATGACAACCATTTTGCAGACTGGTCATCATTTTTTATAGAAGTTGATATATGAGTTTAGGCTGAATATAAACTGGGAATTTGGGGGAATATCCATTTATTTTGTTTTCTCTGATCTCTTATCAATAATAGGCATTAAATTCCCTGTTCATTTGTGAATCAGTTTGGATGCATCCAGCTTGCAAGTAACAAACAATGCTATTCATAGCAGTTTAAATTGAAAGGGCATTTAGTATTGACCTAGCAAAAAGTAGGGAATGGCAACCTACTCAAGTATTCTTGTTTAGAAAATCTCATGGACAGAGGAGCCTGGCATGCTACAGTCTATGGGATTGCAAAGAGTCGGATACAACTGAGCGACTAAACAACAACAAACACGAAGTATGGAGGTAAGATGTCTAGGGTTGATTTAATAGGCCAATATAGTCATCACAGACCCCAGATTCCTTTTATCCTTCCACTATACCATCCTCAGCTGAAAATCTTTAGTCCTGAGACATCTTACCTCATGGTTACAAAGTGGCTGCTATAGCTTTAGGTATTTATCCTTACACAGTCACTCCCAAAGAAGGAAAAGAGAAACGAGGGCAAAATAATCTTCTCTCTGTGCACTTCTCTCTTTTATCAGGGAGAAAGTCTTTCCCATAAACCTTGTTCTCCTTAAGCAGGCTTCTTTGTGGTTGTCATCTGCCAGTGTCAGCTTTCATGCCTATCTCTGCAACATTTATTGGCAAAGAGGAATTTCTGACTTATAGTCATCATGATTCAAGGTAGAAAGAGATTAATTAGTGGGTTGTAATCTAAATGGGGCTTCCCAGGTGGCACTGTAATAAAGAATTTGCCTGCCAGTGCAGGGGGCACAGGAGAAGCAAGTTTTATCCCTGGGTCGGGAAGATCCCCTGGAGGAGGACATGGCAACCCACTAGACTATTCTTGCCTGGGAAATGCAATGGACAGGGAAGCCTGGCGAGCTACAGTCCATGGGGTCACAAAGAGTTGGACAGGACTGAGCATGTATGCACAGTCTAAATTGAGGTGGATGTACCATTATAAGTGAGTTACTAATCAAAGTAATCTCTGCCAGGATTCTGAACTGAGATCTGAACTGTCTGCCTTGCCATCTCTAAGTAAAATCAGTAGTGAGAATGCCTGGTTTTGGGTTTGAGTAGCTATCCAAAGAAACCAATGAACAGAAGAGCTGCTTTACTGTGACAGGGAGACTGCTTTCTTGTGGGTGATGATGCAAACCATCCTTATATCTCCTTTTAGCTCATTATAAAGACTTGTCTCATGATGTAACCTAGAGGGCTCCTTTCTCTAGGCAAACATCTACCACTTTTCAAATGACTCCAGAGTTGAGCTTGTCATCTTAAGTTGAATGTGTGGTTTAACAATACATGTGGTTTATCCCTGATACCCCTGGAGGCAGGGTCAAGGCTCACTGTGGGAGTTATCTGTGCAGGTGAAGGCAAATGGAGAAAACTTAGAACCCAGAGTAGAAAAGTCCAGTTTCTGGCAGTTGGCCCTGAACTTGTTTGTGTAGCCATCCTTTTAGATGTATAATAAGGCTTTGGAGTGTGAGGACTTGCAGTAGTGTGAAAGGTGGTGCTCGTGGTAAAGAACCCGCCTGCCAGTGCAGAAGACATGAGATATGGGTTCAGTCCCTGGGTTGGGAGATCCCTGGAGAAGAGAATGGCAACGCAACTCCAATATTCTTGCCTGGAGAATCCCATGGACAGAGGAGCCTGGCAGTCGGTCTATGATTCATAAGGGTGCAAAGAGTCAGACACAGCTGAAGCCATTCAGCACGAAATTAATCATACATGGATCCCACAGTCCACCATTTTTTGTCTTTAAGAGTTATCATATATATACATGCATATATATATATTTAAAATTTTTACATGATTATATGCTCAATGATGAAAAAAAAAAGATGGAAATTTTCATTCTAATTCTACTGCTCCAACATGGAGGTTTATGGTGTATTCTTTCAGCCCCCATTCCCATTTCTCCCATTTCTTTCTTTTCTCCCTCCTTTTCTCTCTCCTTCTCTTCCTTTTAAAACATGGCAAAATATTTCAAATATAAGCAAAGTATTCACCATCTATATTCAACTGATGTTAATATTTTCCCACATTGACTTCAGCTATTTTATAAGAACTGAGACATCAGTGGCTCCTCATGTATGCATTTGGCTTCCTTCTCCTTCCTTCCTGCCCAGAGGAAGCCATTAATATAAAGTTGATGTATATCTTTCCAATCCATTTTAGCACACATCTCTAGAATATATATTATATTCTGCATTTAAAATTTTTGTATACTTAATTTCATGCTGTATTTATCATGCAACTTGCTTTTTTTTTTTTTTACCATACGTTGTTTTGAGATTTCATCTTGTTTTGTGTAGATCAAGTTCACTTATTTGAACTTTTACAGCTTCTTATCGTATGAATAATACGCCTCCATCTATTTCTAGGAATGGTTGTATACATCTGTTTTTACTAATGGCAATGCTGCAGGGAACCTTCTAGCACATGGCTACTCCTGCCTTATGCCAAAATTCCTGAGGCGTATGTCTAGAAATGGAAGGGCTGATTTGAAGGATAGTTTCAAATGAAGTGCAAAGTTTTTCCAGCCTACTTGTACAATTGTATTTCTACTAATGGAACTTGAGAGTGTCTGTTTCATGACAGCCTTGACAGTTAAATTGTTGCCAATCTCCTGAGTATAAATTGGTATCTTGATATATATATTATCCCGAATACCAGTGAGCTTGAAGATTTTTTTTATATTAACATTCTATGGTATTTGCTTCAAATTCAGGTCATTTTTTTTCTACAAAACTTCTAATCATTTTTGTCATTTTTTTCATTGGACTATCTTCTTTATATATCCTGGATAATGATTCTGCATTATATACATTCCAAGTATTTTTTCCCAGACTGGGTCTTGTCTTTAAACTTTATTTATGTATCTTTTATTGCATAGGAGTTTTATATTTTTGTGTAGTGAAATGTAGCCATATTTTTCTTTATGGGTTATGGCTTGTGAGTTTTGTTTGATAGCTTTTCCTACCTCATGTTTATGCAGATATTCCTCATTTTCCTCAAATTTTTGGCTTTCAAATTTAGGTCTATAAACTGTCTGGAAATTATTTTTGGTTTGGCGTAAGATAGGATTCTTAGTTTTTGCTTTTCTTTGTATATGATTTATAGCCAATTAATCTCAGCATATTTATTGACCTTTCCCCTACTTTATCATATTACAAATTTGACATAGGTATGCGTCATATAACAAATTTAACATATGTATGTAACATATAAAATATGTGACATTCTATATGATATATATAGAATATATAATGTCATTATATATATTATATATATATATATACACACATATGTGTATGCTAAGTCACCTCAGTTGTGTCTGAGTCTGTGCAACCCTATGGACTGTAGCCCATCAAGCTCCTCTGTCCATGGGGATTCTCCAGGCAAGAATACTGGACTGGGTTGCTGTGCCCTCTTCCAGGATCAAACCTGCACTTACATCTCCTGCACTGGCAGGCAGGTTCTTTACCACTAGCGCCACCTGGAAAGCCGTGTGTGTGTGTGTGTGTGTGTCTGTGTGTGTGTCTGTGTCTGTGTCCGTGTGTGTCTGTGTCTGGGTGTGTGTGTGTCTGTGTCTGTGTATCTGTGTGTGTGTCTGTGTCTGTGTGTGTCTGTCTGTGTATCTGTGTGTGTGTGTGTGTGTCTGTGTGTGTCTGTGTGTGTGTTCAGTTTCATACTTCATCCTGTATATAGTTTGCAGTATCTGCTTTCCTGCTTAGTTATATTTCACACATATTTTCCAGACTTGATTAGTGGCTATAAAATAGTTTGTTGATATAAGATAGTTTGCTCATGCCCCTATTGTTAGATGTTTAATTTTCCACTATATTAAACAACATGTGATGACTCTGTCTTAGAATGCTGCTGTCCTGGTAAAGTGGAGCTGTGCACGCTAGGTGCCCTATCTCTCCAATAGGTCTCAGTCCCGTCTCATCTTTATGGAGGGTCCCTTCTTTGAGTTAACACATCTCCAGTTGATTCTCTGTGAGTGTTTTTGTGATGGTCACAGAGACGCATTGATCAGATGTGCCTTCAAAAGGACTGATTGTCTCAGCTGGGGGTAATGCTGTTCTCAGACACCCGTCAGCTTTCTGTTCCTTAAGAGCTTGCCTCAGCTGTTGGGCGTGCTTCACCCAAGTTCATGTCCTTGAGGTGGGCCATATCCAATGGTGGATGGAAATTGGGATAGAAGGGTCCAGCCATTTTAGTCCAACATCAGAAGCTGTCAGGCTTTCCCAGTGGCTCAGTGGTAAAGAACCTGCCTGCAATGCGGGAGCCACAGGGGACGTGGGTACAATCCCTGGGTTGGGAAGATTCCCTAGAGGAGGGCATGGGAACCCACTCCAGTATTCTTGCCTGAAGAATCCCATGGACAGAGGAAGCTGGAGGGCTACAGTCCATGGGGTGACAAAGAGTTGGACACAGCTGAAGCGACTTAGCACGCATGCATGCACAGAAGCTGTCACTGGGCTGGCTTTAAAGCTTGACTTCTCCCTCTTTCCAAACATACTTCCTTCTTATCCCTTTCAGAGATAAGGATCCCTAATAAACACTGCATGTACTAAACCCCATCTTGTAAGGTAGTATACCTCCCAAAGAGCCCAACCTGTGGCAGTTGTCTTTTCTGCTTAGAGCCAGGAATCAGTCCAGATCCTCTTCCTGCCTAGATAGATTATATGGAGGCCAGGGTGACTTGGAAAGAGGGAACTGCTCTTAATATGAGACATATCTCGCAACGCTGAGAAATGTGCCATATGGAGTTGGAGAATTCACCAGTTCTGGAGGATTTCCAGTTCAACTCTGATTCTGGGGGAAGGGGGCAGGGTAGGAGGGGAGGGACAGTAAGTTCTTAAAAGCTTCTGATCCATTCAAAACATATTTTGGAAACTACACTTCTTTGCATTAAGTGAATAATAAATAAAATTTATTTTCCATTATGAAAGTAACATGTTTATAATGGAACATTTAGAAGAGAAGAAAGAAGAGCATCCAGTGATCAAAGACTCTTTTCCATGCCTTGTTTATTTTGAATTTGTTTTACATTATTATAAATCATACCATTTATATAATTTTGTTACAGCACATTTTTCACTTAATAAGCCTTTTCTATTTAACCCTTTATAAACATTTTGATGACTACATTATATTATATCCAGTAACTGTACTTTGGTTTATTTAACCATAATATTGATTGTTTGGTCAGTTTTTATAGTCTTTTTCTATTTTAAATGATGTTGCAAAGAAATCTTTTTAATTTTTTAAACAATTAAACAATCTTTAAACAATCTTTTTAATTTTTTAAAATTGGAGTGTAGTTGATTTACAGTGTTGTGTTAGTTTCAGGTATACAACAAATGCAAATTCTTTTTCTATATTTAATATTATTTCTTTGGGATAGATTCCCAGAAGGGGAATCACTGGATCAAGGGATTTGAATATAGGCTTCTGATTCATTGCTAGATTGCTTTCCTGAAGAGTTTCGTGTTCATTTTTTGATATGGAATAAGGACCAGTTTATGTAATTTTATACCTGTCTGGGTGGTCAGAGACCAGCTAAAGAAACCTGAAGCAGAACTGGGCTTCTCTCGTTGGGAAAGTCCTTTCCAAATGGACATGGTCTGGCCTTCATCACTTTTAATTTCCACTCACCATCTCTCATCCAGGATACAAGAAGAGCAGGACCATTACTCAATTCTCTTTTCCTGTTTGGAGCTTTGAATAAACTCATAAAAGAGAATGTTCTTACCTATGATGGTTGCAGTCCCTGCTGGTAAATGTGTGATCAGGGTATTGCTAATTCAACAGTCAGTGATCAGAAGAGAAAGGCGAGAGGGAGAGATCTCTAAATTCGAGATTATTGCTTTGAAGTTTGGGGCCTGGTGCTGCTCTAAAGGTTAAGAATCACCATTCACTGGAATTCAACAGTTAACATTTGAAAAATGATTCAGTTCCAAGTTCCAAGTGAGTTTAAAGTTTTAAATTAAACACAGACTTTCTCTCTGAGGTTGTGGTTTTCAAGGGTAGCAGGACTCATCAAGAAATTTGACTTTAGCCATGCCTGGGTGAGAGGTTTCGAACAAACATCCATGTCATCAATTTCAGCCCTCATTTCCTACAAATAGACTAAGGCAGCTTTGAACTAAGACATTTGATTTGCCTCCTTATCCTCCACCCAAGTTTATTTCACAAGATGGACTTATTTTCAGATTATTTTTATAAATAAAATAACACCCAGTTCTTTTAATAAACACCCAGTTCTACCAGGTTTTCTTTGACTGCTGGAGAAACTCTGGGCTGTGCCTGAGTCACACACATTTTACTGCGTCTCTGCTGGCATGAGATTCATATTCATTGGCGTCTTCTCAGAGTGAAGTTGACTTGCTCTCAATCCCGAGTCCAGAATTCCAGTGGACACATGGTGATTCCCAAACCATTGGAGGCTCATTTTGATGGGCTCTGGCAATCTCAGTCCAGCCGGGTTCACTCTGAGCGGTCCCCTGTCCCTTTGTGAATGGCCACAGAAGCTTTCACTCTTGCTCTGCGTTCTAATAGCCCCTCTTGCATGGACTGTGCCAAAGCAGTGCTTCAAAATATTCGTCCATATCGTGCGGCTTTTCTTGCTGCAGTTTCTGTTCTTTTTTATTGTAGGATCTGGAGATTCACCGCTAGAAGATGATGAAGTCGTGTATTCAGACGCTAAATATAAAGGTGAATGCTTTGCTTATGTGCTAATGAAGACCTGCTGATGCCAGGAGAACTTTCCCTCTTGCCCTGCAGAACCGATTATAATAAAGTGACCAGACAACACATTTTCACTTGTAATTGCCTGTCCAGAAAAGAAAATGTTTAAAAAGTAACATGCATATGCTCCCATTTGAAAGAAAATACAGAAAAAAAAAAGAAAACTAAAAGCATTTGAAAATCTCTGAAGTGCTACCCTTCAGCACCCCAGTGGTCATTTTATTCTCATCAATTTCTTTACTATCCTTACTTCTGCAAAGCCAAGCTCTAGCTGATGAAAGTGAAAATCAAGCCCTGAGTTCTACCTAATTCATACATTACAGCCAGACTCATCCTGAGTAAACCTTCCAAGGTCAAATCTGGACCCAGTGCTGCTAATGTACTGAGATGAATGGGGAATGAGAAAACTTGATTTTCATAAGCTCATTTCATTGTGCTCTTTCTGAGTGTGGCTTGGCTCCTGAAATGATGAGTAAAGTGTGTTGACCAATGAAACTTTAATGATAAAGAATTCCATCTCTACACATTTTCAGCAATCCACCCCTTCCAGCAGGTATAAAAAGCCTAATCAAGAACCTTCTATGCAGGCTCAGGTAAGTATGTCCATAAATATTTTCTACTGGTGAGTTGTTTCTCTGAAACTTAAGGAGTCCTGAGAAAAGTGAAGGTAAATTTAGATTATTCCTTGCTGAATCCAGTTCCTTTTACATTTGAGAAATAATTTGAATAAAATGGCTTTTTGTCCAGGAAATTTGTCTATATTTTGGCAAGAGCACTCCCCTGATCTGTCATGATGTATCTGACTTATAGGAAGATCAGGGTAGTACTGGCCATTCTTTGGTTGGAGAAAGTCCTTCAGTTGTTTTCTACACAAGTGAACAACCTTTCTAACATCATGGCTGGTACCTATGTCCAGCTGTGTTTCCCACCATATTCCATGTTTGCTTATGACCTGTGAGTACAAATACTCATTCTTATCCATAGCTCCTATATTATTGCCTCAGGAATTAACCAATCAAGCAAAGCACAGACTTGTTAATGAGTTGTTTGGAGTAAGGTGGTTTTCCTGTTCATAACACTTAATTGATTGAGAGGTAAAAAAAAAAAATCTTCCTAAAACACATGTGTGCCCATGTGACCCTTCACATGTACAAGAGGCATTGTGTAGTGCCCTTGGATCGTTGTTCCTAGTGTTCATCCTCCCTTCACAGCATTGGATGTATGGAAGGTAGACCAGATGGCCAA
This sequence comes from Ovis canadensis, assembly GCF_042477335.2. NCBI lineage: Eukaryota > Metazoa > Chordata > Mammalia > Artiodactyla > Bovidae > Ovis > Ovis canadensis. Next base: position 39,026,656 of record NC_091727.1, on the reverse strand, counting down.
AATATGTGCCTGCCCTAGAGTTCACCTAAAATGTTTAAGAATATGTACTTCTTAGGGAATTGTTTTCATTGTCAGTTATTTTTAAATTCTAAAACTTAGAGGCAAACCATTATTCACCAGGGGATTAGTTGTAGATCCTCAGGCCCCTACACAGTGTCTGGCACAGAGTATGTACTCAGTGTTTTTGGAATTAAATTTATGATATAAATCATAATTTATAAAAGAAAGGAGATGTGAAATGTAACCAACACTTAATGTGGCAACCCTTGCTTTTGATTCTTTTACCTGGAATGCCATTCTGTCTTCACACTAATGGAGGGGAGGAGGAAGACATGTAGAGGTATGATGTTGTTACTTATTTACAGATGAAGGAACCGCAGATTAGAGAGGGGAGGTGACTTGCCCAGACTCACACAGTTAGCAAACATTATGTTTGGGTCTAAACTCCAGATGTTTTAGCTCAACATCCAGAGTTTGCTAGTGGTTCCTCAGTCTGCTACATGATACTGCTTACCCCCAGGAACTCCACAATGGCCCAGGGAGATGAAAAGCTTTCCAGAAGAATCAATTTTAGGTTTCTTCCTAAATAAACTGTCTTAATTGAAGCAGCATAAGAGCGTCCTTTTTGCTAATTCACTTTTTTAAACATTTATTTTTTAAATTATTTTCTAAAATTAATTTTTATTGGAGCATAGTTAATTTATGATGTTTATTTGTTTTCCACTGTGCAGCAAAGTGAATCATTTAATACACGCGTACTTCATGGTGTTTGCATTCACTTCAAATTCAAGTCACTCAGTGACTTTTTCATTACTGTCACTGCAGGGCTGTTAAAATGTCAAAATACCTTCCAAAGATTTGTCTTGGGAAGTAATCCAAAAGAAATTCCTTTTGAAAAAAAAAATAAAAACAAGATCTTTCCCCTACATGTTGACAACAGCACAGCTTTTGGATAGATAGCCAGCACTGTTTTTTAGCTGTGTGAAGGCTCAGAATATCTTAATTTTAAAAAAAGAAAACTGCTAATAGCCTGGTTGTACTGAAATATGTGAATTTGTGATACATGTATATGCCCATCATTCTGTAATGTACCTGCTAGCCTTAAATATTTGTCCTGGGCACAGTTGTGGAAAAGACAACCATAATATGTGTGCTAAACATTGTGGGTCTGCTGCCTGACATTAGTTTATTCTAAGACCCTGTATTTCCTAACCTCACATCAAAGTCCAGAGGCTGGAGGATGTGAGTGTTTTCAACACTCGAGTGAAAAAATGAGTAGAGAATTGGATGCCCTTCCAGGTTGTAAATCTGTGGAATTATGATTGGGACCCATAATGTAAACGGATTTGCCTTCAGCTGGAAGGATTACGAGAGACTACCCAAAGTTATCAGTCAGAAGGAGTAAGGAGGTAGGCATGGGTGTGAGATGGGTAGGAGGGCAGAGAGGCATAATTTGAATTTGAATCATACAACTGCAAAGCTAGATGGGACTTTTTTTGGACATTTTCAAACTGGTATAAAATTTGATCAGAATAAAAATAAACATCGTACTGGGTTGCCCAAAAAGTTCATTCAAGTTTTTCAGTACCATCTTAGGGAAAAACCCAAACGAACGTTTTGTCCAATGCAATAGATGGGACTTTTAAAATAATTTCATCCGATTCCTTACTTGTGTAGGTTAGGAACCTGAGTCCCTGAAAAGTGTTTTGAATTACTAGGAGATGATAGAGTTTGATAATATGAGCCCAGTCCTCTTGACTTTGCCCAGTAGCCACCATACGCTACTAGCTCACCGTTTTCATCGCCTCCCTCTGGGTCTCCTGTATTCTTCTCGCCTCATCACCCTTCTGCCCCGATGGGGATTTCATTTGCTCTCTCTGGAGCCCAGTTCTCAGTCCAGGATTTCAGTTTGACCTGTGAGATGGTGACAAGAGGGCGGTGAAGGGGACCAGTTGGCAGGAGAAGAGGCTGGAACTAGAGAAGCACAGAAGTGTGGCAGTCCAGAAGGGGAACTTAGAGGAAGTGAGGCAGTGGGGGAGTTAGGGATAGAGGGCGGGGAAAAGAGGACAAAGACAAAGAGGTAAGGCCACAGATGACTTTTAAGATCTAACACTGTGGAAGTCCTTTGTGGACTATGCAAAGTGCTTCTTTGAGCTTTAAAACACTAAGTACATTTTGGAGTTTGCTTGTGGGTGGTCTTTCTTATTACAGTTGGAAAAGAAAGGCAGAAATAGAGGGGAGGGAGAAATATACATCACTTCTAGTAGTCATAGAAACCAATAGGTTCCAAGTCTTGGAGTGGTAGGCATCTATGGATTTTTTCAGAATTTATTGTAAGGACTTCTGATTATAGAAGAAATATCCACAGCTTGGCAGTACTAAGCAAACATACCCCCAAAGGCTTCTCATTTACTTGTGACCTTGAAATCTCTTAACTTCGTGGCTTACCAGGAGCCATCACCAAAGAAAGAACTGAAACATTTAAAATCGGTTCAAAAATTATACTTAGAAGAAAATACTGGAGATAGTCTGCTGTTTTGTACTTCACTTCAGGGTTAGATTTTTCTCATTTTAAAATGTTAGCACACACAGACTGGATGTGTAAACCCCAGAGGAAGGAAACTTCATTCCAGAAAGGGCTAGAGGCCTGGTGTAAGCTCCTGCAAGTCTGTATCCACATGGTCAAACTTAATCAGCTCTAGACCAAGCCTGGGACAGCACTTCTCCCCAGGAAGTCCAGGAAATACTGCTTGAGTCTCTACCTTAGCACCCGTTTGCAGCTGCCTGCAAAGCATAATATGATGAAAATATTAGCCAAAGGTGATGTCAAAGCACATAAGTTTAAAAAAAAGGAAAACAGTCTATGCACGCAGGAGACCTGGACAGGAAGGACTGTTGGTTTTCATGGTTGAGAAGCAGCCAGAAACACAAGTCAAATAGGGAGTTTTCTGCATGGCCACATGATGGCGCACAAACCTCACTCACAGCGCAGGTGCTGGGGGAAAGTGAGGAGCGTGGCAGCTGCAGGGAGGGGACACCTGTTCAGGGTGCGGAGAACCTGACAGACTTGAGGGAGCTGTCTCTGGTCCCCACTGATGTGTAGTGGGCACTGTGGGAACTTTCCAGGAGCTAGTCTTGTCCTGCTAATTTTATGGCTCTCAGCGAGCACCTACTAAAGGCCCAGGAAGAGGTTCTAAAGTATGTGTCGCCCTAAGCTGTTCTCTAGGCAACTGTGAGAAGGAGACCAAAACACCCTGGAACTTTGCCATTGGAGAAGGGTGTCATCTCTTACCTGAAGGGGGCTTAACTGCAGACATCTGAAAAGGGAGGTTGCTTCCCAGTGGGGAGTCCCTGTTCTGTGACTTTAAACCCAAATTATATCCTGTGGCAAAACCCTGGAAATTGTTGCTGTATCCACACTCATTAAGATGGGATTACGTGTTTTTACAGTCATTATGATACAAACTTGGAAAAAAATCTAAATTGACCAATTATTAACTCCCTGCCATCATATATGTATGGTTGGGGTTAGAGTTCACAATGGTAACAGTTGCTCTCAAGAGAATTCTGTCTCTAGTCAAGGGAAATATTCAAAAGAACAAGCATTCATTGAGCATTTACTATGTGCTAGGCACTGTGCTAGTTGCTTACTATGCATTTTTTTCAGTCCTTATAAGAGTCCTATGACATAATTACGAGTATTCACTCAGAGAGGTTAAGTAATTTGTCTAATATCACACAGCCACCAATGGAGGAACCTGGACCCATATTCAGATATATCTGACACCTAGTCCCTTGATCATAGCCTCCCCACCCAGAGATACCTTATAAGACACGGGGCACTATTTGGAGGTCCAACATCTGGAATGCAGCCAGTCAGGGACTTCGAGACTGAAAAAGACACATTTTCTGAAGATGTCATTTTCTATTTCTCCTTTTCCTTTGTTTCTGCCCCCTGTAGACATCCCGTGGTGCTCCCCCATCAAGGTGAAGTACGGGGATGTGTACTGCAGGGCCCCTCAAGGAGGATACTACCAAACAACCCTGGGAACCAGGTGTGACATCCGCTGCCAGAAGGGCTATGAGCTGCAGGGCTCTCCCCAGGTGATCTGCCAGTCAAACAAACGGTGGTCGGACAAAGTCATCTGCAAGCGTGAGTAGCCTGGCCCCATGTGGGAAACCCCAGGGCCAATCAGGGCCAAAGTTCTTTTTTTGTTTATTTGTTCTAAATATTTTTTTTTAATGTGGACCATTTTTGTTGTTGTTATTTGGCTTTTTAGTTATTTGGTTTTGTTTATTTGGCTGTGTTGCAGTATGTGAGATCTACTTCCCTGACTAGATTTAGTTCCCAGGGATTGAACCTGGGCCTCCTGCATTGGAAGCATGGCGTCTTAGCCTCTGGACCATCAGGGAAGTCCCTGATGGTGGACCATTTTTAAAGTCTTTACTGAATTTGCTTCAGTACTGCTTCTGTTTTCTGTTTTGTTTTGTTTTGTTTTGTTTGCCCCAAGACATGTGGGATCTGGGCTCCCCACCCAGGGACTGAACCTGCACCCCTTGCATTGGAAGGTGAAGTCTTAACCCCTGGACCACCAGGGAAGTCCTGGGGCCTAAGTTCTTTTGCTCTGAGATCAAGGATTTTTACTGAATGTTTTGTGGGCTGTGATGAGAAAAACTCCTTTGTGAGCAGAAGCCAGTGTGTTCTTAAGATGTGGCAGAAGTAAGATGACACAGTTCAGACAGAGGGGTGTGATTGGCTGTTTGGAAAGGGGGAGAGAACAGAGGTTTGTTTCGCACTATATTATGTCCATTTAATGAGTGCTGGACCCTGGAAAGGTGTTGGGGATTGAGAAACAAGACACATTCTACCATCAGGGGTCATCTGCCATCAGGGGTCTCACGGAACAGCATCAGAGACAGCAGGCAGAGGAGTAAACCACAGTATAAGTGCAAGAATGGTGCTCTGGCCCACCTCCTAGCTCCTACTTTATGGGAGGCAGATGGTGACTGCAGCCATGAAATTAAAAGACTCTTGCTCCTCGGAGGAAAAGCTGTGACCAACCTAGACAGCATATTAAAAAGCAGAGATGTTACTTTGCCGACAAAAGTCTGTCTAATCAAAGCTATGGTTTTTCCAGTAGTCATGCATGGATGTGAGGGTTGGACTATAAAGAAAGCTGAGCACTGAAGAATTGATGCTTTTGAACTGTGGTGTTGGAGAAGACTCTTGAGAGTCCCTTGGACTGCAAGGAGATCAAACCAGTCAATACTAAAGGAAATCAATTGTGAACACTCACTTGAAGAACTGATACTTTGGCCACCTGATGCTAAGAGCCGACTCATTAGAAATGACTGATGCTGGGAAAGATTGAAGGCAGGAGGAGAAGGGGAGGACAGAGGATGAGAGTTGGATGGCATCACCGACTTGATGGACATGAGTTTGAACAAGCTCTGGGAGTTGGTGAAGGACAGGGAAGCCTGGCATGTTCCAGTCCATGGGGTCACAAAGAGTTGGACACAACTGAGTGACTGAACAACAACAAATCAGTAAGCAAATGGAAAAAGGAAACACTACAAAACAGGGCAAAAATCAAAACCAGGTGCAACATAAAAGAGAAAATGAACCAGGGAAGAAAAGATTTGCCTCACTAGTGTCAATGAAAATAATCAATAAACAATCTATGATAGAATAGAAGAGAGTTTTATCTGAGCCAAACTGAGGACTCTGTGGTGACCCAAGGATGAAAGAGCAGATAAAACCAAGAAGGGCCTTGGAATGCAGGAACAGAAAAACCAGACCCTTAGCATCCTTCTCTCCCCCATGTTGTAATTATTAAACGGATTTCAGGTCCTCCTGAGCAGTATAACCTGTCTTCCCTCCTACCCCATAGGGAGAAGGTATTTGCCTTACTCTTCCCCCACCCAGTATACATGCCTCATCCAATCAGCAAATGACCCACAAGACCCTATCCCACTCCTTGTACCCTGGGTATAAAAGTGGACTGAGTTTCCCTGTTCAATGTCGGTTCTCCCTTGAGCTGGCCCACTGTTCTGTCAGCATCTCCCACTCTAATAAACTTTATTTCCCTCTCAAAAAAAAAAATTGTGCTCTGCCCTGGACTACTGGTAGTAGAGAAAAGTGCTCCTCCAAGAGGTAGAACTTAGGGAGGCAGGGAAGAATTACCCGCTGAATGATGCTCATTCCCTGAAAGGCACCAGGCCTCGGGGAGAAGCCTCTAAGCGCATTTCAGGGGCTGACTTTGAGCTTCCTGAAAAGTTCCATCTCACTCGGGAAACTGCACATTGCACAGCATGGTTGAAGCACATTTCAGGTGCCATTGCTTTTCCAGATCGCTGTCATGAATGGAGCACTTGGGTACCAAGCATTTCACATACATGCAATTTTTGCAACAACACTGTTGAGATGGGTGCCTTTAACTATTGGGGAAACTGGGGTTGGGCTGCAGCCGTGTAATCCAGGCTGTGTAGATGACTATACCGTCTGGGTGACTATCCTGGACAGTTGCTCTTCATGACTTGTACCATCGATTGACCTTCCTCCGAGGAAGAAGAGGCTCTGCTCCTTCAGAGCACTGTTTTCTCCATCCTAACAGGGAGAGCATCCCCCATGGGCAGCCTCTAGCTGCCCAGTACTACTGACGGGTAAAGGATTCTGAAAGCCCAGCTACCATGCCTGGAGGCAGGGCAGACTCAGGTGTCAGTCATGCTCCAGGGCTCCCCTGTGAGATCAGGCTGAGGCTCACCTGGCCTGAGATACCACCTTGCCCCCTTCCTCCTCTCCCTGTCCTGCCTCCCCCACCCTTCACTGGTCTCCCCTGGAAGCACAATCTTACTCCAGATCGGAGTTTGGAGCAGAGAAAGGTTTATTGCAGGACAAAACAAGGAGAATCAGTGGCTCGAGCCCAAACTCACCGCGCCTCCCAACTGCCCGAAGGGTTTTAGCACAGCCTGTATAAAGGCCAGGTGTGTGTGTGGAGGGGGTGTGGGTCTCAGAGTACATGAAAAGTTCATGCACAGTTCTTTGATTGGTTGATGGTGAGGTAACAGGGCAGTTAACATTGTAGGCGCCAGGGGTCTGGGGTCATCAAATAGTTCACTGCGCCCACTTGGTGGTGGTTTTAGCATTTGAAAAACTCAGGGAGTGTGCAGCAGATACTATTATCTGGGTCTTCAGAGAGGAGTTAGCATGGAGGATATGGGAAGAGGTCTGCCTCCCCAAAGGCCCCATGGCGTCCTGCTTGGTGACACCATCCATCTTTCCTCAGACTTCTGTCTGCTTTATTTCAGTTAACTTCCCCCTATGCTTTCAGTTTCTGGACTCTGAAACTCCGTGACAAATCTAAGACCTGCTGAATCTGTGGTTTTCTCTTTTTCAGAAAAGCGATGTCCTACCCTTGCCATGCCAGTGAATGGAGGGTTTAAGTGCATCGACGGGGCCTACTTTAACTCCCAGTGTGAGTACTATTGCTCGCCAGGATACACGCTGAAAGGGGAGCAGACAGTCAGGTGTATGGACAACAAGGCCTGGAGCGGCCAACCAGCCACCTGCGTTGGTAAGAAAATATCACCAGTCCTCAGGAGGCACCTACTTTGGGAGGAGTGGGGGGTGTCCATACAGTGGATTTAAAATTTTTATTTATGTATCTATCTCCACCCAGTCTTAGTTGCAGCATGAAGGATCCCTAAATTGCTGCATGCAAACTCTTAGTTGCAGCACGTGGGATCTAGTTCCCCGATCATGGATGGAACCTGGGCTCCCTGTATTGGGAACACAGAGACTTAGCCACTGGACCACTAGGGAAGTCCCCATAAAGTGGATTTTTAAAGGAAATACCTGTGTTCCATGTGTAAAGCCAAAGGCCCAGTTTTGCTTTCCGTGGTTCTCTTCATCCCTATTTCTCTGGCTTAGCACAGATCTAGCCTCAGTCTCTTTGCTTGAGTTGACTTCACAACTTATGGCTTTCCCATGACTTGTCTCTCTCTTGGATTGCGATCGAGGCAACTGGAGGCTAGCAGAGAGAGGTGTGCGATCGAGGCAACTGGAGGCTAGCAGAGAGAGGTGCAGGGAAATCCTGCTATTTTAGTTCCGGGATGTGCCCTGTAGCATTGAGCAGAGTTGTTGACATTTGGCCGGATGGTCCTGCGGGGAGCAGCTCTGTGTCTTGCTGCCCACAGACATAGTTCCTTTGTTAGCAACTCTGGGAATCAGCAAATGCTCAGTGTGCTAAACTGGCAGGGATTTGGCTGTCTTACCTGACTCTGGATTTGTTGGCAGTAGCTCTTAGTTGTGGTTCGGGGGAGCCTTGGCCGCAGCCTCGCTGGAACTCTTTTTTTTTTTTTTTAATTATTTTTGGCTGCACTGGGTCTTCGTTGCCTCTCTCCAGCTTTTCTCTAGTTGTGGTGAGCAGGGGCTGCTCTTGGTTGACAGTGTGTGGGCTTCTGCCATTGCAGAGCATAGGCTCTAGGGCTCACATACTTTGGTAGTTGCAGTGTGTGGGCTCAGTTGTGGCATACGGGCTTAGTTACTCTGTGGCATGTGGAGTCTTCCTGGTTCAGGGCTTGAACCTGTGTCCCCTGCATTGGTAGGCAGATTCCTATCCACTGTGCCACCAGGGAAGTCCTCGCTGGAACTCTTTACACATGCAAATTCAGGGCCCCACCCCAGACCTGCTGAATCACAAACTCTGGGCACGGGGCCCAGCACTTGGCACTTTAAGGAGCCTTCTAGGGTGTTCAGAAGAGCTTAAAGAGAGAGCCACTGATCTAAGACAGTGCTTCTCCAGCTTGGGGATCACCTGGGAACCTTGGTAAAAATGTAGCTTCTGCTTCAGGAGATCTGGGGCAGATTCTGGAGTTCTCCTAGACCCCGCTCTAAACAAGGTTTCTGAATCTTGGACAATGGATATCTGGTGTCCAATAATTATTTGTCATGGGGTCCTGTCCTTTGCACTCTAGAATGCTTAGAGCCTTGGCTTTTACCCACTAAATGCCAATGACATCTTTCCCCAGCTCCCACGTGTGACAACCAAAAATGTCTTCAGACATTGCCCAATGTCCTCTGGAGGGAGGAGAAGAGGGAGGAGAAAAATCACCCCTCCTTTGAGAATCACCCATCTCTGAGCAGTGGATACCCACCCTGGCTACTTACTAGAATCACCTGAGTATCTTTTAGAACCTAGCCATGCCTTGATCCTGGGGCTTCCCCAGTAGCTCAGCGGTAAAGAATCCACCTGCAATGAAGGAGACCTGGGGTCAGAAGGGCATGGCAACCCACTCCAGTATTCTTGCCTGGGAAATCCCATGGACAGAGGAGCCTGGCGGGTTGCAGTCCATGGGGTCGCAAAAGTGTCAGACATGACTTAGTGACTGAACAACAACACGCCTTGGTTTTGCCCTAGAGATTCTGATTCAGTTAGCCTGATGTGGGATAGCTAGAGGAGGCAAGTGGCATTATAAAAGCTTCCCAGGTGGTTTTTGTGCACAACCAGACTCAGGACCATCATTTGAGGGCAGTGGATCTCAGAGAGTGTGGGCTCCTGACCAGAAGCATTAGAAATGCACATTTCCAGGCCTGCAGGATTGTCGATGCTGGGGTGGGGCTTAGCAATCTGCATTTTCACAGGCCCTCCAGGACATTCTGATGCTCTAAAGGTTGAGAATCTGCCTTGGAAGGTCAAATTTGGGAAGAACTTTTGTACCTTTTGGAGAAGGAAATTGCAACCCACTCCAGTATTCTTGCCTGGAGAATCCCATGGACAGAGGAGTCTGGCGGGCTATAGTTTATAAGGTCGCAAAGAGTCAGACATAACTGAGCAACTAACGCAACACTTAGTATCTTTTAATACAAAATAGTGCCCAGCAGTTTGAGCACCAGCAGGAAGCTTGTTAGAAATATAGACTTTTGGGACCTATCCCAGACCCAACAGATCAAAAGCCACGTTGTTATAAGATCCCCAAGGGATTCCTATGTCCTTTTAAAGTTGAGGCAGACTGCTCTGAGACAGTGGTTTTTAACTCTAACTGCAGTTTAAATCTGAATATCTGGGGCCCTGGCATTTTTCCAAAACTAATCCAGGTAATTGAAAACTACTATTCCAGGAGACTGTTGACTCATAACGTGTTAGAGCTGCCAGGACCCAGCCTAACAGAACATTCTAGTCCAATCCCCCTTCTGCGGATAAGGCCTTGACTTTGTTGATGTTGCATAGAGCCAAGCCTATGTCTCCAGGCTTTTAGGCTCAAAGTCCCTGAATCCAGAGACAGCTCTGGCACAGAGGTGGCAAGGCAGCTGACCGCAGGAGCCTGGCTCCTATCCTGCTTGGGTCTGCCCATCCTGCAGAGAACCATTCCCAGCTTAGTCTGCGCCTGCCCATTCCCCCAAGGACTCCTTCCTGACAGCTCAGCATCTGGGCAGACAATTCAGGGATGTGACTGAAACTGGATGCTGCCCTCTGGGGGCAGTTGTACAACAGCTTCTCTGGCCTTGGTCCTACAGATGTCTTCATGACGGTACCACTGTCCACTGTCTGCTTGGCAGCATCGGTCATCCTTTTTCTTCAGTTATAGCCAGGGGACTGACCCGAGATGTGAGCCTTCTACATCACAGCCCCGGACCTTACCTTATAGCCATCTTAACAAGAGCACCAGGTCCAAGTAATTTCTCAGATAACTGACTCAGATTTATTCCTGGCTTTTCTTTTTCTACGATTTAGGTGGGAGTTTGAATTGATCAGTAATCGGGAAGAGAGAAACCATTATAAGTGTTTCCAACAGAGGAGACGTTAATACAGGGCAATGGTTACAAACATATAGGAAGGGCTGGAGGAACAAAAGAGGAAAAAGACTGTTGCCAGACATTATGTGCGTGTGCGCTCAGTCGTGTCCGACTCTTTGTGACGCCATGGACTGTAGCCTGCCAGACTCCTCTGTCCATGGGATTTCCCAGGCAAGAATACTGCAGTGGGTAGATTCTCCAGGCAACCTTTCTGACCCAATTTTCCTGAATTGGCAGGCAGATTCTTTAGTACTGCGCCATCTAGAGACTAGTTAGAGCAGAAATCCATCCCAACCAAGGGCTGGGGGAAGCACAAGTGGCCTAGTGGTGTTACCCAAAGTCCATAAACTCACCCTGAGGCTGACATGTCTGCAGCTGACACCATCATGGATGAGAATGAAGTCAGGAGCCCAGGAAACCTTCATGAAAGTCCCTACCAGAAGCCTAACGGCTTCCCTCTTCCTCCTGCCCTGTGTCCTCATGGGAGTGCCTCCCATTGGCCAACCTAGCTGACACCCAGCTGGCAAAAGGAGTCCAAGACATGTCAATTTGAGAATTTCAGTACAGGCAGTAAAGATTTCAGTGCAGGCGATGATTTAAAAAAAAAACTGAGTGCCAACAGAATCTGTGCCACAGAAGCCTTTTACTTTCCTTTATTTATTTATTATTTTTTTGGTAGTACTATGTCTTTGTTGCTGCACGTGGACTTTCTCTAGTTGTGCTGAGTGGAGGGCTACTCTCTAGCCTATGTGTCACACAGGTTTAGTTGCCCCAAGGCATGTGGAATCTTCCTGGACCAGGGCTCGAACCCGTCTCCCCTGTACTAGCAGGTGGATTCCCAACTACTGGACCACCAGGGAAGTCCTCAGCAGCCTTGCTCTGAGGTTTTAGACATCTCCCTGTAAGTCGCTGTAGTTCTCAGTGAGGAGGAGCCTGCAAAGCGGGCCTGCTCAGCCCATGCATGTAGGGTAGTGCTCAGGCTGTGAGTTCCAGGCACTCTTCTAGAAGGACATGACCTGAGGCCAGATGTTGAGATCAGAAGAGCCCCTCACAGATGTTGCTTTCACTCACTGCCCAGTGACTTGGAGTGTGCAAGCTAGCTCTTCAGAACACTCCTCTCCACACCACCCCCCGCCGTCTCCCACTTTGAATGTCTGCTCCCTCACATTGGAAGGGGTAGAGATGATGGGAGGGGAGGAGATAGTCGAAAAATCTCCCTGCTGAGCAAGCACTGGCAGAATCCTCCAGGGATCACAGTGTTCAGATGTCCAGATTGTGCATAACAATGGAAAGAAATTGCTGATTGTTCTCAAAAAGCAACAAGCATGTCTTAAGCTGGACCAGATGGGCCTGGAACCTTCCCAGAGGGAGAGAGAAAAAACTAAGAAATGAACCCCAATTCCAGGGGATTGATCTTAGAGTGGGACAGGGCAATGTTCAGGCATCTTTGGGGGTAGGGGAATTTGTGCATGCAATGTCAGGGGTGAAAAGGAGATCAGTGATCGATGAGCTCTCAGGAAAATAAAGAGAAATAAGACACAGCAAGCAGGCAAATCTTTCTTTTATTCTGTGACAGAGAAGCTGGAGTTTGTCCCCTGTGAATTTTACTCCAGGGATGTCACGGACTCTTTGGCTTTCAACATATTATTAAATTAAGTTTATTGACTTGGTGTGTTGGCAGGGCTCGGGGGTCTGTGAGCACAGCTTGGAGCCTCAGCCTAGTTTAGGATCTGACACGTGGTGGCCAAGGAATTCTCAGATTTCTACACCAGCTTGAGCAATACCTCTAGGCCCAGCTGTGCTGAGTGCTAAGGAAATCCTCTCAGTTCTCCTTCAGATCTGGAGGGAAGAGCGAACCCTGGGCTGGCTTTTGATGCTGAGGTGGTCAGTTCTGTGGTCTAGCTAAGTTGAAAGGACCACAAGTCAAAATTCATTCTCTTAGGCAGCCTACACTCTGGCAGTAGACTCAATGTCCATGGTTATTTTAAAAACAGATATAGATAGAAATAAGTCAATGTAGGAAAAAAAAACATACTGAAAATTGCAGAAGGGTAAAATATTTAGAGAGCCACAACTTCCATGTTATATATATATAAAAACCCCAAACCCATAGACTGTAACAACTATTGTTTTGGGGTATATTTTTTTCTTTTTTTCCATTTTTACTCCTTTCCAGTTACATTGGCATGTAGATATAACAATGGACAGTTACAATTACAGGTCTTCTCCTTTGGACCAACACTTTTCCCTAGGCCAACAGGAAGAGGAAAAAAAATTCAAGTAAATTTAAAACCCATGGACAATGAAAACCGAGCAAGTATCTTGAGATACACAGGGAGCCCCATTGAGATGTTTTAACAAAAGACCATGTACAAACCAACTTGCTTCCTGAAATTACTCTCTAGTTATTTTATATTTCCTGTGGAATAGAATAGTTGGAGAGTTAACACAAGCGGAAGTCTGGAATTAAAAAAAAAAAAATCTCTGCAGTTTTAGATATGCACATTGATGGACTACTTTTCCAGCTTGCCAATTATCTGACAGCTTGGTTGACCCAGTGACCCACAAAGAAGTTTGCTAGGCAGAATGGTATTATTTTTAGAGATTCAGTTGAGGATACAAACGTTATGGGGCTGAGAATAGATGTGTCAGGGCATTGCTGTAAATGCTCTGAAATCATACAAAATTTTTCCCAGGTTGACAAATACGCATTGATTTATAAACTTTTAGGAAGCTAGTTTCAGCTTTGCAACAAGTTGCTTGATTGAGATACTGCTCCACTTTTTTTTTTTTTTTTGGCTCCACTGCATGGCGTGTAGAACTTGCCCAACCAGGGCATGCAGAATCTAGCTCTGTGATCAGGGATCGAACCCATGTCCCCTGCATTGGAAACATGAAGTCTCCAGTGGTTACACTACCACCTTGGAAGTCTGAGATACTGCTCCACTTTTTAACCTGGCATGATTTTTAGCACAAATTAAACAGGTAAACTGTTATTGCACCACTGTAGTATATCCCCAATGAATTTTTAGTTTGGCATCTTTCTGATGAAGATAGTGACTTCCAGTTGTGGAGTTCTTTGCTTCTCAACTCTTTGGTCCATTGGGAAAGTTTCCTAATATCTCATATGGTGCCAAAGAAGTGGAAACCCTGTTCAGGGGCATGCACATGGATTACAGTCTAGCTGGGGGAAGCAAGCAATGAGGGAAATTTTCAGTGGCCAGATTTGTTCTGCGTTGGTTAGTCACTCTCTCCCTGTGCCAAGAAATGACCACTTCTCCCCTCCATCAACAACCTCCAACTATTTTATGTTTGTGTCAGTAATCTATTGCTGCACAACCAATCTCCCAGAACTTAGTGGCTTCAATCAACCATGTTATGGCTCATGGTTGTTTGGGTTGGCAATTTGGGCAGGGCTTGGTGGAGACAGCTCACCTTTGTTGCACATGGTAATGGCCAAGGTGCATGTCTGGGGCTGGAGGATCCAAGACGGCTTCTCTCCCATGTGCAGCATCTCACTCAGAGGTCACTGTACTGGCGAACATTTGAGTCCCTTTTTTCTCTCTCCCTTCATTTCTCATCTTCTCCACCTGGCCACTCAAGTCAGATAATTGGGCTTCCTTAGATGGCAGCTGGCTTCTGAGATGGTAAACACGGAAGGTGCCAGACTCTTTAAGGGCCTATGCCTGGGACTGGCATAGAATCACTTCCCTTGCATTCTGTCAGTCAAAGTAAGTTAAAGCCAGGCACAGATTCAAATGGAGGGGAGGCAGACTCTACTTCTTGGTAGAAGGTTGCTGTTGTTCAGTTGCTCAGTTGTGTCCAACTCTTTGCAACCCCATGGACTGCAGCATGCCAGGCCTCCTTGGCTCCCACCATCTCCTGGAGTTTGCTCAAGTTCATGTCTATTGCATCAGTGATGCCATCCAGCCACGTCATCCTCTGTTGCCCTTTCTCCTCCTGCCTTCAATCTTTCCCAGCATCAGGGTCTTTTCCAATGAATCAGCTGTTCGCATCAGGTAGCCAAACTATTGGAGCTTCAACATCAGTCCTTCCAATGAATATTCAGGATTGATTTCCTTTAGGATTGACTGGTTTGATCTCCTTGTAGTCCAAGGGACTCTCAAGAGTCTTCTCCAACACCACAGTTTGGAAGCATCAATTCTTCGGCGATCAGCCTTCTTTATGATCCAGCTCTCACATCCGTACATGACTACTGGAAAAACCATAACTTTGACTAGATGAAACTTTGTTGGCAAAGTGATGTCTCTTCTTTTTAATATGCTGCCTAGTTTTGTCATAGCTTTTCTTCCAAGGAGCAGGCGTCTTTTAATTTTGAGGCCACAGTCACCATCTGCA
Organism: Ovis canadensis; assembly: GCF_042477335.2. NCBI lineage: Eukaryota > Metazoa > Chordata > Mammalia > Artiodactyla > Bovidae > Ovis > Ovis canadensis. The sequence goes on along the minus strand of NC_091727.1, from coordinate 39,011,502 downwards.
GTGATTTTGGAGCCCAAGAAAATTAAGTCTGTTTCTGTTTCCATTTTTCCCCCCATCTATTTGCCATGAAGTGATGAGACCGGATGCCATGATCTTAGTGTTTTGAATGTTGAGTTTTCAGTCTGCTATTTTACTCTCCTCTTTCACCTTCATCAAGAGGCTCTTTAGTTCCTCTTCACTTACTGCCATAAGAGAGGTGTCATCTGCATAACTGAGGTTATTGATATTTCTCCCTGCAATCTTGATGCTTGTGCTTCATCCAGCCCGGCATTTCACATGAAGTACTTTGCATATAATTTAAATAAGCAGGGTGATGATATACAGCCTTGACGTATCCCTTTCCCAATTTGGATTCAGTCCATTGTTCAATGTCTAGTTCTTCTACCTCTTGCTTCTAACTGTTGCTTCTTAACCTGCATACAGGTTTATCAGGAGGCAGTTAAGGTGGTCGGGTATTTCATCTCTTTAAGAATTTTCCCCAGTTTGTTGTGATCCACACAGTCAAAGGCTTTTCTGTAGTCAATGAAACAAAAGTAGATGTTTTTATGGAATTCCCTTGCTTTTTCTATGATCCAATAGATGTTGGCAATTTGATCTCTGGTTCCTCTGCCTTTTCTAAATCCAGCTTACATCTGGAAGTTCTCGGTTCATGTACTTTTGAAGCCTAGCTTGAAGTATTTTGAGCATTACCTTGTCTAGCATGTGAAATGAGCATGATTGTGCAATATTTTGAATATTCTTTGGCATTGCTCATCTTTGGAATTGGATGAAATCTGACAATTTTTAGTCCTGTGGCCACTGCTGAGTTTTCCAAATTTGCTGACACATTGAGTTCAGCACTTTCACAGCATCATCTTTTAGGATTTTAAATAGCTCAGCTGGAATTCTGTCACCTCCAGTAACTTTGTTTCCAAAACCCACTTGACTTCACACTCCAGGATGTCTGGCTCTAGGTGAGTGATCACATCATCATGGATATCCGGGTCAGTAAGATCTTTTTTTTTTAATAGTTCTTCTGTGTATTCTTACCACCTCTTCTTAATCTCTTCTGCTTCTGTTAGGTCCTTGCCATTTCTGTCCTTTATTGTGCCCATCTCTGCATGAAATGTTCCCTTGGTATTTCTTATTTTCTTGAAGAGACTCTAGTCTTTCCCATTCTTTTGTTGGTAGGAGGAACTGCATGTATATAAGGGGATTATGGGTAGCCACCTTCCCAGGAAATTCACCAGAGTATTCTTTGTTAGAAATCAGAGCTTAGAAATCATTAGTGAACTACATCTTGGAAGATGTCATACCAAATTTGAAAAAAAAAAAACAGATGTGGTTGCTTATATCCTATTTCCAGGTATATTAATAAGGCCAAAATCACAATTCTTTAAACAAGTTAGAACTTCCATTCTCATATAAATGTCCGGGCAGTGTCCTAGACCCAACCTCCTCCTCATTTGTTCTTCCACTCTCAACTTGCAGCTTTCATCTGCAATCGAAGATGGCTGTTCACAGCTCACCGCTTCATACACATTCAAACCAGCATGGAGGAAAAAGAAAGAGGAGAGTACCTCCTGCCACAGTCACACACATACCTTTCTAAAGCCCAACCCAGAAGTTGCACATGTCACTTTTTCTCACAGCTCACTGGTGGAACCCGTCCCATGGCCATAGATAACTTGAAACAAGGCTTGGAATAGAATCTTTATTCTGAAGGGTCACAGGCCCAGGAAAACTTCTTTTCTTCTAAAGAAATGGACACACATGGGCGTTTCTCTAGTTGTAGAGAACGGGAGGTGCTCTTGTGGTGCGCGGGCTTCTCATCCTGGTGGCTTCTCTTGTTGCAGAGCATGGCCTCTAGGGTGAATGGGCTTCAGTAGTTGCGGCTCCTGGGCTCTGGAGCACAGGCTCAGTAGCTGTGGCCCATGGGTTTACTTGCTCCACGGCATGTGAAATCTTCCTGGACCAGTGATCAAACCTGTGTCTTCTGCATTAGCAGGCAAATTCTTAACCATTGGACCACCAGGGAAGCCCTCAGCCTCTTTTTTATTTCCACCATCTATCTGGTTAGACATAGTAAATATTCCCAAGTATGTTGTATAGCTTTGCAGATAAACAGTGGTTGATAACAGTGCAACATGTTTGTTTCTGATATTTTATATGTGGAGAAGAAACTAGAGCATAGAGGCAGGGGACAGTTTATCACATGTCTCCAGTGAGTGGGGCAGAGGCCAGGATGTTCATGAGAGTTGCAAGGTTGTCACAGGGTAACTTGCCCTGGGGGTACTCTGACTCAACAAGGAATTGTGATCAGGTTTCTATAGTAACTTTGTTTATTTCATTCATGGAAATTTATAATAATGTAGAAATAGCAGTGATGGCCACGGCTGTGTAATAATAGACTTCAGTTTCTGGAGCATCTGCTGAAGGGCAGGCCAGCTAGTCTCCTCAGCTGAAAAAGAGGGCCTGATGCTTGAGAATGTGACAGGAGTCCGCTCTGCTGCTGCTTTTCCAGGGTTTATGGGGAAGGTGGATGCGATGACCAGGAAAGAACGTGTATGCAGAGGTCGGAGGGAAATAACTAGCTCAGCAGTAGGCAGACACACAGAAGTCTTTGACTGATTAAAATAATTTTAAAATATGTGATCATGTCTTAAAATCCCAGACTGCAAAGAAGGTCCCAAAGAGAGGAAAGGCTTCCCAGACTATAAATGGGGAAGATAATAACAAGACTTAGTCTAGTGGGTGGTGGCAAGAATTCAGTGAAATAATGCAGGGTGGGTACCTCGCCTGGGCTGGGCAAGTAGGGAAGGGTCAGTAAATAAATATTAGCTATTATTGTTAGTGCTTTATTTCCTCTTGGTTCTTGTTTGGAAGAATACCGCTTCTGAAAAAGTAGGCCAAATTCGACTGATCATTGTTAGCTGTCAGAAGCTGGCTTTGGGAAGCTGAGACTCTTCACCCAGATAACCTAATTTGGAGCTGTGTTTGCTCAGTGTCAATATGTCTAGTTTATAGGGAAAACAACCCAGCCAGCATATCATCTAGATGTTTATTTTACATGACACAAAGAGTAAGAATGTCTTTTCACTGACAGTGTTGCTCTAAGAAAATATGGTAACACTAAGTAATTTTATATTGAAATCTATTTCCCTTCCTCCTCCCCTCCTTTATGGCTTTAATTTTTTTTTTCTAGATTCAGTATTGTTGTTCAGTCACTCTGTCATGCTTGACTCTCTTGCAACCCCATGGGCTGTAGCCCACTAGGCTCCTCTGTCCATGGGATTTCCCAGGCAAGAATACTAGAGTGGGTTGCCATTTCCTTCTCCAGGGGATCTTTCCTATCCAGGGATCAAATCCATGTCTCCTGCATTGGCAGGCAGGTTCTTTACCACTGGGCCACAGTACAGCATTTTTAGTTGAGATATAATTCATTTTCACACCCCCCTCTTTTAAAAAATATTTTTGCCCATGCCATGCAGCATGTGGGATCCTAGTCCCCTGATTAGGGATTGAACCTGTACCCCATGCAGTGGAAGCACAGAATCCGAACCATGGACCGCCAGGGGAGTCCCTTGGCTTCAACTTTTTAAAAAATAAATATGCTTTCTATTATGAGCTTGCTGATTATATTTGGCCAGCAGGGGGCAGGTATTATATACATATCTTTCTGATTCACCCAAAGCTGAAAAATGTTCATCTGAACTATAAAAGTATGTCTTCTATCACCTATCATAGTAAAAACAAAAAAGGATTGTTTTTAACATCTTAGCAACTGAAAATAGACACCTCTAACTCATTTAAAGCAGCTTTCATTTCACCATCACGTTGATAAACTATAAATTCTAAGAAGCATATTTTTTTTCAGTCACTATCCCTGAAATTAGCATGCATCTCACAATTGGTGACTTAGATTCAATAAAATATAGTTATTCACTTTAGGATTAGCATGTTATGGCTGTAAATTCACACTCCACAGAAGCATGGCATTGAATGAAAATGAATTTGGATCGCTGAAGACACTACTCTTTAACAAATTATTCGTGATTTCTTACCCTACATAAAATGAGTTATTGGACAAGGCACAAGAGAAAGTATATGAAGACTTGACTTGGTGCATTTAGTCTCTCAGAAATGTTTGTGATTCAGAATCAAATGACATTTCACTTTCATTCAGGCTATAGTAGTATTTAAACAATTAGCATTTGACATGTAAAATAATGCAAATCGAAATGTATTTACTCTGCCTTCTTAAAAATACATTCTCTGCCTGTTGAAAATCATCAAGTAGAACTTGTAAAAGTTTGAATCCCCCCTTCTTGTGATTTCACATTGTGTTTGGGTGTGTTAGTCACTCAGTCATGTCTGACTCTCTGTGACCTCTTGAACTGTAGCTCACCAGGCTCCTCTATCCATGGAATTCTCCAGGCAAAAATACTGGAGTAGGTTGCCATTCCCTTCTCCAGGGGATCTTCCCAACCCAGGGATTGAACCTGGGTCTGCAGCATTTCAGGAAGAGTCTTTACCATCTGAGCCACCAGGGAAGTCTGTTCTAAGGATAAGTGTTCTAATTTGGGTTATAATTCACATTCTCATTATTTCCATACCTGGCCTTAAATAAATAACTTATGCTGTCTGAGGCTCAGTTTCCTGATCCGTAAAATGAAAGCATTGGGTAACTCCTTTAAGCCTCCACAGCATTTACTTTTATGTAGCCTAGAGCAGTGTTAATTTTCTACCTCATGTCATATTTCACATATGGTGATATAATCCTCTCAACAGACTGTCAATTCTGAGAATAACATGATTCTCTTGCCTTTGCATGCCCAAGCCCAACAACTGAAATGATGCCTTGGGGAAGGCTGGTACTCATTAAAGATCTGTTGCCTTGAATTGAATCAAACTAGATGATACCTAGGAGAAGGCAATGGCAACCCACTCCAGTACTCTTGCCTGGCAAATCCCATGGTTAGGGGAGCCTGGTAGGCTGCAGTCCATGGTGTTGCTAGGAGTTGGACACGACTGAGTGACTTCACTTTCACTTTTCACTTTCATGCATTGGAGAAGGAAATGGCAACCCACTCCAGTATTCTTGCCTGGAGGATCCCAGGGACGGGGGAGCCTGGTGGGCTGCCGTCTATGGGATCGCACAGAGTTGGACACGACTGAAGCGACTTAGCAGCAGCAGCAGCAGATGATACCTAAGGCACTTTTCTCTAGTATCTGATGATACTGTCTTTAAAGCAGGAAGGACTCACTATGGCTGAATGATTTCTAGTTGGGTAACTGCTATGTTGCCAAGTCGATAGGCAGAGTTTGGAAGCGTGGGGAAGAAGTTGCTGTAGCTGATAAATTACCCTACAAGACACTAGCAAGGCCAGCTGATTGCTGATTTAGCCATACACAGGTAAATACTCACACAGTCTTTAAAAGTCAGCAGGCATATCACTGGGAACTCTGCTCAGTGTGATGTGGCAGCCTGGGTAGGAGGGGAGTTGGGGGAGAATGCATACATATATACGTGTATACACACACACATATATATATAGCTGAGTCACTCTGCTGTGCACCTGTAACTATCACAATCATTGTTAATCAGCTATACCCCAATATGAGCTTCCCTGGTAGCTGAGTGGTAAAGAACCCACCTGCAATGCAGAAGACGCAGGAGGCATCGGGTTTGATCCCTGGGTTGGCAAGATCCCCTGGAGGAGGGCATGGCAACCCACTCCAGTATTCTTGTCTGGAGAATCCCATGGACAGAGGAGCCTGATGAGCTACAGTCCATAGGGTCGCAAACAGTCGGACATGACTAAAGCGACTGAACACGCATGCATATCCCAATACAAAATAAAAAGTTGAACTTGGCAGACAAGAAAGGGCAAGATGAAGGGAAAGAAGATAAATACAGAAGAGGTGAAGAAGCCCTTCAAAAATAGGGAGCACCTAGAGCTTTGGGCACTCACAAAGATAGTGCAGTGGTAAAGAACTTGCCTGCCAATGTAGGAGATACAAGAGACAAGGGTCTAATCCCTGGGTCAGGAAGATCCCCTGGAGAAGTAAATGGCAACCCATTTAGTATTCTTGCCTAGGAAATCTCATGGACAGAGGAGCCTGGTGAGCCACAGTCCACGGGGTCACAAAGAGTCGGACACAACTCAGCACAGAGCTTCGCCGAACCCCAGGTTGATATTTCCTGATGATGGTGAGAATATTCTGGTTATATTTTCAGATCTCGAACCTCCTAGAATCAAGTGTCCAAGTGTGAAGGAACGCGTTGCAGAACCCAACAAGCTGACAGTCCGAGTGTCCTGGGAGACGCCCGAGGGAAGAGACACAGCAGATGGCATTCTCACTGAGTAAGTGCAACTTGGCAGCTGGAATGAGGTTGCCCGTTTATGTGAGAAGTTCACTACCAAGAATAAGGAAGTGTATGCATATACTGGTCAGTATATGCTTTCAGCCACACCTCATTCATTTCTTTGTTTTTCTTCACTGTCTGGCATATTACATTCTTCACTTATGTATCTGTTTACTGCCTGTCTCAACTACAGTATGTTTGCAGCCATATCCTTAATGCCCAGAACCATGCCTAGCACATAGTTGCTACTTAGTAACTATTTGTTGAAGGAAAGAAAGGAAGTCAGAAGAGTGGTGGGAAGAAGGGAGGAAAAGGGACAGAAGAAGGAAGAGGAAGTCAAGTGGTTAATTCATGGAAAGACTCACTGCCATTGTCTGCTAGGCCCCCTACCCAGGCCTTCCTAAGCCACCGCCTCCCTGGGAACCTGAGTCTCCCAGGTGGAGCTCAGTGTCGCCCCCTTGTGCTCTTGGAGTATGTTTTAGGGCAGAACTCCAAAATCTCGTTTTTTGGCACTTGTTTCTTTCACAACTTTTGATTTTTAATTTTTCAATATATGACTATTAAACACTTAAACCAGTTGTAAATAAAAGAGAAGGAGTCCTTCTGCCTTCTTCCCCACCCCACCCCCCTTCTCCAGGACCAACTGCACAAATAGTTTGAAATACATCCCCAAAATCTTTAAAAATGGGTGGTTCCCTTCAGTGAAGTTTAGCCACATGCTGTTCTAATCTAGCAGCTGCGCCTGTGCCCCTGCGGCTATGGATGGGCCCTCATGTTCCCTGGAGGCCACTACTTCATGTCAGCATATTCACATCCATGCCTTAGAGTACACGGTTCTATTAGACCTCCCCACCGAGTTTCCATCTGTGGACAAAGAACACCTCTGACTTATCCCTTGTGAGCCATACAGCAGGGCAAGGCTTTCTAGAATTCTGTCAACCTAGGCTGGGCAATAGGAAATGTTTTTAAGCCAATATTAGCCATAACAGAACATTTTCTTCTAGGAAGAGGCTCAGTCTTTCACCCCTAGGACGTTTTGTTCTGACAGCCTGATAATTTTTCCCACCATCTAGCTTAGATCATATTTGTTATGTTTCCCCTTGTAATTCCTCAAAGATAAAGTGTGAGTATTAAATTATTTATTTGCTGTTGCATACATATGTCACCCTTTAAGGAGAAACTTTAGGCAATGGGGATTAAAAATATAAGTCACAGTTGATATAACCATGTCATGCATCACGTGTGTATGTGCTCAGTCATGTCCAACTCTTTGTGACCCCATGGACTGTAGCCTGCCAGGCTCCTCTGGCCATGGGATTCTCCAGGGAGAATATTGGAGTAGGTTGCCATTTCTTCCTCCAGGGGATCTTCCTAACCCAGGGATCAAACCCAGGTCTCCTACATTGGCAGGCAGGTGGGTTCTTTACCACTGAGCCACCTGGGAAGCCCTTGATATTGTCAGGGATTGGCTTTTAACAATTGTTGAATCTTTTGGGACCCAGCATGATGCCTGGCCCTGCTCCTAGCCCATAACAGATTCTTAGATTCTCACAACTGCGATTGCTATTGAAATCTGGTGTAATATACACACAATATCAGGTCATCAGATGACTCTAGTTATTGAGCAAGGATATTCACCTTGGCATTTTTGTGGGTAATCTGTGTGTTACAGTTAGAAATGTCACATTTTGAAAGAGCATCTTAGTAACCCGAACCCTCTGTTCAGAGCAGCTATTGGCTTCCTAAATTCTACAGCCCAGGGCCATCAGAGGTGTGGAGCAGAATGAGGAGTTCAGATAAGGCTCTCTTTTCCCCCTTTTCAGCTCTTGCTTGGCCCCTTTGCTTCTCTGGCATTTCTCTTCTTTTCCTCATGTCTTTTGCAAGCTTCTGTTCTGTAGTCCCCTTCTGCGGTAGGGGGAAGGTTCTAGTGTCAGGTGCTGAGACAAGTGCTTCCTATGAGCTCCATATTTATGCCCTATGACTGTTATTTGCATGTCACACATGAAAGAGAGTCTCCAAGACTCATGTTTGAAGTATGATTCCTCCCAGGTTTATCTGCTTTTAAATTGTGCTTCCTGATGAGGACCTTAAAGCACCTAAGGCCCAAAGTGACACGTCTGTAATGCTGGGATGTCTGGCACTCTCGTAACACCCCTCACTGCATACTTGTAAACATCTGCCTTGTCCACCTGTGTGGAAGGTTCTCCTCAATGGTGACAGAATTTCACATGCACATTGTCAGTCAATATTCTTTTCATTCCTCAGACGTGTAGAGAGAAGGGAAATGATCTATTGAAAAACAATTGATCATATTGTACCTACTGATATTCTTATCAGACAACTGAGAAGAAAGATGTGGGAGTCACCCTTGCTCTGTGACCTTGGGTGGGTTCCTTGATCTTTTGGTGGCTCAGTTTCCTCATCTGTGAAATGGGTATAATAATGCCTACATCATAGAGTTGTTGAGAGGATTAAGTAAACTACTGTATATATGTGTGTGTGTATATATATATATATATATATATATATATATATATATATATATATGTCTAGAGCCACACCAGACATGTGTAAGGTTTACATACTGGGCTTCCCTGGTAGCTCAGAAGGTAAAGAATCTGCCTGCAATGCAGGAGACTTGGGTTTGATCCCTGGGTTGGGAAGATCCCCTGGAGGAGGGAATGGCACCCCACTCCAGTATTCATGCCTGGAGAATCCCCACAGAGAGAGGAGCCTGTAGGGTTGCAGTCCATGGGGTTGCAAAGAGTCAGACACAGCTGAGTGACTCAGCACACACGGCACAAAGAATAATAATAATGATAACAATAATAACTAATAATAAAGATAATAATAACTTGAATTATTATTATGATCACCGTGAAATCACAGTGAATTTGCCTTTTGCTCAGGAAAGGTCTCCACTGAAATAGAAAAAGCAAAGAGAGTTCTGGCGCCCCCTGCAGGCCCAAATTGCCAGTGACTGCTGGGACTACCCTCTCAAATGATTTCCCTCAAAGAAAATTCCCTCATCCTCTCAATTGGGTGGGATTCCCTGGTGGCTCAGAGGTTAAAGCGTCTGCCCGCAATGTGGGAGGCCTGCGTTCAATTCCTGGGTCGGGAAGATACCCTGGAGAAGGAAATGGCAACCCACTCCAGTATTTTCGCCTGGAGAATCCCATGGATGGAGGAGCCTGATAGGCTACAGTCCACAGGGTCACAAAGAGTCGGACACGACTGAGCGACTTCACTTTCCCTTTCACTTTCCCAATCGGGTGGCAGTTCAGGTCTCCCTTGGACCAAAGGAAGGAAGACTTGAGCTTTGGGTTCTCAGCATCTCCCATCCTCTGTTCTACATCCCAACAAGAAAAACCAGTCTGATCTTCCCAGGAACTGGGGACTTCCATTTTCTGGTCTCAAACTGCACTTCCAAAACAGAGTAAAGCTCAGAAAATTCTCTTCTTTGAGAATTAAACTAGTAAAACTGGCTTAATGGTAGTCCTTTGGAGTCTCTGTATCTTGAACAGAATGGGTGCTCAACAAACACCCATGATGATCCTCTTTGATCCTTAGGCCATCATGGCCTGATTGTTGTTAGGGCCTACAGCGATCATCTTTGGTGTTTCTGATTTTTTCCCCCTTTAAGTGTTATTCTAAAAGGCCCACCCCCAGGCTCGCATTTTCCAGAAGGAGACCACAAGATCCAGTACACAGTCTATGACAGAGCCGAGAACAAGGGCACTTGCCAATTTCGAGTTAAAGTAAGAGGTAAGATGACTGCTTCTTGGCTTTTTTTTTCCCCTCTCTCTTTTTAAGAACAAAGGGAAGCAGAGACTCAAGCTAGAACCTTCTGTGAGTGCCCATTGTCAGAGGAAGACTTGCCAGCTCTGGATTTGCCTCTGATCATGAGGTTAGGGGAAGGGTGCCACTTCACTGCCTAAATTTCACAATTCAAATCTGGATGGGGTTGAGTGCTGGCAGATGATTGAAGGAGTCCAAGAGAGCAGTAAGCTCATCTCACATGAGCCCATCGCTGGCTGTCCCAGAACAATAGTATTTAATAGCTTTTATACTCCTGAGCTTCAGTGACCAGCCAAAGCTTATCTAAGTCCTTCTATGAAGGAGGTTAGGAGCCCCTTAGATAGCCCACCAGCCCGACCGTGTTCTTGGTGTTCCAGAAGCTTTGGGAAAAAAAGGTTTTTAAGGTTTACTTTGAGCTTTATGATTTGGGTAGCTAATAAATAGCCGTCTTTACTCCTTCCTCTTCTGGGTTCAACCTCCTCATCTAGACCACAGGGAGCTGAATCAGTTTATCTCAGTGGTCTTGTTGGTTTGAACAATGACCCTCCCAAGGCCTACCCACTGGCAGATAGCCACACCTGCCCCTCCCTACACACCTGCCCAGTGTAGAAGCTGGTGTTTCTGACTCCCCCTCTCCCTGCTTGCTTTGTGGTGGTGGTGGGGCATTCAGCACTGAGCACCCTCTGGGCTTGTGTCCCACACAGTGAGACGCTGCGGCAAGCTCCACGCCCCGGAGAACGGCTACATGAAGTGCTCCAGTGACGGCGATAATTATGGGGCCGTGTGTGAATTCTCCTGCATTGGAGGCTATGAGCTCCAGGGGAGCTCTGCCCGAGTATGTCAGTCCAACCTGGCTTGGTCTGGCACTGAGCCCTCCTGCACAGGTACGAGGGCAGCTCTCTCTCCAGCCAGCAGCAGACCCTGATGCCCCTTTGGTTCCGGTTTCCAGGACAGGGAGGCTTCTGTTCTATATACTTTGAAAGGTTCAGGGCCAGCCATCTGCATCTGTTGGATGAAAACAGTCTTCCAGTAACTCGGCAGCCCATCTTGCCCACTCTCCTTGTTCACCTCTGCTCATCTACTGATTTATTTCGCATGTCCTCTAAGGAGGAAGCTGGAGGTAGGAGCCCAGGGTTCATTATAAATCAGTGGCATTATGAATTAGCAAAGTCTGCACCCTTGGGACCTCCCTGGCAGTCCAATGGCTAAGACTCTGCGCTCCCAATACAGGGGACCAGGGTTCGATTCCTGATCAGGGAACTAGACCCCACATTGCCACAATGAGGAGTTGCTTGCCACCACTAAAACCTCGTGCAACCCAAACAAAAAAGCATCTGTACTTGCAGCCATGAAATTAAAAGACGCTTATTCCTTGGAAGGAAAGTTATGACCAACCTAGACAGCATATTGAAAAGCAGAGACATTACTTTGCCAACAAAGGTCCGTCTAGCCAAGGCTATGGTTTTTCCAATGGTCATGTATGGATGTGAGAGTTGGACTGCGAAGAAAGCTGAGCACTGAAGAATTGATGCTTTTGAACTGTGGTGTTGGAGAAGACTCTTGAGAGTCCATTGGACTGCAAGAAGATCCAACCAGTCCATCCTAAAGGAGATCAGTCCTGGGTGTTCATTGGAAGGACTGATGCTGAAGCTGAAACTCCAGTACTTTGGCCACCTCATGTGAAGAGTTGACCCATTGGAAAAGACCCTGATGCTGGGAGGGATTGAGGGCAGGAGGAGAAGGGGACGACAGAGGATGAGATGGCTGGATGGCATCACTGACTCGATGGACATGAGTTTAAGTGAACTCCAGGAATTGGTGATGGACAGGGAGGCCTGGCATGCTGTGATTCATGGGGTCACAAAGAGTCGGACACGACTGAGCAACTGAACTGAACTGAACCCTTGTTCCTCTCTTCAAAGCCAGTACGCTACTATGTACAGATGATAGAGCCCCTGCTTTGCAGCACTAGCTGGCAAGTCCTGCAGATCTTGGACCTTCGGGATCTTTCCTCCTAATGTCAAATGAGGAAGCAAATACTCTACCTTCTCCTGGAGCTGTTGAAAGGATGAAATGAGGTCATCTATTGAACAGTGGAATTGAGCAAGGCTTGGCATATGGTCCTGGAGTTGGGAAGATCCCCTGGAGAAGGGAATAGCAACCCGCTCCAGTATTCTAGCCTGGATAACAGTAACAATAATGAAACTAAAACTTTCAGTACCTGTCAGCTGTTATTACTGAGGAACAAAATGTGATATTTGGACTAGCCAGAAAATTCTGGACATGGCTTCTATTTCTGTACTCCACTTTTTCTCATTTCCTAGTACTTTCTCCGGAGAAGGCAATGGCAACCCACTCCAGTACTCTTGCCTGGAAAACTCCATGGACAGAGGAGCCTGGTAGGCTGCAGTCCCTGGGGTCGCTAAGTCGGACACGACTGAGCAACTTCACTTTCACTTTTCACTTTCATGCATTGGAGAAGGAAATGGCAACCCACTCCAGTGTTCTTGCCTGGAGAATCCCAGGGGCAGGGGAGCCTGGTGGGCTGCCGTCTATGGGGTCGCACAGAGTTGGACACAACTGAAGCAACTTAGCAGCAGCAGCAGCAGCAGTAGTACTTTCTCATCTTTATGCTTTCCCTTTAATCTTAGCTGCTCAGAATTAGCTTAGAGAGAGAGAGATGGAGACAGATACATACATCAACAGCTAAATGCCTGAGGCTCTTAGATTTCATTAAAATACAAAGAACATCCCTCTTTCCTTCCCTATCTCATTTCCTGGGGTAGGAGAGTAATGCCCCCCACCTCCAGTACCCCACAAACATATTCACATCGTAATCCCCAGAACCTGTGAATGTATTACCTTATGTAGCCAAAGAGACTTTGAAGTTGTAAATTAAGGATTTTGAGATGAGGGGAAAGCACGTGGATTACCCAGGTGGGCTCGGTGGAATCCCAAGCATCCTTTATAAGAGGGAGGTGGAACTGCTCTCAGAGAGGAGTGAAGTTGGAAGCTGCTACGCTGCTGGCTTTGAAGGTGGAGGAAAGGCTAGGAGCCAAGATTCTGGAAAAAGACAGGGAAACAGATGTTCCCCCAGGGCATGTGGGTTGGGGGCGGCTGGGGAGGGGGCACAGCCCTGCCAACAGCCTTGACTTGACCCCAGTGAAACCCGTTCCAAACTTCGCACTGCCAGAATTGTAAGAGAATGTGTTTTAAGCCACTAGGTTTGTGGTGATGAGTTGACCGCAAGCAAGAGGAAACTAACACGCGTCCCCACTCCCCAACTGAGTGTTCTTTGGGACCACCTCCTGAATAAACTGAAGACTTCTAGCTGAGTCTTTATCTCGGGGTTTACTTCTTACACATATGCTTCTGTGTCTCATCACAGGCTGTATGTATTGAGCCAGAAGCAGTAGAGGGTTTCTGACCTACCTGACTGTTTCTGATTACAGCCATGAATGTCAATGTCGGCGTGAGAACAGCAGCTGCACTTTTGGATCAGTTTTATGAGAAAAGGAGACTGTTCATTGTGTCCACCCCCACAGCCCGAAACCTCCTCTACCGGTTGCAGCTGGGGATGCTGCAGGTGAGTCCTGGCAGCAGGGCCGAGGCAGGAGGGAGACCTCTGAACAGGAAGGGCCCAGCCATTTCATTAAAAAGCAAAGGCTAGATTTAGTTCTTAATCCATTTCCCGGGAACTTTAGGAACTGGCACTTAAGAACTCCCACCATTCATTTCTGGGTCTGGGCTATAACGTAATTAGCATTGACACCCCAGAGCTAACACAATCATCTTCCAAATAATGAGTTGTTTGTCTTCACTAATAAACCTAACTGACATGTTGTCCAGGTTCAGCCAAAGAACAAATTGTCTTTGCTGAACCTGGCCAGGGTATGCCTGGGAGGGAGGCCATCTATCTGTAGTTTACCCAGAAGGCTGACTCAAGAACTGAGAAGAGTCCAGGGGCCCTCAGGCCCCACATGCCACTGCAGGGAACTTCCCCAGCTCCCACAGAGCTCCTCAAAGAGGGGTGAGCATCTTTCAGAAAAGCAGTTCTCTGAACCGTGGTCCATGGACTAGCTGTGTCAGCCTGGGAGCTTGTTAGGAATGCAAATTCTCAAGCCCCCACCCAAGACACACTGGATCAGAAACTACCTGTTAGCAAGACCTCCAGGTGACTCCTTAGAACTTCAGAGTTGAGGGGTGGCTCTTCTAGAAAATGTGCCCTTCTTAGCTGTGTAAGCTTTGTAGCTACAAAATGAGGCAACCAATGTCTTTGGGGAGGGAAAAAAAGCCAGAAACTGAAAGGATTGAATTAGAACTTGCTTGATTTTTGTCCTGAAGCATATTTTGAGAGGAATGTTTCACCCAGGTGGTGCTAGTGGTAAAGAATCTGCCTGCCAGTGCAGGAGATGCAAGAGATGCGGGTTCAATCCCTGGGTTGGGAAGATCCCCTGGAAAAGGAAATGGCAAGCCACTCCAACATCCTTGCCTGGAGAATACCATGGACAGAAGAGTCTGGCGGGCTGTAGTTCATGGGGTCGTAGAGTCAGACACGACTGAGTGCATACTTGTGCACACACGCACACACATACACACACATGACAGTAAACACAACTAGATGTCCAGAACAATCTTGGTTTAATCGAAGGCTACAATTAAACTTTTCAGCTTTAAGACATTGAATAATAAAACTTTGTTTATTCTCCACATGTACTTGGACTTCCCATGAACTCTGAAGAGCCTTATAAAAAGTTTGGGGCTCCCTTGATAGGAACCTAATTTATCTCATCTTTACCTCCAGTCCCTGCCACCTGACCTCCACCTTATGCCCCCTTGTCCCAGCTAGGGGCTTGCTCTTGGGGTAGCACAAGGCCACAACACTCCATCGTGTGGGGAACTGGCCTTGCAGGCTCTATCCCATAACTATACATTTCCCAACCTCTTGCTATTTCCATGGAAAAATAAAAAAGACAAACAACTTGCTTTTTTCTGTTGAGCAAACTATGGCATTTGTAAGTAAAATTGTGTTGACGTGCAGCCAGGGCTTGCTCATTTGTGCGTTCTTTACGGCTGCTTTAGCATCACAGTGGCACCATGGAATAGCATCTAGTGGCACCATTAGAACAGAGACCAGCCATCCCCATGGAACCTACAATCTTTACTCTCTGTCCCTGTACACAAAATGTTTGCTGACCCCTGCCCTAGTCTAGCCTACTCCTTCAGGTACTTGCTAAGTTACTAATCAGCTAGTTGATTAGGATACTTGATATCAAGGTATTGATATGTGACCTCCCCCTTCCAACATATTTACATTGGCATTTTAAGCAGAGCCTTCAAAGAAAGGTTTGATTGCCTTATGTGATTGTTAGAATAATAAAAATGTATATTTCTACCTTTTTTTACATTCTTCTACCACTTCTATCATCCCATACTGAGATATTTCAATGGAACTGTGATAAAAACTTGGTATTCTCATACCTGAGGAGTTTAAACTTTCTTTCTCCCATTTAGTCATCATTCATCTTAAATTACTTTTTTGTTTCCTTATTGCCACTGCCACTACTGATGAGACATCCTGGCATGTGGCTGAGCAGGTCATGGTTCTTGCCAAGGACCAGCTCAGAGGACTGGAACATTTTCTTTAAAAAAAAAAATGAGGTATGGTGGACATCTAACATACTAGTTTCAGATGGACAACATAATGACCCAATATTTGCATATATTGCAAAATGATCATAACAGTAGTCCATTTACCATCCATCACCATACATAGTTACTAAAAATGGTTTTCTTGTGATAAGACCTTTCAGGATCCACTCCCCTAGCTACTCTCAAATATACAATGTAGTTTTATTAACTAGAGTCACCAAGCTGTATATTACATCCCCATAATTGTTTCATTTTATTACTAGAAATTTGTACCTTTTGACCCCCTTCACCCATTTTGCCCAACCCCCAGCCCCCACTTTCGGAAAACGACAATCTGTTCTCTGTATCCATGAGTTCAATTTGTTTTAGTTCTTTGGGTTTTTCTCTTAAGATTGCACATGTAAGAGAGATCATATATTTTCTCTTTGACTTACTTAACATAGTGCTTTCAAGGTACATCCATGTTTCAAATGGCAAGAGTTCATTCCTTTTTGTGGCAGCAGAGATATACTCCCTCGGTGTGGGTAGTGAACTTCTCACATAAAAGGGGCAGCCTCATTCCAGCTGCCAAGTTGTGCTTACTCAGTGAGAATGCCATCTGCTAAGGACCTACAGATCTTTTTTATTTGTGACTTGCCAACTAAATCAGATCAGAGAGGAGCAGCCTTTCCAAATGATCAATCAAAAATAAAATGTACCTTTTTAGCCTGGTATTTCTCCTGGTCTCATTTGTTTTACATTTCAGTGAACATATATTGGGGCTTCCCTGGTGGCTCAGTGGTAAAGAATCTGCCTACAATGCAGGAGACAAGGTTCGATCCCTGGGTCAGGAAAATCCCCAAGAGAAGGAAATGGCAACCCACTCCAGTATTCTTGCCTGGAGAATCCTATGGACAGAGGAGTCTGCCAAGCTATAGTCCATGGGAATCACAAGAGTCAGACAGTGAAGTGAAGTGAAGTCGCTCAGTCGTGTCCGACTCTTTGCGACCCCGTGGGCTGTAGCCCACCAGGCCTCTCCATCCAAGGGATTCTCCAGGCAAGAATACTGGAGTGGGTTGCCATTTCCTTCTCCAGAGGATCTTCCCGACCCAGGGATCGAACCCAGGTCTCCTGCATTGCAGGCAGACGCTTTAACCTCTGAGCCGCCAGGGAAGCCCGACTTACTGTCTTAGCCTTAGTGACTAAACAACAAGAATAAATACTGCATTTTATATATATCATTTTCTTCATCAAGGGACATTGAGGTTGTTTCCATAGCTTGACTATTGTAAATAATGCTGCAGAGAACATGGGGGTGCTTATATCTTTTCAAGCTAGTGTTTTTCTTTGGATAAATATGCAGAAGTAGAATTGCTGGATCATGTGGTAGTTCTATTTTTATTTTTTAAAATATGAATTTATTTATTTCAATTGGAGGTTAATTACTTTACAATATTGTATTGGTTTTGCCATACATCAACATGAATCCGCCACAGGTATACACACAATGTCCCCTGATGAAGAAAATGATATATATAAAATGCAGTATTTGTTCTTGTTGTTTAGCTACTAAGGCTAAGACACTAAGTTGTCTGACTCTTGTGACTCCCATGGACTATAGCTTGCCAGACTCCTCTGTCCATAGGATTCTCCAGGCAAGAATACTGGAGTGGGTTGCCATTTTCTTGGATGTGAGGGCGATCTGGTTGTGACATCTGTCACCCCATTGATCGCCAGGGTTGATTCAGCTGATCTGGCTGGCTAGGCGAGTGTCCCCTTCCTCCCTCACCACTCCATGTGCGTCCCTCCCAAAGCTGCGCCCTTGGTTGAAGAGGACGACCATCCCCGATAGAGGAGGACTGGTCTTTGGTCAAGGGTATACAAGTAGCTGCACTCCCCTGCTAGAACCTCCAAACAAGCTCTCAAGGTAGTTCTATTTTTAATTTTTTTGAGTCATTGCCTTACTGTTTGCCCTAGTGGCTGTACCCATTTACATTCTCACCAACAGTACATCAGTTTACTTCAGTTGCTCAGTCATATCTGACTCTTTGTGACCCCATGGACTGCAGCACGCCAGGCTTCGCTGTCCATTACCAACTCCCGAAGCTTACTCAAACTCATGTCCATTGAGTCGGTGATGCCATCCAACCATCTCATCCTCTGTCGTTCTCTTTTCCCACCTTCAGTCTTTCCCAGCATCAGGATCTTTTCCCAAGAGTCAGTTCTTCACATCAGGTGGCTAAAGTATTTGAGTTTCAGCTTCAGCATCAGTCCTTCCAATGAATATTCTGGACTGATTTCCTTTAGGATGGACTGGCTGGATCTCCTTGCTGTCCAAGGGACTCTCAAGAGTCTTCTCCAACACCACAGTTCAAAACCATCAGTTCTTCAGGGCTCAGCTTTATAGTTCAACTCTCACATCCACAAATGACTACTGGAAAAACCAAAGCTTTGACTAGACGGACCTTTGTTGGCAAAGTAATGTCTCTGCTTTTTAATATGCTGTCTATGTTGGTCATAACTTTTCTTCCAAGGATCAAGCATCCTTTAATTTCATGGCTGCAGTCACTATCTTTGGTGATTTTGGAGCCCCCCCCCCAAAAAAAAAGTCTCTCACTGTTTCCATTGTTTCCCCATCTATTTGCCATGAAGTGATGGGACCAGATGCCATGATCTTATTTTCCTGAATGTTGAGTTTTAAGCCAACTCTTTCATTCTCTTCTTTCAGTTTCATCAAGAGTCTCTTTAGTTCTTCTTTGCTTTCTGCCATAAGGGTGGTGTCATCTGCGTATCTGAAGTTATTGATATTTCTCCCCACAGTTTTGATTCCAGCTTGCACTTCATCCAGCCCAGCGTTTCTCATGATGTACTCTGCATACATTAAATAAGCAGGGTGACAATATACAGCCTTTATGTACACCTTTCCCGATTTGGAACTTGTCTATTGTTCCATGTCCAGTTCTAACGATTTCTTCCTGACCTGCATACAGATTTCTCAGGAGGCAGGTCAGGTGGTCTGGTATTCTCATCTCTTGAAGAATTTTCCACAGTTTGTTGTGATCCACATAGTCAAAGGCTTTGGCATAGTCAATAAAACAGAAGTAGATGTTTTTCTGGGAACTCTCTTGCTTTTTTGATGATCAAACAGATGTTGGGAATTTGACCATTGCTTCCTCTGCCTTTTCTTAATCCAACTTGAACATCTGGAAGTTCACCTACTGTTGAAGCCTGGCTTGGAGAATTTTGAGCATTATTTTGCTAGTGTATGAGATGAGTGCAGTTGTGCGGTAGTTTGAGAATTTTCTGGGGCATTGCCTTTCTTTGGAATTGGAATGAAAACTGACCTTTTCCAGTCCTGTGGCCACTGCTGAGTTTTCCAAATTTGCTGCTGTATTGAGTGCAGCACTTTCACAGCATCATCTTTCAGGATTTGAAATAGCTCAACTGGAATTTTATCACCTCCACTAGTTGTTTTTTAGTGATGGCTCCTAAGGCCCACTTGACTTCACATTCCGGGATGTCTGGCTCTAGGTGAGTGATCACACCATCGTGATGATCAGTACATGAGCTTTCCATTTTCTGTATGTCCTCAATGGCATTTGCTACATGTCTTTTTTCTTTCCCCCTTTTGTAGCACTGGTTATTAAGACTGAATCCCTATCAGTATTTGTAGACTGTCAGTAGTCATGTATGGATGTGAGAATGCTTTTGAACTGTGGTGTTGGAGAAGACTCTTGAGAGTCTCTTGGACTGCAAAGCGATCCAACCAGTCCATCCTAAAAGAAATCAGTCCTGAATATTCATTGAAAGTACTGATGCTAAAGCTGAAACTCCAATACTTCGGCCATCTAGTGTGAAGAACTGACTCATTTGAAAAGACCCGGATGCTGGGAAAGATTGAGGGCTGGAGGAGAAGGGGACAACAGAGGATGAGATGGTTGGATGGCATCACTGACTCAATAGACATGAGTTTTTGAGTAAGCTCTGGGAGTTGGTGATGGACAGGGAAGCCTGGCGTGCTGCAGTCCATGGGGTCGCCAAGAGTCGGAAATGACTCTGTGACTGAACTGAACTGAAACAATGGGGAACTGAAGCATCAAAGCAAACACATTAAAGATCATACATAATAGATAAACCCTTAAATTTTCTTATTCCCTATATTATTATTCCCCTTATTATTTGTTTGCTTAAGTAATTCAGTGCATACTGATAGCTTCAGATGTCGAATTCGTGATCTCCAAAGAAGATTTAGCTTTGGGACCAGGGACCAGGCTTGATCACTCAAGAGCTTTTGTGTAGCAGAGTTTTATTAAAGTATGAAAACAGAGAAAGCTTCTGACATAGACATCAGAGGGGAACAGAGAGTGCCCCCCTTGCTAGTCTTAGCAAGGGAGTTATATACGTTTTTAATTGGTTATTGCAGGAAATCAAAAGAATGTCTCAAGGTTGTAAAGGTCTTACCAGACTCACTCCCACAATATACATTTTAAGATAATGGGATTAGAAATAACAATAGAAAGATTTTACCACAGCTGCTCCCATAATATACATTTTTAAATGACAGGATTAGTCAGAAGGTTCTCAAAAGGGAGAAACATGTCCTCAAGCAGGATACATTGTTTTTATATAATCATTGGTAGAATTTAAGGGAAAACATATCCTTAAGCAATATGAGTTGTTTTGTTGTGTAATCATCTGCTCTGGGCTTAAAGGGAAAAACCCTTTGTCTTTTTCTCCTCCTTGAAAACTCCAGAGCCCTTTCTCCTCCTCAGGACGTCTTATCAGCCTACCTAGGAACTGACTCTCAATACTTAACCAAAACTGAATTCTTTATGAAACATTTTTGCATAGGCTGCAGATCTTTCTGTGCCTTTATCTTTTGTTTGATTCCCAGCAATTCTGCCTGAATAGCTCTATCTTCTGGTGCCATCTCCTGGGCTTTCTTAAAGTCAGGCAATGCTTGATCATATTCTTTGAATCCTGGCCACCCTTGGGCTTTATGGTACAATGCCTCGGAGTCTGTTTCAAGGACCTCCAAGCAACTGTCAACCACTCCCTGCCAATCAGACATTTTCAGTGGACATCTTCAGTTTGCAAGCTCCAATATTCAGCACACAGCTTAAAGCAACAGGCTGCAGCTTTGATCCACGTGCTTTCTCAATTGCAACTTTCGTGCCTTCCACATACCTTAAAACTTTGGTGTTTTTTTTTTTTTTTTTTAATGGCCATCTCTCAGTTCTGGGATTTGAATAAAGAATTTCCAATGTTTTTAAGTCTTCTGTTACTGATCATATTTCATCTACATCTGTTAAATCTACATCTGCATCCTCAGAAATCTCGATGACTGTCACCAGAACTATCTTGGGGGAATAATCCCTAATCATCCCCTTCCTTCAGTTCTCTGCATTCTGCAATAATGCACAATTTGGCAGTTTTTTGACCTTTCATCTCCATGTTTTCCCAAATCCTTGCCACAACGATTCCTTTCATCACCTGCCCAAACACCACGTGTTTCCCATGAGTGAGGAGTCTGAACTGTCATGATGAAGAACTGAGAATTGCTTGTCTTGCAGCCTACGTTTGCCAGGCTCAGTAATTCCCCCTCATTATGCTGATAATGGAAGTTATCATCTTCAAATTTTTCATCATATTTTCTCCACCTGTCCCATTCTAACTGGAGAAGTCTCCACCCTGAATCATAAATTACTTGATTTGATGAAAAAGGCATCCTTTCAATTTCACCACTTTCCTGGTGGCTCAGACAGTAAAGCGTCTGCCTATAATCTGGGAGACCCAGGTTCAATTCCTGGGTCGGGAAGATCCCTTGGAGAAGGAAATGGCAACCCACTCCAGTACTCTTGCCTGGAAAATCCCATGGATGGAGGAGGCTGACAGGCTACAGTCCATGGGATCGCAAAGAGTCAGACACGACTGAGCGACTTTTTTTTTTTTTCCAAATAGAGGAGTTTCCCAGTAGTGAGTCCAATGCCTGTTTCTCCTGTACCTGACTGCTAAGTCACTTCAGTCATGCCCAACTCTTTGCGACCCCATGGACTGTAGTCCACCAGGCTCCTCTGTCCATGGGATTTTCCAGGCAAGAGTACTGGAGTAGGTTGACATTTCCTTCTCCAAGGGAATCTTCCTGACCCAGGGATTGAACTCACATCTGTTATGTCTCCTGCACTGGCAGGAGTTCTTTACCACTACCACCACCTGGGTTAGTGTTCTGTACACAATTTTGCTGTACACAATGCTTGAAAAATTTCTGCAGTTTTGGGCATAATATCTGCAAGCAATTTTAAGGCAATTAGACCATCTTGTTCCCCTCCAGTATCCAGATTGAAGAAGACTACAGGGTTACTGGGGTTGGAGTGCTTAACAGGGGTGAGGAGGAGACAAGTGCAACATTGTGGCCCAAAGACACCATTTGCAAGTGACTCAGAGCACTTCACGGAGAAGGCTTTGGCACCCCAGTCCAGTACTCTTGCCTGGAAAATCCCATGGACGGAGGAGCCTGGTGGGCTGCAGTCCATGGGGTCGCTAAGACTCGGACATGACTGAGCGACTTCACTTTCACTTTTCACTTTCATGCACTGGAGAAGGAAATAGCAACCCACTCCAGTGTTCTTGCCTGGAGAATCCCAGGGATAGGGGAGCCTGGTTGGCTGCTGGCTATGGGGTCGCACAGAGTTGGACACGACTGAAGTGACTTAGCAGCAGCAGCAGAGCACTGCATGGCCACAGCCCAGCACACTGCATCCATGTAGACCAGCTGTGCTGTTATGTGTCTCTTTAATGATGGCCCTTCTAATAGGCATTTGGTATTATCTTATGATTTTGATTTGCTTTTTAATGACTAGTAATATTTAGCATCTTTTCATGTATCTGTTGGCCTTTCATATATTTTCTTTGGAGAGATGTCTATTCAGGCCTTTTGACCATTTTAAAATTGAATTATTTATTTGCTGTTGAGTTAAATGAGTTCTTTAGAGATTCTGGATATTAATCCCTTATCAGATAAATGGCTTGCAAGTGTCTTTTGTTCCCATTTTGTAGGTTGTCTTTATACTTGATAGTTTCTCTTACTATGCAGAAGCTTCTTAGCTTCATGTAATCCCACTTGTTTTTTGTTTTTTCATTTTGTTGCTAGTGCTTAAGGTGTCACATCCAAAAATCATTGCCGAGAGGTATATCAAGGACCTCTTTTTCCTGTGTTTTCATCTCGGAATTTCATAGTTTCATATCTTCTATTTAAGTCTCTAATCCATTTCAAGTTCATTTTTGTAAGTAGTATAACCTAAGGTGTTAGTTTCATTTTTTATGTGTGAATATCCAGTTTCTTCAGCACTAGTTGTTAAAAAGACTGACTTTTCTCTATTGAGTATTCTTGGCTCTTTTGTCAAATACAAGTTGACTATATATCCTTGAGTTTATTTCTGGGCTCCCAATTCTGTCCCATTTGCTTTTTTTTTGGCGGGGGCGGGATGCGTTTTTATGCCAGTACTATACTGTGTGCAGGTCAGGAAGCAACAGTTAGAATTGGACATGGGACAATAGACTGGTTCCAAATAGGAAAAGGAGTACGTCAAGGTTGTATATTGTCACCCTGCTTATTTAAATGTTTGGTAATGTTCATTAGTGAAGCTATCTGGTCCTGGGTTTACTTCATTGGGAGATTTTTAAATTTTTTTATTATTTTATTGATTTAATCTCCTTACTAGTAATTGATCTATTCAGACTTTCCATTCCCTCATGATTCACTCTTGATTGTTTTTATGTTTCTAAGAATTTTTCCACTTCTAGGTTGTCGAATTATTGGCATAGAGCTATTCATAATAGCCTCTTAGGAACTTTGTATTTCTGTTGTATCAGTTGTAATGTCTCCTTTGACATTTACAATTTTGTTGATTTAGTTTTTTCCTTAGTTTAACTAAAGGAGTGTCAATTTTGTTTATCTTTCAAAGAACCAACTCTTAGTTTGGTTAATCTTTTCTACTGTTTTTCTGTTCTCAGTTTCATTTATTTCCGTTCTAATCTTTATTTCCTTCCCTCTGCTAATTGTGGGTTCAGTTTCTTTCTCTAGCTCCTTAAGGCATAATTAGGTTGTTAATTTGGGAAATTTCTTGCTTTTTAATGTTGATTTTTATTGTTGTGCAATTAAGTTTTCATATGTTGTCTCCATTTTTGTGTCAAGATACTTTATTTCCCCTTTAATTTCTTCCTGATCCATATGTTATTCAGGAGAGTGTTGTTTAATTTCCATGTATTTGCGAATTTTCAGTTTCTTCTTGTTATTGATTTCTTATTTTGTACCACTGTGGTCAGAGAAGATACTTGGTATAATTTCAGTCTTCTTAAATTTTCTAAGACTTGTTTATTTAGTGGCCTAACATATGGTCTGGAGAAGGAAATGGCGACCCACTCCAGTATTCTTGCCTGGAGAATCCTGTGGATGGAGGAGACTGGTGGGCTGCTGTCCATAGGGTCGCACAGAGTTGGACACGACTGACGCAACTTAGCATGCACGCGTGCATTGGAGAAGGAAATGGCAACCCACTCCAGTATTCTTGCCTGGAGAATCCCAGGGAGCCTGGTGGGCTGCTATCCATGGGGTTGCACAGAGTCTGACATGACTGAAGCGACTTAGCAGCAGCAGCAGCAGCAACATATGGTCTGTTCTAGAAAATGTTTCATGTGCACTTGAGAAGAATGTGTATTCTGCTGATGTTGGATAGACTATTCTGTGTATGTCTGTTTTGTATATTTGGTCTATGCATGCTAACTACCTTCAGTCATGTCTGACTCTTTGTGAACCTATGGACTATAGCCTGACAGCCTCCTCTGTCCATTGGATTCTACAGGCAAGAATACTGGAGTGGGTTGCCATGTGCTCTTCCAGGGGATCTTCCTGACCAGGCATCAAACCCTTGTCTCTTATGTCTCCTGCATTGGCAGATGAGTTCTTTACCACTAGTGCCAGCTGAGAAGCCCCTTTTGGTCTATGAAGTGAAAGTGAAGTCGCTCAGTCGTGTCCGACTCTTTGTGACCCATGGACTGTAGGCCACCAAGCTCCTCCGTCCATGGGATTCTCCAGGCAAGAATACTGGACTGGGGTGCCATTTCCTTCTCCAGGGGATCTTCCCGACCCAGGGATCGCACCCAGGTCTCCCACATTGCAGGGAGACGTTTTAACCTCTGCACCACCAGGGAAGCCAGAGTTGTTCAAAAATGCTGTTTCTTTATTGATTCTGTCTAGATGATCTATCCATTGTTGAGAGTTGGGTATTAAAGTCCTGTTTATTTCTCCTTTTAGGTCTATCAGTTTTTGCTTTATGAATCTCAGTTTTCCAATATTGGGCACATAAATATGATCATTATAACTTATTGATGTATTGATCCTATCATCATTATATAATGACCTTCTTTGTTTCCTTTTACCATTTTTAAAATTAAAGCCTATTTTGTCTGATATAACTACTCCTGACTTTTTTGGGTTGTTTGCTTAAAATATTTTTCCATTCCTTTACATTTCTTTTGTATGTCTTGAAGGCCAAAATGATTCTTGCAATGAGCATATCATTGGATCTTTTATAAAAATCCATTTATCCATTTGGTTTCTCATTTAAAGAACTGGATCCATTTACATTTAAAGTTATTATTGATAAATAAGAAGATACTGCCATTTTGTTAATTGTTTTCTGGTTGTTTTATAGATCAGCTGTTTCTTCTTTTCTTTCATTGTGTTTTGATGTTGTGTGGTATTAGTATGCTTTGACTTTATCATACTTTTTTGTAATTCAGGTTTTTCCCTTCTTGTTACCATATGAGTGTGCGTTTTAAGTCACTTCAGTCATGTCTGATTCTTTGTTACCCTATAGACCATAGCCCATCAGGCTCCTCTGTCCATGGGATTCTCCAGGCAAAAATACTGGATTGGGTTCCATGCCCTCCTTTAGGGGATCTTTCCAACCCAGGGATCGAACCCACATCTCTTATGTCTCCTGCATTGGCAGGCAGGTTCTTTACCACTAGCACCACCTAAGAAGCTGTTACCATGAGGCTTACATTAAAAAAAAAAAACCTTAAAATTATAACACACTATTTTAAACTAATACCAACTTAATTTCAATCAAATCCTAAGCTTTATACTTTAAATTATACTCCCTTCCCATTTTAGGTTATTGATGTTACAATTTACATAGTTTTTAATATTGTATACCTCAGATTATTGGAATTTTAGTTATTTTTACCATGTTAGGTATTTTTTTTAACTAAGTTTCTGTATCTTTAAAAAAATGTTTTATATTAGATTATAGTTGATTAACAATGTTAGTTTCAGATGAACAGCAAAGTAATGCAGTTATATATATACATATACATGTATCTACTCTTTTTCAAATTCTTTTCCCACTTAGGTTATTACAAAAAATTGAGCAGAGTTCCCTGTGCTATACAATAGGTCCTTGTTGATTATATATTTTAAATATAGCAGTGTGTACCTGTCAAACCCCTGCTGTCTCCCCTCCCTGCCCTTCACCCTGATAACCATAGTTCATTCTCTGAGTCTGCTTCTGCTTTGCATATTGAGTTCCTTTGTGTCACTTTTTAAGATTCTGCATACTAGTGATGTCATGTATTTGTCTTTCTCTTTCTGACTTTCTATGATAAACTCCAGGTCCATCCATGTTTCTGCAAATGGCATTATTGCATTCTTTTTATGCCTGAATAAGATTCCATTGTATATATGTACCACATCTTTATCCATTCATCAGTGGACATTTAGGTTACTTCCATGTCTTGGATATTGTAGATAGTGCTGCAATGAACATTGTGGTGTGTGTATCCTTTTAAATCATGTTTTTCTTTTGATGTATGCCCACGACTGATGTGACTTAGCAGCAGCAGCAGGAGTATCACTATTTTTAGTTTTTTAAGAAACCTCCACACTGTTCTCCATAATCCCTGTACCAATTTAAATTCCCACCAACAGTGTAGGAAGGTTCCAATTTCTCCACACTCTCTCTGACATTTATTATTTGTAGACTTTTTATTCCTAGATTTTTTTTAAGAGCCTCCATACAGTTCTCCATAGTGGCTATATCAATTTACATTCCCACCAATAGTACAAGAGGGTTCCCTTTTCTCCATATCTTCTCTAGCATTTATTGTTTGTAGATTTTTTTGATGATGGCCATTCTGATCAGTGTGAAGTGATACCTCACTGTAATTTTGACTTGCATTTTTATAGTAATGAGCAATGTTGAGCATCTTTTCATGTGTTTATTGACCATCTGTATGTCTTCTTTGAAGAAATGTCTGTTTAGGTCTTCTGCCCATTTTTTGATTGTGCTGTTTGTTTTTTTTTATCTTGAGTTGTATGAGCTGTTTGCTATTTTGAATATTAACCCCTTGTCAGTTGGCCTTGTTTGCAAATATTTTCTCCCATTCTGTAGGTTGTCTTCTCATTTTGCTGGTGGTTTCCTTTGCTGCACAAAAGCTTATAAATTGGATTAGGTTCCATTTGTTTATTTTTGCTTTATTTCTTTTGCCTTGGGAGACTGATCTAAGAAAACATTTCTATGATCTATGTCGAAGAAGGTGCACTTGAGAAGAATGTGTTTTCTACTGCTTTTGGATGAAATGCTACATGAATATCAGTTCCATCTGGTCTAATGTATCATTTAAGGCCTGGGTTTCTTTATTGATTTTCTGTCTGGATAATCTATCCATTGATGAAATTGGGGTGTGAAAGTCCCCCACTATTATTGTGTTACTGTCAATTTCTCCTTTTATGTCTATTAGTATTTGTCTTATATATTGAGGTGCTCTCTATCTGTGCATCCATTCTTTTTCTGAGATCTTGAATTATCTTTACCATCATTACTCTGAATTGTTTTTCAGGCAGATTGCCTATCTCCATTTCACTTATTTGTTCTTCTGGAGTTTTATCTTGTTCCTTCATCTGGGACATATACCTCTGCTGTCTCATTTTGTCTAATTTTCTGATTGCAGTTTCCACTCTGCAGACTACAGGCTGTAGTTCTTCTTGCTTCTGTCTGTCCGCTTATGAATGAGGCAGTCTAAGAGGATTGTGTAGGTTTCCTGGTGGGAGGGATTAGTTCCTGCCCACTGGTAGGTGGAGCTGGGTCTTGTCCATCTCCTGGGCAGGGCCATGTCCATCTCCTGGGCAGGGTAGTGTCAAGGGGTGTGTTTAGTAGGCAGCTATGTGCTCAGGATTACTTAAAACAGTCTCACAAGTGGGGCTGTTTTCCTGTCCTGTTGGTTGTTTAGCTTGAGGCATCTCAGTACTGGTGCCTACAGGCCGTTGGGTGGGTCCAGGTCTTGATAAGAAAATGGTGGCCTCTAGCAGGGCTCATGCTGATGTGTATTCCCGAAAACTACTGCTGTGATTGTCTGTCCCAACAGTGAGCCACAGCTGCCTCCCCTAACCTCTGCAGGTAACCGTCCAATACTAGCAGGTAGGTCTGGCTCAGTCTTTTATGAGGTCACTGATTTCTTTTCCCTGGTTCCTGGTGTGCCAAAGACCTTGTGTGTGCCCTCCAAAGTGGAGTTTCTGTTTTCCCCAGTCCTATGGAATTCCTGTGATTAAACCCCACTGCCTTCAAAGCTAGAGGATTTGGAGGCTCCTCTTCCTGTTGCCAGACCCCCTAGCTGAGGAGCCTGATGTGGGGCTCAGAACTTCCACTCCTGTGTACAACTTCTGTGGCGTAATTATTTTCTAGTTTGTGGCCTGCCCACCTGATGGCCAGGAGTTGATTTAATCACTTTTGCGCTGCCCCCCCCCCCACCATCTTGTAGCTTCTTCTTTGTCTTTGGATGTAGGGTATCTTTTTTGATAGGTTCTAGTATTTTTTTGCGGAGAAGGCAATGGCACCCCACTCCAGTACTCTTGCCTGGAAAATCCCATGGACGGAGGAGGCTGGTGGGCTGCAGTCCATGGGGTCGCTAAGACTCGGACATGACTGAGGGACTTCCCTTTCACTTTTCACTTTCATGCATTGGAGAAGGAAATGGCAACCCACTCCAGTGTTCTTGCCTGGAGAATCCCAGGGACGGGGGAGTCTGGTGGGCTGCTGTCTATGGGGTCACACAGAGTTGGACACGACCAAAGCGACTTAGCAGCAGCAGCATTTTTTTGTTGGTTGTTCAGAAGTTAGTGATTTTGGTGGTTTCCTCAGAGGAGGTGAGCTCACATCCTTCTACTCTGCCATCTTGTCTCTGTCTACCATGGTTGTTTTTTAACTTTTAAATTAGAGCTGTAAGTGAATTACAGACCACTATTACCATATTACAGAACCCAACTTTGACTAAGTTTCCCCCTTTCCAGTGAGTTTTACACTGCCTTCTTATGTTCTTATGATGTTAGTTATTGTCCTTTTATAGTTATTCCTCAGTACTTGCAGGGGATAGGTTGCAAGACTCACTGTGGACCCCAAAATCCGTGGATGCTTACATCCCATTTTCAGTGCTCTGTATCTGTGGGTTCCATATACATTGATCTTCTGGTTCTACATATAGTATCTGGTCCATGGTTGGTTGAGTTTGTGGATCTGTAGCTTGTGGATATGGAGGGCTGACTGTACTTCCACTCAAAGAAGTCTTATAAAGCAGGTCTAATGGTGATGAACTCTCTCAGCTTTTGTTTTCTCAGAAAAGTATTTGTCTCTCTTTCATTTCTGTAGGGGAGCTTTACTGGATATGGAATTTCTAGGGTTGACAGTTTTTCCTCCCAATATTTTGAATACGTCATACCATTCTCTGGTCTGAAAAATTTCCATTATTAAACCACTGACAGTCTTATGGAGGTTCCCTTGTATGTAACTTCTCTCTTTTCTCTTGTTGCTTTAAAAATTCTTTGGTTTTGTCTTTTGACTATATAATTATAATATGTCCTGGTGTAGCCTATTTGGGTTCAATCTATTTGGCATCCTTTTTGGATCTAGATGTCTAGTTCTCTCCCAAGGATTGGGAATTTTTCAGCCATTATTTACTGAAATACACTTTTTGTCCCTTTCTTCCTTCTAGAATTCCCAGAATGCAAATATTTTTCATTGTGTCCTATAAGTCCCTTAGGCTCTCTTCAATCTTTTTCATTATTTTTCCTTTTTGTTCCTCTGACTGGATAATTTCAAATGATCTGTTTCCCAGGTTTATTATTTTTCTGCACAGTTGAATCTGCTTTTGAGGCTCTCTGTTGAATTTTTAAGTTATTTTATTATTCAGCTGTATGATTTTTTTTCATGGTTTATATTTCTTTGTCAAACTCCTGTTCATTTTTTCTAATTTCATTTAGTTGTCTGTTCTTATAGCTCACAAAACCTCTTTAAGAGAATTATTCTGAATTCTTTGAAAGTTCATAGCTCTTCAATTTCTTAGGGTCAGTTATTGGCCCTTTATTAATTACATTTGGTGGTATCAGACACACTTGCTTTTTCATGATCCTTGATTCTTTTTATTGGCATCTATTCATTTGAGTATGTGATCTCCTTTTCCAGACAGTTCAGGTTTACTTTGGCAGAGACAATTCTTCAGTCAGCTCTGTTAGGTTTCTGGATATATCTGCTGGTAATGTCCTTGGGAAGGTGGGGCTTGCTACTAGGGTCTGGTTGGCTGAAGCATCGGTTCGAGCTCTGAGCTTGGTGGCGGGGGTGTGCCATTGACTGAGAACAGCTGGGTAGGTCTGCCATCTTAGTTCCCTGCCCAAATGCAGCTGTAGGATGTGCTTCATGAATTCTAGATTCTCCTCAGGCTTACTAGATGCTTTAGACTGGGTAATATGCCCAGCCGTAGGTGCGGCTATGAATTAGCTTCCCTCCTCTGGCAAAGCAGCAGGAAGGGACCCAGAGTTGGCATGGCTCATGGTCTGGGGACCCAAGTCAAACAAGAGTGTGCACTGAATATTTTGCCTAGGTAAGGACACCAGTTTTGCTCTGCAGACAGAGAAAGCTACAGTCTGTGTTCTGTTCAAATGCACCATAAGCAGGGCTGTTGGCTGGGTGATACAGCTCCTGGTGTGTTAGGCTTCAGTTCCTTGGTCAGGTGATCTGAAGGTAGGATTCAGTTATAAGTGAGGTTGTGAATGGTTTTCCATTCCTGGGCATGGTGGGAAAAGCACCTTCAATGCCACGGATGTTCTTAGTTTGTGACCTTGACTCAAGCCAACTCAAATATCAAGTTCCTTGGCTGAACAGGGCCACTTCCTTTGCTCTGGCAGCCATCAGCTCTGCTCACTCGCCTCTCAGTTAAGAGCTGCTGGGTTTTACAGCTTCCAGGTATTCTCACCAACTCTTCCTGTCAGCTGGGGGCCACACTCCAGAGTGGGTAGGGCAATGACTTTACTGGGAAGGCCCATTTCAGGCAACTCTCAAATTTTCCCAAATAGGCTTTCTGGTCTGGAAGTGACAGGAGCCTCAGTCTGTAGTGGATGAGGCTATGTATCATCTCCCCTGCCTGGGCATAGCAGGGGGACTGTCCAGAGGGAGAGAACAAAAATGGTGTCCCTGGCCTGTATTCCCTGAGAGCCTCTCTGTAGGTCTCAAGATGTGTGCCAAGCCTGAAACCTGTCCTTAAGGCTGAAGATCCAGGAGAAAAAATGAGACCTCTTTCACAGAAACTGGGGGCGTATTTTAGTTTGCTGTCTCTGCAATGACCTGGAGGTGGTAGCCCAGCAAAAACTATTAGAGTCATGTGTGACCCAGCATTGTAATCCCTCCAGCCACCAGAGCCAGGTCATCAAGTGGTGTCCACTGGGTGCAGGCGTGCATATGTGCTGAGTCACTTCAGTTGTGTGTGACTCTTTGCAACCCCATGGACTGTAGCTCACCAGGCTCCTCTGTCCATGCAATTTCCCAGGCAAGAATACTGAAGTGGGTAGCCATGCCCTCCTCTAGGGTATCTTCCCGACCCAAGGATCGAACCTGCATCTCTGTCTCTTAGGTCTACGTGCATTGGCAGGTGGGTTCTTTACCGCTAGTGCCACCTGGGAATTGGGTGGCAACCACCAAACCCAGGTCACCAATTAAAAAAAGAAAGAAAGCATGGCATCAGATGGGGGTTGGAATGTCTTATCCTAGTTTCTTCACCATGTTAGTGTGTGTGTGGGCTTTGGGCTGGTGAGTGTGAGGGGTGGAAGAATGGGCAGATAAGGGGACACTAGAAGTAATCTTTTGTCCTTGCAAATACAAATGAAAATCCTCTGGAGGTGGTCTTTGATACTTGTTAGGAAATTTGGCTCATGCAAAGTCTCACCCCACCTGGAAATACATACACTGTCATTTTGCTTAGGTTTTCAAAATCTCATTGCCAAGTCATTTCTGAATGATTCCTTTAGGAAGGTATTTGGGTTTTATAGCCATTAGTTTAACCCCGATTTCTCAACTATCTTCAGGACAGTATGGAGTGGGCAGAGAAACTTCCCCAAACAGAACAGCACTGCTTCTGTCAGCCTGTAGTTTGACATGGATTTTCTTTAGCTACACTTACACCTCCTATCTTGGATTTTTTTTTCCAGCAAGCACAATGTGGCCTGGATCTTCGACACATCACTGTAGTGGAGCTGGTAGGGGTGTTCCCAACCCTCATCGGCAGGATAGGAGCAAAGGTGATGCCTCCAGCCCTGGCCCTGCAGCTCAGGTAGGGGGAAGTTCTCCTCTTAAACGTTGTTACCTATAAATGTACTTTTTTCTGATCAGGGTCCCTGATTTCTGTCTATTGAGTCTTGATTGCAGGCAATGTTTCAGTACTTTTGTTCTGGGAGCATTATAACCATGCTAATTGGCATGTGGCTGCTTATCGAAATATATAACGCAGAGGGTAATCACCAGGGTTCTTCCTCTCCCCCCCACCAGGTGTCTTTGCTTTGTCTTTGTGTTTATTTTTCCCTTGGTTGGGGAGGGATGGAAAGGGGAGAGAATACAAAAAGGACCTTAAGCAGTCTTTGGTCTTATTAAGAGGGCAGGCATCCAGTTTAGCCTTTCCAGGCTTGGCATCCTGTTCCTCCATGCTTCCAGGGTGCATATCCATAGCCCCATTTTAACAACTATTTTATTTTGGTAACGTATAATGCCAGAATCATGGTGTTCGGACTCTGAGTAATGGTGCATTAAAAAAGCAAAAATTAGCAGCCAAAAGGTAATTTCAGAGCGACTCAAACTTTTGCTTGTGTCTTTTGACCACTGTGAAAAGAATAATAGAAAAAGCAAAGCTCTTTAAAAACCTTCCTTTCTCATCTTTTTCTCTCATGCTCTGTAGAGGAGGGGGTATATCTCTGTTCTTATGGTCCCAAGCTATTGGTAGTTCCACTATCTTGTAGCATCCACATCCCAGAAGATATTACTTCCGGGTTGTACAAAGAAGGGGAAAGAGTGAAAAAAGAATGCCATTTGTGTGTGCATGTGTGTCATATTGGAAGCATAAAATTGCTGACTCTGAATCCATTGGCCAGAACTCATCACATGATTGTAATCAGAGTTCAAGGGAGACTGGGAAATATGGTCTTTGTATATACTCAGGAAGAAGAAAATGAAATAAAACTTGGTGAACCATATCACAGATTTTCAAAAAAGTTCACAGAAATTCCTTATCATGATGAAAATATGTCTTTAGCAAGTGTTGTTATGTAGTGACATAACAATTTATTTTTTTTTAATTTCCTTATTTTCCATCTGGCTTAAAAAAAATAATTTTACTTATTTTTTGCTGTGCTGGGTCTTCATTGCTCCCCAGGCTTTTCTTTAGTTGCAGCGAGCAGGGGCTACTCTCTAGTTGTGGTGTGCAAGCTTCTCATTGCAGTGGCTTCTCTTGTTATGGAGCGTGGGCTCTAGATATGTGGGCTTCAGTAGTTGCAGCTCCTGATTCAAGAGCACAGGTTCAATAGCTGTGGCACATGGGCTTAGTTGCTCAGCGGCATTCCATCTGCTTTTTGACCCACCACACATTTGATTTATACCTGTTTCCTCGCAGAGTCCACAACAGGCCCATCCACAACAGGATCAAAAATTCAGAAGGCCAGGGATGGAAAATGAGAAAGAGGCCTGAATTCTCTTTTGTTGACTGAAGGAGAAGCCAGGGAACACTCATCAGCTTTTATGTATTCATTTTTGTCCTCCTGCATTTGTATCTAGTACCTCTGTAGGGGTGACACTTGTGAGGTCAGAGCTAGATCTTTTCGAATTTGCTACCTAGTACCTAGCACAGTGCCTGGTGCTATGTTGGTGCTAAGTGATTCAAAGGGAATCAATCAGCTTTACTATTTCCAGGGGTGACAGTACTCTTTAAGAGTATCTGTATCATTCCCAACACTTCAAATTGAAGATAAGAAAATGTGAGAGGGCTGTTGCCATCTGAAAAATTTTATTGAAAATTCTTGAAGTAGATTTCATGAAGCTATTGCACATTTAGAACTACCTATACATATGCTATGGTATGTCAATGATTTTTTTTTTTTCCTAAAAAGAACACTGCAGAATTTAACGAAGAGTTTTCCTGGATTGCAAATATACAGAGAGAATCTTTGAAGGATAGAAAAATCTGATTTAAGAAAATTTCTATGATTCAGGTTGTATATGTTGGGGCTACTATAGACCTCTGTAGGCTAATGCTAATGATTTAAACAGTAAATAAGCTGCATAAAAGACTTGTGCAGTGGATCTCAAGCTTTACCCTGCCTCAGAATCTCTGGGAGGGCTGATAAAGAGTGCAGGAGCCCAGCCCCAGAGTTTCTAACTCACTTGGTCTATAGTGGGGCCTGAGAACTTGCATTCCTAGGAAGTTTCCAGGTGTTGCTGATGCTTGTGGTCTGAGGATCACAGTCAGTGAACCACTGCCTTGTGCTTTTACCAAATGCTTCACAGTTTTGAAATAGAATGTCTGTTGTTTTCAATGTAAAAGTCCTTAAACTTCTTGGTTAAGTTTACTCCTAAGTATTTATTCATTTCGCTACAATTATAAAAGTGATTTTTCTATTTCTGGTGCTTCCTTATTATTGTTGTTGTTGTTGTTCAGTTGCTCAGTTGCGTCTGACTTATTGCAACCCCATGGACTGCAACATGGCAGGCTTCCCTGTCCTTCACTATCTCCTAGAGTTTGCTCAAATTCATGTCCATTGAGTCAGTGATGATCCAACTATCTCATTCTCTATCGCCACCTT
Source organism: Ovis canadensis (assembly GCF_042477335.2). Classification (NCBI taxonomy): domain Eukaryota; kingdom Metazoa; phylum Chordata; class Mammalia; order Artiodactyla; family Bovidae; genus Ovis; species Ovis canadensis. The sequence goes on along the minus strand of NC_091727.1, from coordinate 38,976,556 downwards.
CTCCTCTTGTCCACAATCTTTCCCAGCATCAAGGTCTTTTCTAAAGAGTCGGTTCTTCACATCAGGTGACCAAACTATTGGAGCTTCAGCTTCAGTATTAGTCCTTCCAATGACTATTCAGGGTTGATTTCCTTTGGGAATGACTGCTTTGATCTCTTTCTGTCCAAGGGATTCTCAAGAGACTTCTCCAACAACACAGTTCAAAAGCATGAATTCTTTGGAACTTAGCTTTCTTTATGGTCCAACTCTCACATCTATACATGACTACTGGAAAAACCATAGCTTTCACTGAAGACCTTAGTTGGCACAATGATGTCTCTGCTTGTAATACACTGTCCAGGTTTGTCATGTCTTTTCTTCCATGGAGCAAGCATCTTTTGAGGCTGCAGTCACTGCCACAGTGTTTTTGGAGTCCAAGAAAATAGTCTGCCACTGTTTCCATTGTTTCCCCATCTATTTGCCATGAAGTGATGGGACCAGATGCCGTGATCTTAGTGTTTTGAATGTTGAGTTTTAAGCCAGCTTTTTCACTCTCCTATTTCATCGTCATCATGCAACTCTAGTTCATCTTTTCTTTCTGCCATTAGCATCGTGTCTTCTGCATACGTGAGGTTACTGATATTTCTCCCATAAATCTTGATTCCAGCTTAAGATTCATCCGGCCCAGCCTTTCATATGATGTACTCTGCATATAAGTTAAATGAGGAGGGTGGAAATATACAGCCTTAACGTACTCCTTTCCCAATTTTGAACCAGTCTGTTGTTCCATGTCTGGTTCTAACTGTTGCTTCTTTACCTGCATACAGGTTTCTCAGGAGGCAGGTAAGGTGATCTGGTATTCCCATCTTTTTAAGAATTTTCCACATTTTATTGTGATCTACACAGTCAAAGGCTTTAGACTACTCAGTGAAGCACAAGTAGATGTTTTTTTCTGGAATTCCATTGCTTTTTCAATGATCCAACTGATGTTGGCTTTTTGATCTCTGTTTCCTTTGCCTTTTCTAAATCCAGCTTGTACATCTGGAATTTCTTGGTTCATGTACTGTTGAAGCCTAGCTTGAAGGATTTTGAGCATTACTTTGCTAGCATGTGAAACAAGCACAGCTGTGCAGTAGTTTGAACATTCTTTGGCATTGCCCTTCTTTGGGATTGGAATGAAAACTGGCCTTTTCTGGTCCTGTGGCCACTGCTGAGTTTTCCAAATTTGCTGGCATGTTGAGTGCAGCACTTTACCAGCATCATCTTTTAGGATTTGAAATAGCTCAGCTGGAATTGCATCACCTCCACTAGCTTTGTTCATAGTGATGCTTTCTAAGGCCCACTTGACTTCACACTTCAGGGTGTCTGGCTGTAGGTGAGTGATCACATCATTGGGTTACCTGGGTCATTAAGACTTTTTGTACAGTTCTTCTATGTATTCTTGCCACCTCTTAATATCTTCTGCTTCTGTGAGGTCAATACCATTACTGTCCTTTATTGTGCCCATCTTTGCATGAAATGTTCCCTTGGTATCTCTGATTTTCTTGAAGAGATCTAGTCTTTCCCATTCTATAGCTTTTCTCTCTTTCTTTGCATTGTTCATTTAGGGGGCTTTCTTATCTCTCCTTGGTTTTCTTTGGAGCTGTGCATTCAGATGGGTAATATCTTTCCTTTCCTGCTTTGCCTTTTGCTTCTTTTCTTAGGTATTTGCAAGGCCTCCCCAAACAACCATTTTGCCTTGTTTCTGTTTTGATGATCTATTCATTGTTGTAAACTGGATATTAAAGTCCCCTACTATCCTTCTCCTCGTATTTGTCTTTTTAGGTCTGTTAATATTTGCTTTATTTATTTAAGTGCCACTGTGCCAGTTATACACACACACACACACACACACACACACACACACACACACATATGTATATATATTTAACAAATATTATATCCTATTTTTGGATTGAACCCTTTATCACTATGAATCACCCTTCTTTAGAGCATTATAGTCTTTATCTTAAAATATTCTGTCTAAGCATAGCTATCCAGGTTACTTCTAGTTTGCACTTGCATTGGATATATTTTTCCATTCCTTTAATTTCATTTTGTGTGTCCTCACATCTGAATTGTGTCCCTTGTAGTCACCACATAGATAGGTCTTGATTTTTTTTAATCCATTCAGCTACCCTTTCTTTTTATTAGATAATTTAGTCCACTTAAATTATTGATAGATGCATACTTATTGCCATTTTCTTAATTGTTTTCGCTGTTTTATAGTTGCTCTGTTACTTTCTTCTCTTGTTCTCTTTCTATGTGATTAGATGGCTTTAGCAGTATGCTTAGATTACTTTCTCATTATCCTTTGTGTATCTACTGTAGGTTTGTATCTACTGGTCACCATGAAATGTATATATAAACTATTTATAGTGGTTTAAGTTGATAACAAATTAAGTTTGAATACATTCTAAAGGAACTCAAATATTTCTGCAAAATAAATAGACTCACAGAGATAGAAAACAAATTTAAGCTTACCAAATAGGATAGTGTGGGGTTGAGGGAGACTGGGTGAAATTAGGAAGCTGGGTTTGACATATATACACTAGTAGAAAAAAAGAGAAATAACAAATACCTCCTATATGTCAAAGGGAACAATATTCAATAGCCTATAATGGAAAGGAATCTGAAAATATATATATCTGTATTTATGTATAACTATCACTTTGTTGGATACCTAAAATAATTTAACTACTTCCATTTAAAAATGATTACAATGTTTAAAATGTAGATATGTTAATAAAAGTAGTGGATCTATAAAGCTAGCATAAAGGTTTAAAGACAAAAGTAGTAAAACAACTACAATAGCTACTTAAGGGATACACAGGATTAAAAGATAATAAATGTGACATGAAAAAACAAGTTTATTTCAATCATTTTTTTAGATTCCAAATATAAGTGATGTCACATAATATTTGTCCTTTGGCTTTATTCACTTAATAAGATAATTTCTAATTCCATCCACTTTGCAAATGGCATTATTTCTTTTCTATAGCTAAGTAATATTACGTGTATATATACCACATCTTCTTTATGCCTTCATTTGTGAATGGACAGTTAGGTTGCTTCCATGTCTTGGCTGTTGTAAATAGTAGTGCTGTGAACATTGAGGTGTATGAATGTTTTCTTTCTTTTTTATTTTATTGTTGTGTAGTTTCTTTACAATATTCTGTAGTTTCCTTTATACAGCAAAGTGACTTAGTTATACCTATAATCATTCTTTATTGGGTTGTTTTCTCACATAGGTTATTACACAATATTTAGTAAAGTTTTCTGTGCTACATATTAGGTCTTTCTTGGTTATCAACCTTTATAGAGTAATGGATATATGTTAATCCAAAGCTCTTAATTTATTCCTCCTCCTCCTCCATGTTTCCCCTTTGGTAAGTATATGTTTCTTTTCAATATGTATAAATCTGTTTCTGTGTTACAAATAAGTTCATTTACATTGTTTTTTAAAAATTAGATTCCACATATGAATGATATCATATAATATTTGTCTTTCTCTGTCTGACTTACTTAGTATGGCAATCTCTTGGTCCATCTAAGCTGCTACAAATGGCATTGTTTCATTCTTTTTTGTTGCTGAGTAATTTTCCATGCCATATATATGTGGGTGTATGTGTCTCTATGTGTGTACACACAATATCTTTATCCTTTCCTCTGTTGATGGACACTTGGTTACTTCCATGTACTGGCTATTGTAAATAGTGCTGCTATGAACATTGGCATGCACATATCTTTTTGAATTATGCTTTTCTCTAGATATATATCTAAGAGTGGGATTGCTGGATTACATGGTAGCTTTAGTTTTTAAAATTTTATTTATTTAGTTTTGGTTGCACTGGTTCTTCACTGCTGTGTGGGCTTTTGCTAGTTGCAGCGAGTGGTGCCTACACTGTGGTATACAGACATCTCATTGCAGTGGCTTCTCTTGCTGTGGAGCACAGGCTCTAGAGGTTGCAGCCTTCAGTAGTTGTGGCATGTGGGTTCAGTAGCTGAGGTTCCTGGGCTCTAGAGCACAGGCTCAATAGTTGTGGCTCACAGGTTTAGTTGCTCTGTGGCATTCATTCCATCTGCCTTTTGACCCAGCAAATATTTGATTTATACCTCTTTTCTCACAGAGAGTCTACCCCACCCACATCAGGATGAAAAATTCAGAAGGCCAGGGATGAAAATTATAAATAGGCCTGAATTCTCTTTAGTTTAGACCACTTGGCCTGCCTCCTAAGAAATCTGTAAGCAGGTCAAGAGCAACAGTTAGCACTGGATATGGAAAAAACAGACTGGTTCCAAATCGGGAAAGGAGTATGTCAAGGGTGTATATTGTCACCCTGCTTATTTAACTTATATGCAGAGTACATCATGAGCAGTGCTGAGCTGGATGAAACACAAGTTGGAATCAAGATTTCTGGGACTAATATCAATAACCTCAGATATGCAGATGATACCACCCTTATGGCAGAAAGCAAAGAAGAACTAAAGAACCTCTTGATGAAAGTGAAAGAGGAAAGTGGAAAAGTTGGCTTAAAACTGAGCATTCAGAAAATTAAGATCATGGCATCTGGTCCCATCACTTCATGGCAAATAGATGGGGTAACAGTGGAAACAGTGTCAGACTTTATTCTTTTGGGCTCCAAAACCACTGAAGATGGTGACTGCAGCCATAAAATTAAAAGACGCTTGCTCCTTTGAAGAAAAGTTATGACCAACCTAGACAGCTTATTAAAAAGCAGAGACATTACTTTGCCAACAAAGATATGTCTAGTCAAAGCTATGGTTTTTCCAGTAGTCATGTATGGATGTGAGAGTTGGACTATAAAGAAAGCTGAGCGCCAACGAATTGATGCTTTTGAACTGTGGTGTTGGAGAAGACTCTTGAGAGTCCCTTGGACTGCAAGGAGATCCAACCAGTTCATCCTAAAGGAAATCAGTCCTGAATATTCACTGTAAGGGCTGATGCTGAAGCTGAAACTCCAATACTTTGGCCACCTGGTGTGAAGAACTGACTCATTGGAAAAGACCCTGATGCTAGGAAAGATTGAAGATGGGAGGAGAAGAGAACGACAGAGGATGAGATGGTTGGATGACATCACCAACTCCATGGACATGAGTTTGAGTAAGCTCTGGGAGTTGGTGATGAGCAGGGAGGCCTGTCGTGCTGCAGTCCATGAGGTCACAAAGAGACAAGAGTGAGCGGGGGAGATGCCAGGAGCCACCATGGGAGATCCCACCCATGACAAAGTTCATACGAAAGAGAACTCTTAAGTAAGGCTTCAGAACTCAAGGGGCTCCCTAGGCTTTCTCAAGCATCTACCCCCAAAACAGAAAAAAAAGGAAAAAAAAAAAAAAAAAAACGAGGTGACCAAGCTGCTTTGGTGAGCGAGGCCCAAAAGCTTTATTTTTCAAAAGGTACTTTTATACCTTGCCTTATACATAGAGGGAAATGAAAGATGCAAGGTCATACCAAGTCAGCCCAAACATTCCAGCAGTTTTGCCCTTATCGAAACCAGGATTTTTTTGCATACCTTTCCCACAAATGATGTTGTGTACAGTATCTTCTGGCTTTGGAGGCCTGTGAACATTTTATGACCCTCTTTTGATAAAGGCTGCTCAACCAGAAAACTTATTTTCCCTCAAAGTGTTTTTTCTTTATATTTCTAATCTATGTCAGCCTCAGAAAATGCCAAACAGAGTTAACGTTTTTCACAGAGCAAAGGTGCAGTGAGTTACAAGAAAGAACCAATTAGCTCAAAAGTCTGATATGGTTAAATTCAAGGCTACACTTGTTTTTCTAGCATTCTCACTATGTTAACTAATGCATTCCCAGGTGCACAGTGGATAAGAGATATGGGAACTTAGCAACAAGCATTGGCCCAATAATGAAATCCTACATCAGCACTAGCACTACTCTTAATAACTTTTAACTGTTTCAAAGGCTCTATGTTTTAGGCTTTCTGTGCCTCTCACAGTTGGGAGGCTGTAAATAATCACATGCGTAGCTGTAAGAGTCTAGATATACCTGCCGAGCAAGCTAGAATGCTAACAGAGGGGGTTTGATTTGAAATATTCCTCTCATGTCCAGGAGACTCATTAGCTATAGCCCTAAGTTGATTTTCTCCAGCAAAAGGTGGTCAGGGTTAGCCCCCTGTTAATATCAGAGGAGTTGGTGAAAGTCATGAAATAGTGAAACAGACAGATTCTGGTTTTGGGGTAGATGCTCGAGAAAGCCTAGGGAGCCCCTTGAGTTCTGAAGCCTTGCTTAACAGTTCTCTTCCACATGAACTTTGTCATGGGTGGGATCTCCCATGGTGGCTCCCGGCAGGAAAGATTGAAGGTGGGAGGAGAAGGGAATGACAGAGGATGAGATGGTTGGATGACATCACTGACTCAATGGACATGAGTTTGAGTAAGCTCTGGGAAGTGGTGATGAACAGGGAGGCCTTGCGTGCTGCAGTCCATGGGGTCACAAAGAGTCAGACAAGAGTGAGTGACTGAACTGAACAGAACTCTCTTTAGTTAGCTGAAGGAAAATACTGGGAACACTCATCAGCTTTTATTTATTCATTTTTTTCTCCTGCTGTATTTGCATCTAATAATTCCCTAGGTTTAACACTTTGAGGTCAGTACTAGATCTTTTTAGCATTTGCTACCTAGCATAGCACCTGGTGCCATGCAGGTGCTAAGTAAGTAAATGACTCTGAATGGAATCAGCTTTACTATTTCCAGTGCGTGATGGTAGCCTTTAAGAATATATGTATGATTACCAACACTTCAATTTGAAGATAAGAAAACTTAAGAGGACAGTTGACATCTAAAAATTTTCATTGAAAATTCTCAAAATAGGTTTCATGAAGCTGTTGCTCATTAAGAACTAACTCCTGAAAGGCTCTGTCAGTGATTTGAAAATCCTCTTGTATAATTTACTAAAAGGTTTTTTTTTTTTTCTGGATTGCAGATATGTAGAGAGAATATTTATAAAACCTTGATGTGATTTTTAAATTGCTTAAATTTGAAGGATAGAAAAATCTGATTCAAGAAAACTTCTGTGATTCAGGTTTTATATGTTGAGGCTATTGTAGACCTCCATAGACTAATGCTGATGATGTAACAAAAAATAAGCTGCATAAATGATTTATACAATAGTTCTCTAGCTTTATCCTGCCTCAGAATCTCCAGGAAGGCTGTTAAGCTGTGTGGGGCCCCAGAGTTTCTGACTCACTTGGTCTAGGGAGGGGCCTGTGAACTTGCATTTTTAGCAAGTGTCCAGGTGTTGCTGATGCTTGTGGTCTGGGGATCACAGTGAGTGAACCACTGCCTTGTGCTTTTACCAAAGGCTTCACAGCTTTGAAATGGAATGTCTATTGTTTTCAATGTACAAGTCTTTTAACTTCTTGATTACGTTTACTCCTATGTATTTATTCATTTTCATACAATTACAAAAGTGATTTTTCCATTTCTGCTGCTTTCTTATTGTTGTTCAGCCGCTCAGTCATGTCTGACTCTTTGCAACCCCATGAATGGAAGCATGCCCAGCTTCCCTACCCTTCACTAACTTCTGGAGTTCACTCAAACTCATGTCCATTGAGTTGGTGATGCTGTCCAATCATCTCATCTTCTGTCACCCTCTTCTCCGCCTGCCCTCAATCTTTCCCAGCATCAGGGTCTTTTCAATGAGTTGGCTCTTTGCATCAAGTGGCCAAAGTATCAGAGCTTCAGTATCAGTCCTTCCAATGAATATTGAGGGTTGATTTCCTTTAGGATTGACTGGTTTGATCTGCTTGCTGTCCAAGCCACTCTCAAGAGTATGCTCCAACACCAGAGTTTGAAAGCAGCAATGCTTCCGTGCTCTAATGGTCCACCTCTCACATCCATACATGACTACTGGAAAAATCATAGCTTTGACTAGATGGATGTTTGTTGGCAAAGTGTTGTCTCTGCTGTTTAATACACTGTCTAGGTTTGTCATAGCTTTTCTTTTAAGGAGCAAGCATCTTAATTTTGTGGCTGCTGTCACTGTAGGCAGTGATTTCAGAGCCAAAGAAAATAATGTCTCACTGTTTCCATTTTTACGCATCTATTTGCCATGAAGTGATGGGACCAGATACCATGATCTTAGTTTTTTGAATGTTGTTTTAAGCCAGCCTTTTCACTCTCCTCTTTCACCTTCATCAAGAGCCTCTGTAGTTCCTTTTCAGTTTCTTCCATTAGGATGGTGTCATCTGCATATCTGAAGTTATTGATATTGCTTCTGGCAATCTTGATTCCAGGTTGAGTTTCATCCCCACCATTTCATATGACTATACTCTGCATAAAAGTTAAATAATCAGGGTGACAATATACAGCCTTGATGTACTTCTTTCCCAATTTGGAACCAATCTGTTGTTCCACGTCTGGTTCTAAATATTGCTTCTGATCTAGTTACAGGTTTCTCAGGAGGCAGGGAAAATTGGTTTGGTATTCACATCTTTTGAAGAATTTTCCAGTTTGTTATGGTCCACACAGTTAAAGGGCTTCCCTTGTGGCTCAGACGGTAAAGCGACTGCCTGCAATGTGGGAGACCCGGGTTCAATCCCTGGGTCGGGAAGATCCCCTGGAGAAGGAAATGGCAACCCACTCCAGTATCCTTGCCTGGAGCATCCCATGGATGGAGGAGCCTGGTAGGCTACAGTCCATGGGGGTCGCAAAGAATCAGACATGACTGAGCTACTTCACTTTCACTTTCACACAGTCAAAGGCTTTAGCCTACTCAATGAAGCAGATGATCTTTAGGAACTCCCTTGCTTTTTTCTATGGTCCAACGGATGTTGGCAATTTGATCACTGGTTCCTCTGCCTTTTCTAAACCAGCTTGTACATCTGGAAGTTCTTGGTTCATGTATTGTCAAAGCCTAGCTTGACGAATTTTGAGCATACCTTGCTAGCATGTGAAATGAGGGCAGTTTTGCGATAGTTTGAACATTCTTTGGCATTGCCTTTCTTTGGAATTGGAATGAAAATTGACCTTTTCCAGTCATCTGACCCCTCCTGAGTTTTCCAAATTTGCTGGCATGTTGAGTTCAGCGCTTTCACAGCATCATCTTTTAGGATTCAAAATAGTTCAGTTGGAATTCCATCACCTCCACTAGCATGGTTCATAGTAATGCTTCCTAAAACCCACTTGACTTTGCACTCCTGGGTGTCTGGCTCTAGGTGAATGATCACACCATCGTGGTTATCCAGGTCATAAAGATCTTTTTGTATAGTTCCCCTGTGTATTCTTGCCACCTCTTCTTAATATCTTCTGTTTCTGTTAGGTCCGTATCATTTCTTTCCTTTATTGTGCCCATCTTTGTATGAAATGTTCCCTTGGTATCTCTAATTTTCTTGAAGAGATTCCTAGTCTTTCCCATTCTATTGCTTTCCCCTGTGTCTTTGCATTGTTTGTTTATAAGAAGGCTTTCTTATCTCTCCATGCTATTCTTTGGAACTCTGCTTTCAGATGGGTATATCTTTCTTTTCCCCTTTGCCTTTGACTTCTTTTCTAAGCTATTTGTAAGGTCTCCTCAAGACAACCATTTTGCCTTATTGCATTTCTTTTTCTTTGGGATGATTTTGATCACTGCCTCCTGCACAATGTTATGAACCTCCATCCATAGTTCTTCAGGCAGTTTGTTCTGGATTAAATCCTTGGAATCTATTTGACTTCCAGTGTATATTCAAGAGAATTTTGATTTAGGTTATATATGCATAGCCTAGTGGTTTTCCCTATTGTGTTCTATTTAAGTCTGAATTTTGCAATAAGAAGCTCATGATTTGAGCCCCAGTCAGCTCCAGGTCTTGTTTATTTCAAATATACTACTTAAGAAGGCCAGAGAACTAGCTCCAGAAGGAATGAAAAGACTGAACCAAAGTGGAAACGATGCCCAGTTGTGGATGTGTCTGATGGTGAAAGTAAACTCTGATGCTGTTAAGAACCATATTGCATAGGAAGGTAGAATGTTAGGTCCAAGAATCAAGGTAAATTGGACCTGGTCAAAGGAGACGACAAGAGTGAACATCAACATTTTAGGTATCAGTGAACTAAAATGGGTGAAAATGGGAAAATTTAATTCAAATGACCATTATATCTACTACTGTGGGCATGAATCCCTTAGAATTGGAGTCACCCTTACAGTCAACAGAAGAGTCCAAAATGCCATTCTTGGTTTCAGTCTCACAAATGACAGAATGATTTCAGTTTGCTTCCAAGGCAAACCATTCAGCAACACAGTAATCCAACTCTATGCCCCAACCACTAATATTGTGGAAGCTAAAGTTGAATAGTTGTATGAAGACCTACATGACTTTCTAGAACTAACACCAAAAAAAGATGCTTTTTCATCATCAGTTCAGTTACTCAGTCATGTCCGACTCTTTGTGACCCCATGAATTGCAGCACGCCAGGCCTCCCTGTCCATCACCAACTCCCGGAGTTCACTCAGACTCACGTCCATCGAGTCAGTGATGCCATCCAGCCATCTCATCCTCTGTCGTCCCCTTCTCCTCCTGCCCCCAATCCCTCCCAGCATCAGGGTCTTTTCCAATGAGTCAGTTCTTCACATCAGGTGGCCAAAGTATTAAGAGTTTCAGCTTTAGCATCAGTCCTTCCAATGAACACCCAGGGCTAATCTCCTTCAGAATGGACTGGTTGGATCTCCTTGCAGTCCAAGGGACTCTCAAGAGTCTTCTCCAACACCACGGTTCAAAAGCATCAATTCTTCAGTGCTCAGCTTTCTTTACAGTCCAACTCTCAAATCTATACATGACCACTGGAAAAACCGTAGCCTTGACTAGACGGACCTTTGTTGTCAAAGTAATGTCTCTGCTTTTTAATATGCTGTCTAGGTTGGTCATAACTTTCCTTCCAAGGAGTAAGCATCTTTTAATTTCATGGCTGCAATCACTATCTGCAGTGATTTTGGAGCCTAGAAAAATAAAGTCAGCCACTGTTTCCACTGTTTCCCCATCTATTTGCCATGAAGTGATGGGACCGGATGCCATGATCTTAGTTTTCTGAATGTTGAGCTTTAAGCCAGCTTTTTCACTCTCCTCCTTCACTTTCATCAACAGGCTCTTTAGTTCTTCTTTGGTTTCTGCCATAAGGGTGGTGTCATCTGCATATCTGAGGTTATTGATATTTCTCCTGGCAATCTTGATTCCAGCTTGTGCTTCCTCCAGCCCAGCGTTTCTCATGATGTACTCTGCATATAAGTTAAATAAGCAGGGTGACAATATACAGCCTTGACGTACTCCTTTTCCTATTTGGAACCATAGACTGTCAAATTTCTTGGCATATGATTTCTCATAACAGACTCTTATCCTTTGTATATCTGTGGTAGCATGTGTGAGTCTCCTCTTTCTTTTCTGTCCTGGTGAGTCCAGCTAAAGTTTTATGAATTTTACCTTTGTGCAAAGAACAAGCTTTTTTTTTGCTTTGCAATGCTTTATATTTTATACATTAAGCGCATTTCCTTATGTGATCAAATATCTTCTTATAATGTGATTCTGAACAGCCTCACAGTACACAACAAGAAACATCCATGTAATTCAGTTAACCAAACTCCTACTGTATGGCATTTCTAGTGTTTTCTGCTTTTTAATATTTTTTTGAAATTGTAGTTTCTTTATTTTCTTTTATTTTTTTAAATTTATTTATTTTACTGGTGTTTTTTATTGTTTTTCTGGATGCTCCTTCATGTATTTCTTCTCTGATCCTCATTATTTCCTTACTTCTACTAACTTTGGGCATTGTTTGGTCTTTTTCTAGTTCTTTCAGGCGTAAAGTTATGTTCTTTTAGAGACTTTTTCTTGATAAGTATTTTTGCCCTGAAATTCTTGTTTAGAACTGCTTTTTCTGCATTTCATAAGTTTTAGAATATTTTATTTCAATTCTCATTTGACTGTATTTTTTTTATTTCTCTTTGACCTGCAGGTTGTCCAATAATACACTGTTTACTTGCCACATTGTATGTTTCCAGTTTTCATATATTTGATTTCTAACCTTGATACATTATGATCTCAAATGATGCTGGATATGATTTCAGTCATCTTAAATTAATGCTTGTTTTAAGCCTAGCATCCTATCCTAGAGATAGGATCTATCTCTATCCTAGAGAATGTTCTGTGTGCACATGAGAATATATATTCTATTGCTTTGGATGGGATGTTCTGTATTTCTCTGTTAAATCCATGGTTTATTGTGTTTAAGGCTGTTTTGTTTATGACTTTCCATCTGAATGATCTATCCATTGTTGTAAGCTGCATATTAAAGTCCCCTATTATCATTGTCCTTGTATTTCTCCTTGTAGGTCTGTTATATTTGCTTTATATATTTAAGTACACCTATGTTGATTGTATATATATTTACAAATATTATATCCTCTTTTTGGATTGAACTCTTTATGATTATGTATCACCCTTCTATAGGTCATTGTAGTCTTTGTCTTAAAGTCTATTTTGTCTGATATAAGAATAGCTATCCAGCTTACTTTTGGTTTTTACTTCCATACAATATGGGCTTCCCTCGTGGCTCAGCTGGTAAATAATCCACCTGCAATGCAGGAGACCTGGGTTTGATCCCTGGGTTGGGAAGATCCCCTGGAGAAGGGAAAAGCTACCCACTCTAGTATCCTGGCCTGGAGAATTCCAGGGACTATACAATCCATTGGGTCACAAAGAGTCAGACACGACTGAGCGACATTCACGTTCACATCCATACAATATATTTCTCCATTCCTTCACTTTGTTTGTTTGTGTCCTCACATCTAGATTGAGTCCCTTGTAGTCAACATATAGATAGAACTTGTTTGTTTGTTTTAATCCATTCAGCTATACTTTTTTATAGATAATTTAGCCAACTTAGATTATTTATAGGTATATACTTTACTGTGATTTTGTTAATTGTGTTTTGGCTGTTTTGTAGTCCCTCTCTTACATTCTTCTTTTATTCTCTGTGATTTGATGATGTTAGCTGTACACTTAGATTCCTTTCTCATCATTTCTGTGTCTATGTTTCTGGTTTCTGGTCACCATGAAACTTATATATAATGTATATTGATAATGGTTTATTTTTAAGTTGATAACAACTGAAGTTTATTTATTTATTTATTTATTTATTTATTTTTTACAACTTAAGTTTAAATGCATTTTAAAGCTCCACAAATATTTTTAAAAAACAAAACTGGACTCAGAGACATAGAAAACAAACATGGTTACCAAAGAGGATAGTGGGAGGTTGAACAAGAGTGGGAGAAATTAGGAATTTCGGGTTAACATATACATACTACTGTAAATAAAAGAGAAATAACAAAGACCTCTTGTATCAGGAAACAATATTCAATAACCTATAATGGTAAAGAATCTGAAAAATAACATATATTTTTATGTATAACTATCACCTCAAACTAAATTTAAATTAGCTACTTGCACTGTAAAATGGATAAAATAAAATATTTAAACTGATAAAAATGTAGATATATTGATAAAAGTAGTGTATCTATAAAGCTAGTATTAAGGTTGAAAGACAAAAGTAGTAAAATAACTACAATAACTACTTAAGTGATACACATGATTAAAAGTTATTAAATGTGACATCAAAAACAAGTTCACTTAAATCATATTTTAGATTCCACATTATAATTGATGTCATATGATATTTGTCCTTCTTTGCCATTCTTCACTTAATAAGATAATTTCTAATTCCACCCAAATGCCATTTTTTATTACCGCTAAGTAATATTCCATTCTGTCAGACCTCTCCAACATGACCCTTCTGTCTTGGGTGGCCTCACAGAGCATGGCTTAGTTTCATTGAGTTAGACAAGGCTGTGGTCCGTGTGATCAGATTGGCCTGTTGTCTGTGATTGTGGTTTCAGTCTGTCTGCCCTCTGATGCCCTCTCTCAGTGCCTACCATCTTACTTGGGTTTCTCTTACCTTGGATGTGGGGTATCTCTTCACAGCTAAGTGAGAAATAGATTTAATGGACTAGATCTGATTGAGTGCCTGATGAACTATAGATGGAGGTTCATGACATTGTACAGGAGACAGGAATCAAGACCATCCCCAAGAAAAAGAAATGCAAAAAAGCAAAATGGCTGTCTGAGGAGCCCTTACAAATAGGTGTGAAAAGAAGAAAAGTGAAAAGCAAAGGAGAAAAGGAAAGATATACCCATTTGAATGCAGAGTTCCAAAGAATAGCAAGGAGAGATAAGAAAGCCTTCCTCAGTGATCATTGCAAAGAAATAGAGGAAAACAATAGAATGGGAAAGACTAGAGATCTCTTCAAGACAATTAGAGATACCAAGGGAACATTTCATGCAAAGATGGGCTTGATAAAGGACAGAAATTGTATGGACCTAACGGAAGCAGAAGATATTAAGAAGAGGGGGCAAGAATACACAGAAGAACTGTACAAAAAAGATCTTCATGACCTGGATAATCATGACGGTGTGATCGCTCACCTAGAGCCAGACACACTAGAATGTGAAGTCAAATGGACCTTAGGAAGCATCACTACAAACAAAGCTAGTGGAGGTGATGGCATTCCAGTGGAGCTATTTCAAATCCTGAAAGATGATGCTGTGAAAGTGCTGCACTCAATATGCCAGCAAATTTGGAAAACTCAGCAGTGGCCACAGGACTGGAAAAGGTCAGTTTTCATTCCAATCCCAAAGAAAGGCAATGTCAAAGAATGCTCGAACTACCACACAATTGCACTCACTCATCTCACATGCTAGTAAAGTGATGCTTAAAATTCTCCAAGCCAGGCTTCAGCAATACGTGAACTGTGAACTTCCAGATGTTCAAGCTGGTTTTAGAAAAGGCAGAGGAACCAGAGATCAAATTGCCAACATCTGCTGGATCATCAGAAAAGCAAGAGAGTTCCAGAAAAACATCTATTTCTGCTTTATTGACTATGCCAAAGCCTTTGTTTGACTGTGTGGTTCACAATAAACTGTGAAAAATTCTGAAAAAGATGGGAATACCAGACCACCTGACCTGCCTCTTGAGAAATCTGTATGCAGGTCAGGAAGCAACACTTAGAACTGGACATGGAAAAACAAACTGGTTCCAAATAGGAAAAGGAGTATATTGTCATCCTGCTTATTTAACTTCTATGCAGAGTACATCATGAGAAACACTAGGCTGGATGAAGTGCAAGCTGGAATCAAGAGTGCTGGGAGAAATATCAATAACCTCAGATATGCAGATGACACCACCCTTATGGCAGAAAGCGAAGAACTAAAGAGCTTGTTGGTGAAAGTGAAAGAGGAGAGTGAACAAGTTGGCTTAAAGCTCAACATTCAGAAAACTAAGATCACGGCATCCAGTCCCATCACTTCATGGCAAATAGATGGGGACACAGTGGAAACAGTGGCTGACTTTATTTTTGGGCTCCAGAATCACTGCAGATAGTGATTGCAGCCATGAAATTAAAAGATGCTTACTCCTTGGAAGGAAAGTTATGACCAATCTAGCCAGCATATTAAAAAGCAGAGACATTACTTTGACAACAAAGGTCCGTCTAGTCAAGGCTATGATCTTTCCAGTGATCATGTCTGATGAGCTCCTATTGATTAATGTTCCCTGGAGTCAGGAGTTTTCTGGTGTTCTCAGGATTTGGAATTAAGCCCCCTGCCTCTGGTTTTCAGTCTTATTCTTACAGTAGCCTCAAGACTTCTCCATCTGACACTTCCAAGGTGGTTTTAGCTTCTGCTGTTTGCTGGTCTCTTCAGTGTTTAATTTCCGCCCTGACACAAGGGGGCGGTGGTGGACACCTTTTTAGGCTCACTTGTTCAGTTGTGCTCTGGGGAGGGAGGGACGCTGCAAACAAATAACACTGGCCTCTGTGGGGAGTGCTCCCAGTGTCTCGGGCACACTGGGTTTGCCCCGGCTCACTGTGTGTGTGCTTTCCCTGTCTACACTGCTTAGGCTCTAGGTTGCTCTGCCGGGAACTGTCTGAGGCCGGCCCTGGGTTGTATGCACTTCCCAGGTCTAAGCTGCTCAGGTTCAGGCACTCGGGTAGTCCACAAAGGCGCAGACTTGGTAGGGCCTGCATTTTGTGCCCTTCCCAGGTCCGAGCAGCTCCGGTGACCAGGTGTTTGGCGAGCACAGTCTCTGCAACTTACCTCCCCCATCCCTGCCGCTCGGTTTTCTGGGTGTACAACCGGCGCACCTTCTCAGGCAGATGTCGACCGTTCAGAATCCCAAGAAGTCTTGGTTAACAACGAAGCCTGCTTGCAGTTTGGTAGATAATGCCTCTCTGGGGCCGCGATTGCCCCTTCTGGCTCTGGCTGCCCTCGCCTGCCTGTCTCTGGAGGGGGGTGGGCCTGTCCGCAGCTGGCTAGCTCTGCTCAGTTTTTTGTTCTGTGAGCCGGCCTGTCGGTGTCTTAGGTTAGGGCTTTTCGCCAGGTAGCTTTCCCACAGTCTGGTTTGCCATCTCAAGTTAGTTCCCTTAGATTGCCCTCGGGGCATTCAGGCCGGTCCTTACTCTAAGCCATGCAGCCCGCCCCTCCCTGCCCAGCCCCTGCTTGCTAGTGGCGGATGCAGGCATCTGCACTACTCCGCTGGGAGTTACTTTCAGGCATGGAATCTGTGGGTTTTGATTAGTTATTTTTCCTCCTGGTTATGTTGCCCTCTGAGGTTCCAAGGCTCACCAGAGACTCACCAGTGAGAGTGTTTCCTGGCATTTGGAAACTTCTCTCTTTTTTAAGACTCCCTTCCTGGGATGGACCTCCATCCCTACCTCTTTTATCTCTCTTTTTATCTTTTATATTTTTTCTTACCTCCTTTCAGGTGCCTGATGTCCTCTGCCGGCATTCAGAAGTTGTTTTGTGGAATTTACTCAGCGTTCAAATGTTCTTTTGATGAATCTGTGGGGGAGAAAGTGGTCTCCCCATCCTATTCCTCTGCCATCTTAGGAACCGCCTCCCACAAAGTTTTTAATTTTGCCACAATACTTTTTTTTTAAGGACTTTCTCTTATTCTCTAATTTCTCCCTTTTATAGCACCCTGTTCCCATTTTATAAACCCAGTGTCATCTTTACAGTTCCAATATGAATTTGGATTTTTTGTAATGTTCTCTTCTGTTTCCTGTAGTATATTTGTTTTTCTCTCCAGAAATAGTTCTGTTTATTCATCATGATCTCTTTCACTTCCGTCAAATATCTGGTAAACATTCATCCATCCATATTTGGGAGCAAAGGGCTCAGCTTTGATCCCTGCATCTGGAAGATCCTCTGGAGATGGGAATGGCTACCTACGCCAGTATTCTGGCCTGGAGAATCCCATGGACAGAGCAGCCTGGCCGGCTATAGTCAGGGGTCGCACAGAGTCCAACACGACTGAACGACTAACACTTCCACGTTTTTCATTGTGATTTCACCGCCTCCCCGCCCCGCCTTGTGGTTCTTATTATGACTGCAAGAGGTGCCTCAGTAGCAACCCTTAGGGAACTTTGTAAAGAAAACATGGCTTATTTACTCACAGGTCCTGGAGGACGCATGGCATGCGTTGGGCTGCATAGCCAGATCATGGGTAGAAACTGAGTACACGTTCAGCCTGGGTCACTTTTACTGGGGTCTAGGATGGGATGCCTGGCGTGTCACAGATTTAGTCTTTCTTGGTGAATTTAAAACAAGAGCGTGAATTAAAATGTCAGAAGGGAAAACCAAGTGGTCGGATGGTCAGTTATCCTAGTCAAACAGTGATCTCTAAAACAAAGGAAACTTCTGTGATGGGGAAGCCTGGCTCTCATCTAGTCTGGTAGCTGGCACTGTGTTTATTTAAGACAGCTGTCTGTGATGTGGATGCCTTGGCAATCAACAGCTTAAGATCAGACACGTTACAATAAAAAAACATTAAAAAAAAAACAAAAAAACAACTCAGGGGACTTCCCTGGTAGTCCAGTGGCTACAACTCCAAGCTCCCAGTGCAGAGGGCCTGGGTTCAGTCCCTGGTTGGGGAACTAGATCCCACATACTGCAGCTAAGACCCAGTGCAGGCAAACAAAACAAACCAACTCAGAGTACAGTCTAGCCTGTGATGCTGACAGCAGAGTTAGGAGGTGAGGACATGAACGGCCTTCAGTATTTGTAGGCAGGGGCGCTGTCTGTTTCTGGGTGCACCTTTTGGCCTCAGAAATGACTAACAGTCTGACGGGCCTCTTGGTCTAGGGTTGGGTCAGCCAGCAAGCACCCAGCAAGTTCCACCAGACAATAGCGGCTCATCCTCTGGTGCCTTCAGGCAGTGCACTTAGTCCATTGTTTCTGGAATGTCTCAGTCCCCATTGCAGTGTTCCACAATGTGAACTGGGGAGCAACCCATCTGGGTGAGCAGCTACATCTCCAACATGGTGCCATGGCCCTTGGGTGTCATCTCCAGTGGGCAAGGCATGGGTGCCTCCAATGGTGAACTCCTGGCCTGGGACGATGTCGCCTGGGATGGGATCATCTCCAGTGATGAGTCTAGTGAGGTCCTCTGGAGTGGAGGCCACCCAGGGGTGGGAACCCATGTGGATATGCAGTGTTGGTCATCGGCTGGGCATAGGCTAGCCTGATATAACATAGAGGCTTCCTTGAGGACTGCAGGGCATGCTGCTTGTGGGACAAATTGTTGAGAGCTCTCTGGGGTCATCAAGGACATCTTTAGCAGTGGAACGAGTGGCTGTCCTTTCCTTCCTGGAAGAGCTCATCCAAAGCACATGAATATTCTGGGGACATTTATATCCCAGGCTACCAGTGATCTTATGGATGCTACTTAGGCACAACCATGAGGGCAGTCCCTGCATAGATCCTGGGAGCACATTCCCCATATCCAGATGGGTTTCATGTAGGAACGATCATAGGGCCAGTTGGCTTGTAGCACTATTTGATGTTGATACTGGAGGGCAAGTATCGCTTGGATGTTGCTTCCAGAGAGTCTGTTGCCTTTAAAGGGCTTCCCTGGTGATTCAGAGGCTAAAGAACCTGCCTGCAAGGAGGGAGACATGGGTTTGATCCCTGGGTCGGGAGGATCCCCTGGAGAAAGGAATGGCTACCCAATCCAGTATTCTTGTCTGGAGAATCCCATGGACAGAGCAGCCTAGCGGGCTACAGTCCATAAGGTCACAAAGAGTCAGACAGGACTGAGTGAGTAACAGTACACTCCTAAGTTTGGATTACTTGGCATTTAATAGAGGTGGTTGTCAAAGGCTTTATTCTTCACATACCTCTTTAAAGGCTATTACATTTTCAGTTCCGATACTTGGCCCCAGGCTGGAGTATTCCTACCACTGGGTCAGTGGTCTTGGCTCTTCCTGGCCTCCCCTTAACTCAAGCATCCACTCTTAGCTTTTGTAGAATTTCTTCAGGGACTTCTGGCTGAAGTTTGTCTCTCCATTGTCATAGCACAGCTTGGCGGGGGCAGGCTTGACCTAGGAGTATTTTCAGTTCAGCTCAGTTGCTCAGTCATGTCTGACTCTTTGTGACCCCATGAATTGCAGCACGCCAGGCCTCCCTGTACATCACCAACTCGTGAAGTTCACTCAGACTCATGTCCATCGAGTCAGTGATGCCATCCAGCCATCTCATCCTCTGTCGTCCCCTTCTCATCCTGCCCCAATCCCTCCCAGCATCAGGGTCTTTTCCACTGAGTCAGCTCTTGCATGAGGTGGCCACGGTACTGGAGATTCAGCTTTAGCATCATTCCTTCCAAAGAAATCCCAGGGCTGATCTCATTCAGAATGGACTGGTTGGATCTCCTTGCAGTCCAAGGTACTCTCAAGAGTCTTCTCTAACACCATACTTCAAAAGCATCAATTCTTCGGTTCTCTTCTACACAGTCCAACTCTCACATCCATACATGACCACTGGAAAAACCATAGCCTTGACTAGACGGACCTTAGTCGGCAAAGTAATATCTCTGCTTTTGAATATGCTATCTAGGTTGGTCATAACTTTTCTTCCAAGGAGTAAGCGTCTTTTAATTTCATGGCTGCAGTCACCATCAGCAGTGATTTTGGAGCCCCCAAAATAAAGTCTGACACTGTTTCCACTGTTACCCAACTATTTCCCATGAAGTGATGGGAACGGATGCCATGATCTTCGTTTTCTGAATGTTGAGCTTTAAGCCAACTTTTTCACTCTCCTCTTTCACTTTCATCAACAGGCTTTTTAGTTCCTCTTCACTTTCTGCCATAAGGGTGGTGTCATCTGCATATCTGAGGTTATTGATATTTCTCCCGGCAATCTTGATTCCAGCTTGTGTTTCTTCCAGCCCAGCGTTTCTCATGATGTACTCTGCATAGAAGTTAAATAAGCAAGGTGACAATATACAGCCTTGATGTACTCCTTTTCCTATTTGGAACCAGTCTATTGTTCCATGTCCAGTTCTAAGTGTTGCTTCCTGACCTGCATACAGATTTCTCAAGAGGCAGGTCAGGTGGTCTGGTATTCCCATCTCTTTCAGAATTTTCCACAGTTTATTGTGATCCACACAGTCAAAGGCTTTGGCATAGTCAATAAAGCAGAAATAGATGTTTTCCCGGAACTCTCTTGCTTTTTCTTTGATCCAGCGGATGTTGGCAATTTGATCTCTGGTTCCTCTACCTTTTCTAAAACCAGCTTGAACATCAGGAATTTCACAGTTCATGTATTGCTGAAGCCTGCTTTGGAGAATTTTGAGCATCACTTTACTAGCGTGTGAGATGAGTGCCATTGTGTGGTAGTTTGAGCATTCTTTGGCATTGCCTTTCTTTGGGATTGGAATGAAAACTGACCTTTTCCAGTCCTGTGGCCATTGCTGAGTTTTCCAAATTTGCTGGCATATCGAGTGCGGGACTTTCACAGCATCAGCTTTCAGGAGTTGAAATAGCTCAACTGGAATGCCATCACCTCCACTAGCTTTGTTTGTAGTGATGCTTTCTAAGGCCCACTTGACTTCACATTCCAGGATGTCTGGCTATAGGTGAGTGATTACACCATCGTGATTATCCGGGTCATGAAGATCTTTTTTGTACAGTTGTTCTGTGTATTCTTGCCCCCTTTTCTTAATATCTTCTGCTTCTGTTAGGTCCATACCATTTCTGTCCTTTATCGAGCCCATCTTTGCATGAACTGTTCCCTTGGTATCTCTAATTTTCTTGAAGAGATCTCCAGTCTTTCCCATTGTGTTCTTTTCCTCTATTTCTTTGCATTGATAGCTGAAGAAGGCTTTCTTCTCTCTCCTTGCTATTCTTTGGAACTCTGTATTCAGATGCTTATCTCTTTCCTTTTCTCCTTTGCTTTTCACTTCTCTTCTTTTCATAGCTATTTGTAAGGCATCCCCAGACAGCCATTTTGCTTTTTCACATTTCTTTTCCATGGGGATGGTCTTGATCCCTGTCTCCTGTACAGTATCACGAACCTCATTCCATAGTTCATCAGGCACTCTGTCTATCAGATCTAGGGCCTCAAATCTATTTCTCACTTCCACTGTATAATCATAAGGGATTTGATTTAGGTCATACCTGACTGGTCTAGCAGTTTTCCCTACTTTCTTCAATTTAAGTCTGAATTTGGCAATAAGGAGTTCATGATCTGAGCCACAGTCAGCTCCTGGTCTTGTTTTTGTTGACTGTATAGAGCTTCTCCATCTTTGGCTGCAAAGAATATAATCAATCTGATTTCGGTGTTGACCAGCTGGTGATGTCCCTGTGTAGAGTCTTCTCTTGTGTTGTTGGAAGAGGGTGTTTGCTATGACCAGTGCATTTTCTTGGCAAAACTCTGTTAGTCTTTGCCCTGCTTCATTCTGCATTCCAAGGCCAAATTTGCCTGTTACTCCAGGTGTTTCTTGACTTCCTACTTTTGCATTCCAGTCCCCTATAATGAAAAGGATATCTCTTTTGGGTGTTAGTTCTAAAAGGTCTTGTAGGTCTTCCTAGAACCGTTCAACTTCAGCTTCTTCAGCGTTACTAGTTGGGGCATAGATTAGATTACCGTGATATTGAATGGTTTCCCTTGAAAATGAAGAGATCATTCTGTCGATTTTGAGATTGCATGCAAGTACTGCATTTCGGACTCTTTTGTTGACCATGATGGCTACTCCATTTCTTCTGAGCAATTCCTGCCCACAGTAGTAGATGTAATGGTCATCTGAGTTAAATTCACCTATTCTAGTACATTTTAGTTCGCTGATTCCTAGAATGTCAACGTTCACCCTTGCCATCTCTTGTTTGACCACTTCCAATTTGCCTTGATTCATGGACCAGACATTCCAGGTTCCTATGCAATATTGCTCTTTCCAGCATCGGACCTTGCTTCTATCACCAGTCACATGAGTCACTTGGGTGTTTAACTTTGTTAGATCTTCCCCGAGTAAGGGAATAGGGCATTCAGGCAGATACAGAAAGCTGTGCCCTACATATGCTATTTTTTTCCTCCCCAATTATATAAGATCTGAGGTAGAAAATGGAGAGTGTACATGTACGAATGCCCTGGGTTGACCTTGGTCATCTAGCCCTTTGGGAACTTGTTTCATTTGATACTGCCCTGCCTGAGGGCCATTTAAAAGATACAAATTTTAAATATGTTTAAATTTAAATTAAACTTTGACAATATAATAAACCATCTACTCTCTTGCTGCTACTGCTAAGTCGCTTCAGTTGTGTCCAATTCTGTGCAACCCCATAGATGGCAGCCCACCAGGCTCCCCCGTCCCTGGAATTCTCCAAGGCAAGAACACTGGAGAGGGTTGCAATATCCTTCTCCAATGCATAAAAGTGAAAAGTGAAAGTGACGTTGCTCAGTCGTGTCCGACTCTTAGCGACCCCATGGACTACAGCCTACCAGGCTTCTCCGTCCATGGAATTTTCCAGGCAAGACCACTGGAGTGGGGGTCCATTACATTCTCCGTCTACTCTTTTAAGCAATAGTTTCTTGATCCTTATTTTACATATGAGAAACCAGAGGCACAGAGAAGATAATTCACATTCCCCAATGCCCTCAATTTAGTAAGTGGCTAGAATGGGAATTGAACCCAGGCCATCTGTGGGGAAGAATCCACGACACCAAACTGTTTCTCCAAAACAGGAGAGTAAGAAGGATCTTCAGGCTTCCCTGATGGCTCAATGGTAAAGAATCCTTCTGCCAAAGCAGGAGACCTGGGTTTGATCCCTGATCCAGGAAGATCTCACATTTCGTAGAGCACCGCAGCCTGCACATCACAGCTACTGAACCTGTGCTCTAGAGCCAGGGAACCACAACTGCTGAGCCCATGTGCCACAACTACTGAAGTCCAAGCACCTCGAGCCCATAGTGTGCAAGAGGCAAAGCCACCACAATAAGGAACCCACATACCGCAACTAGAGAAAAGCCTGTGCAGTAAGGAAGCCCCAGCACAACCTAAAAGTCAATTTCTAGTTATAAAGATGAACAGCTACTCACCTGGTGCTTGCTTCTATCTCGAGGAGGACAGTTAATTGACATATGTAGGATCTGAGACATTGTCAGAGGAAAATGAAAGTGTCAGTCACTCAGTTGTGTCCAACCATTTGCAGCCCCATGGACTGGAGCCTGCTAGGCTGCTCTGTTCATGGAATTCTCCAGGCAAGAACACTGGAGTGGGTGGACATTCCGTTCTGCCAGGGATCTCCCTGACCCAGGGACTAAACCTGCGTCTCCTGCATTGCAGGCAGATTCTTTGGTGTCTGAGCCACCAGGGAATGCTGGTCACAGAAAGAGGAGAGATCCTCAATGTGATCAGGGAAAGCAACAGAGTGAAAAGACCCTGGTTGTCTAAGAACAAAGGAACAAGCCAATTTTCTGGAAATTTAACTGAAGAGAGTTAATCCTCATTTAAAAAGAAATATTCAAGTGCGGTCATGGTGAAATGGGACAGTTAATTCCTTTGTAGCCAGGCTTGTTTATATATTTGTAAATATTTAAAGTAAGAGTGAGTCGCTCACTCATGTCCGACTCTCTGCGATTCCATGGACTGTAGCCCACCAGGGTCCTCTGTCCATGGGATTCTCCAGGCAAGAATACTCAAATGGGTTGCCATTCCCTACTCCAGGGGATCTTCCTGACCCAGGGATCAAACCCAGGTCTCCCACATTGCAGGCAGATTCTTTACTGTCTGAGCTACAGGGAGGAATATTTGTAAATATTCAAAGCAGTTTGCAAAGTTTTGGGAGACTCAGATGGACCATGTGTCAATCTGAGGACCATCTGTTATCAAGGACTATGTGTCCTTGATAAGACAGGCAAGAACTGTAAAATTTTAACTTTTGCTTTATTAACCACACCTAGGCACAGAAGAAACATATTTTGAGAGTTTTTGTTAGGCAAAGGCAATATTAGGGTTTACATGTGTAGAGACTTCATCTGATCATGATGTCTCCCATAGGTCTGTTTCTAAAGCTGACATCCACTCTGAACTCCAGATTCATTTTTCTGGCTACCTGCATGACAGTTCCACTTGGATGTCTAATATGCATCTTAGAATTTACATGACATGCCTTCTCCACCTATCCCAACTGTGCCCCTGGCAAAAGACCCCAAATTGATAAAATGGCACCACCATCAAGCCAGGCATAGATTTTCTTCTTCATATCTCACTCTTTGTCTCTGGTCCATGAAGAAACGTTGCTGATGTATCCCAATCCATCTGCAGTGTGTCTACATCTGTTCATTTCCTCATCCTCCACTCCAGTTCAACCACCATCGTCTTTCACCTGGACCAGCTGTCATACCTTCCACCAGTCTCCCAGCTTCACCCTTTCCCCCTCTACATACTTCAGTGCAGCCAGTACCACTGACTTCATATTCGGGGGGATTCATTTCACTTTATATTCAGTATCACAAATTGACCTTCATTCATGAGCTTATATTTTTCACCCTAGAGGGGCTATATAGAATCACCCTCAATAGAACTGAGATAAATTTTGAGTGGTATCATGCTGCTTTATCGCAGGGTGGTACAATTCAAGTAGAAAATCACACGTGGATGTTTTGTAAGGGCCGCTCCCATGCTCAACAGTGGTGACCACAGGAAGTGTGTCTCTAGGAAAGCCAGCCCTGCTACACTTAGATTGTCACAGTAGCCCAGGGTGAGCTTGTCAGAGAGGAACTCTGCTATGGCAGCATCCCAGCTCCCCATCTTGCTACCCAGAAGTCTGCTTCAAACAAAATGAAGACCCTTTGATTTCATTCCCTTCCCAATCCCTTTCCCTTCACTGTTTCTGGAGATCAACACCATTCATGATTTTCAGGCCATATTTTTATAGCTCATCTATTCAGAGTCACCCACAATCACCAGGGCCTCACCTCACGCATGCCAACCCTGTGTACCACATTGTTTATTAGGGGAAGGTACATTTTGCATTGTTCAGGGTCCCATGGATCCCCTTCTTCCCTCCCTCTGTGGAGATCCTGAGCTGCCTGTGGACAGGGCATTGGTAGCTCGCCTGCCGGATACCTGTTTTAAAACTTGAAAGGTTAAGGGTTTGCACGCATGAATCAACAAGGCACGTTTATTTCTTCAGGAAGCAATTACTTTTATTTGAAGAACAGTGAAAGAAGGAAACCTTAAAGTGAACTTTTTCTGCAAGGGCAGTACTGCGGTCTGCACTGCAGGCAGGGTGACCTTGAGCAGTCACCCAGGACTCGGGGGAAAGTCCAGTCCAGGCTCAGTCCTTCTTGTCATCGTCACCCAGGGTGAGCTTGTCCAAGAAGTACTCTGCCAGGGCATCTTCTGGGAACCCCATGTTGCTCAGGTCGCTGAGATGGTTCCGCAGCTCCCTGATGAACTTGACCTGCTGGTTCAGGTAGCCGGCCCGCAGGAACTGGCACAGGTCGGTGTCGCTGCTGTCGGTGGCCAGCTGGTGCAGGTTGAGCAGGCTCTGGTTGACGTACTTCTCCAGGTGCAGGGTGTCTTGCATGGCCTGGAGTCCGCTCTCCCACTGCTGGGTCTCAGGCTTTCTGATGTCGAGGAAGCAGATGCGGCCCCCACGCTGGTTCTGCAGGAACATCAGGCTCTCGGTTGTCTTGCTGTGCTCGAGGGAGCGGAGCAGGAAGAAGTGGGAGAAACCCTTCAAGGCCAAGTCAACATGGTCGAGGTAGAAGGACACGGCCAGGCAATGGAAGGAGGCGTGGAACTCCAGGGCGGCATGGCTGTTTACCGCGGCCTCACACTCGGGGCGGTAGTTCTGACGCACCTGTGAGGGCAATGTGGGCAGCATGGCGGGCACCTCCTCGAACCAGGGAAGGGCGGCTGGGATGAGGCGTCTGTGGGGCAGGAATCGGCGGGGGCGCGGGCGCCAGCGGTCTCCTCGGAACTTTCCCAGGGTGGACGATGTGGGTGGCCGGAGGCGGGCTCCGGGCCAGATGGCAGGCGGCTGGGTGCTGGCTCTGGGACGGACGGGTAATGGCGTCTGTTGGGCGGGGTCAGTGCCTGGGCTTGAGATTGGTTAAGGAAGAGGTCACGTGGGTGGGCGGGATCCGTGGGCGGGATCTGTGGGCAGGGCAAGACCAGTGTCTATCAAACCCAGGGTGTGGGGAGGGTGAGACCACTGTCATTCAAAGCCAGGGTGAGGCAGAGCCGCTTTGAGCTGAGTACTTCGCATCCACAACGTTTTCAAGTTATTTATTTTTTAATATAAATTTATTTATTATAATTGGAGGTTAGTTACTTTAAAATATTGTATTAGTTTTGCCATACATCGACGTGAATCTGCCATGGGTGTACTCGTGTTCCCCATCCTGAGCTGCCCTCCCACCTCCCTCCTCATCCCATCCCTCTGGGTCATCCCAATGCACCAGCCTGGAGCACCCTGTCTCATGAACGGAACCTGGACTGGCGATCTATTTCAAATATGACGATATACATGTTTCAATGCCATTCTCCCAAATCATCCCACCCTCGCCCTCTCCCACAGAGTCAAAAAGACTTCTATACATAGGTGTCTCTCTTGCTGTCTCGCATACAGTGTTATCATTCCCATCTTTCTAAATTCCACATATATGCATTAGTATACTGTATTGGTGTTTTTCCTTCTGGCTTACTTCACTCTGTATCATAGGCTCCAGTTTCCTCCACCTCATTAGAACGGACTCAAATGTATTCTTTTTAATGGCTGAGTAGTACTCCATTGTGTATATGTACCACAGCTTTCCACTCAAACCCATGTCCATTGAGTCAGTGATGCCATCCAACCATCTCATCCTCGGTCATCTCCTTTTCCTCCCACCTTCAATCTTTCTCAGCATCAGGGTCTTTTTAAATGAGTCAGCCGTGCACATCAGGTGGCCAAAGGATTGGAGTTTCAGCTTCAACATCAGCCCTTCCAATGAACCCTAAGGACTGATCTCCTTTAGGATGGACTGGTTGAATCTCCTTGCAGTCCAAGGGACTCTCAAGAGTGTTCTCCAACACCACAGTTCAAAAGCATCTATTCTTCAGTGCTCAGCTTTCTTTATGGTAGAACTCTCACATCTATAGATGACCACTGGAAAAACCATAGCCTTGACTAGATGGACCTTTGTTGGTAAAGTAATGTCTCTGGTTTTGAATATGCTGTCTAGGTTGGTCATAACTTTTCTTCCAAGGAGTAAGCGTCTTTGAATTTCATGGCTGCAGTCACCATCTGCAGTGATTTTGGAGCCCCCCAAAATAAAGTCTGACACTGTTTCCCCATCTATTTCCCATGAAGTGATGGGACCCGCTGCCATGATCTTAGTTTTCTGAATTTGAGCTTTCAGTCAAATTTTTCACTCTCCTCTTTCACTTTCCTCAAGAGGTTTAGTTCTTCACTTTCTGCCATAAGGGTGGTGTCATCTGCATATCTGAGGTTATTGATATTTCTCCCGGCAAACTTGATTCCAGCTTGTGCTGCTTCCAGTCCAGCGTTTCTCATGATGTACTCTGCATATAAGTTAAACAAGCAGGGTGACAATATACAATACTGATAACATACTCCTTTTCCTATTTGGAACCAGTCTCTTGTTCCATGTCCAGTTCTAACTGTTGTTTCCTGACCTCCATACAGAGTTCTCAAAAGGCAGGTCAGGTGGTCTGGTATTCCCATCTCTTTCAGAATTTTCCAGTTTGTCAAAGGATGTGGCATAGTCAATAAAGCAGAAATAGGTGTTTTCCCGGAACTCTCTTGCTTTTTGTTTGATCCAGTGGATGTTGGCAATTTGATCTCTGGTTTCTCTGCCTTTTCTAAAATCAGCTTGAACATCTGGAAGTTCATGGATAACATATTGCTGAAGCCTGACTTGGAGAATTTCGAGCATTACTTTACTAGCATGTGAGATGAGTGCAATTGTGCGGTAGTTTGAGCATCGTTTGGCATTGCCTTTCTTTGGGATTGGAATGAAACCTGACCTTTTCCAGTCCTGTGGCCACTGCTGAGTTTTCCAAATTTGCTGGCATATCGAGTGCGGGACTTTCACAGCATCATCTTTCAGAAGTTGAAATAGCTCAGCTGGAATGCCATCACCTCCACTAGCTTTGTGTGTAGTGATGCTTTCTAAGGCCCCCTTGACTTCACATTCCTGGATGTCTGGCTATAGGTGAGTGATTACACCATCATGATTATCCGGGTCATGAAGAGCTTTTTTGTACAGTTCTTCTGTGTATTCTTGCCCCCTCTTCTTAATATCTTCTGCTTCTGTTAGGTCCATACCATTTCTGTCCTTTATCGAGGCCATCTTTGCATGAATGTTCCCTTGGTATCTCTAATTTTCTTGAAGAGATCTCCAGTCTTTCCCATTCTGTTCTTTTCCTCTATTTCTTTGCATTGATAGCTGAAGCAGGCTTTCTCCTCTCTCCTTGCCATTCTTTGGAACTCTGCATTCAGATGCTTATCTCTTTCCTTTTCTCCTTTGCTTTTCACTTCTCTTCTTTTCATAGCTATTTGTAAGGCCTCCCCAGACAGCCATTTTGCTTTTTCACATTTCTTTTCCATGGGGATGGTCTTGATCCCTGTCTACTGAATAGTGTGACGAACCTCATTCCATAGTTCATCAGGCACTCTGTCTATCAGATCTAGGGCCTTAAATCTGTTTCTCACTTCCACTGTATAATCATAAGGGATTTGATTTAAGTCATACCTGAATGGTCTAGCGGTTTTCCCTACTTTCTTCAATTTAAGTCTGAATTTGGCAACAAGGAGTTCATGATCTGAGCCACAGTCAGCTCCTGGTCTTGTTTTTGTTGACTGTATAGAGCTTCTCCATCTTTGGCTGCAAAGAATATAATCAATCTGATTTTGTTGTTGACCAGCTGGTGATGTCCCTGTGTAGAGTCTTCTCTTGTGTTGTTGGAAGAGGGTGTTTGCTATGACCAGTGCATTTTCTTGGCAAAACTCTGTTAGTCTTTGCCCTGCTTCATTCTGCATTCCAAGGCCAAATTTGCCTGTTACTCCAGGTGTTTCTTGACTTCCTGCTTTTGCATTCCAGTCCCCTATAATGAAAAGGACATCTCTTTTGGGTGTTAGTTCTAAAAGGTCTTGTAGGTCTTCCTAGAACTGTTCAACTTCAGCTTCGTCAGCGTTACTGGTTGGGGCATAGACTTGGATTACCGTGATACTGAAATGTTTGCCTTGAAAACGAAGAGATCATTCTGTCGATTTTGAGATTGCATGCAAGTACTGCATTTCGGACTCTTTTGTTGACCGTGATGGCTACTCCATTTCTTCTGAGGGATTCCTGCCCGCAGTTGTAGATGTAATGGTCATCTGAGTTAAATTCACCCATTCCAGTCCATTTTAGTTCACTGATTCCTAGAATGTCGACGTTCACCCTTGCCATCTCTTGTTTGACCACTTCCAATTTGCCTTGATTCATGGACCAGACATTCCAGGTTCCTATGCAATATTGCTCTTTCCAGCATCGGACCTTGCTTCTATCACCAGTCACATAAGTCACTTGGGTGTTTAACTTTGTTAGATCTTCCCCGAGTAAGGGAATAGGGCATTCAGGCAGATACAGAAAGCTGTGCCCTACATATGCTATTTTTTTCCTCCCCCAATTATATAAGATCTGAGGTAGAAAATGGAGAGTGTACATGTACGAATGCCCTGGGTTGACCTTGGTCATCTAGCCCTTTGGGAACTTGTTTCATTTGATACTGCCCTGCCTGAGGGCAATTTAAAAGATACAAATTTTAAATATGTTTAAATTTAAATTAAACTTTGACAATATAATAAACCATCTACTCTTTTGCTGCTGCTGCTAAGTCGCTTCAGTTGTGTCCAATTCTGTGCAACCCCATAGATGGCAGCCCACCAGGCTCCCCCGTCCCTGGCATTCTCCAAGGCAAGAACACTGGAGAGAGTTGCAATATCCTTCTGCAATGCATAAAAGTGAAAAGTGAAAGTGACGTTGCTCAGTCGTGTCCAACTCTTAGCGACCCCATGGACTACAGCCTACCAGGCTTCTCCGTCCATGGAATTTTCCAGGCAAGACCACTGGAGTGGGGGTCCATTACCTTCTCCGTCTACTCTTTTAAGCAATAGTTTCTTGATCCTTATTTTACATATGAGAAACCAGAGGCACAGAGAAGGTAATTCACATTCCCCAATGCCCTCAATTTAGTAAGTGGCTAGAATGGGATTTGAACCCAGGCCATCTGTGGGGAAGAATCCACGACACCAAACTGTTTCTCCAAAACAGGAGAGTAAGAAGGATCTTCAGGCTTCCCTGATGGCTCAGTGGTAAAGAATCCTTCTGCCAAAGCAGGAGACCCGGGTTTGATCCCTGATCCAGGAAGATCTCACATTTCGTAGAGCACTGCAGCCTGCACATCACAGCTACTGAACCTGTGCTCTAGAGCCAGGGAACCACAACTGCTGAGCCCATGTGCCACAATTACTGAAGTCCAAGCACCTCAAGCCCATGGTGTGCAAGAGGCAAAGCCACCACAATAAGGAACCCACATACCGCAACTAGAGAAAAGCCTGTGCAGTAAGGAAGCCCCAGCACAACCTAAAAGTCAATTTCTAGTTATAAAGATGAACAGCTACTCACCTGGTGCTTGCTTCTATCTCGAGGAGGACAGTTAATTGACATATGTAGGATCTGAGACATTGTCAGAGGAAAATGAAAGTGTCAGTCACTCAGTTGTGTCCAACCATTTGCAGCCCCATGGACTGGAGCCTGCTAGGCTGCTCTGTTCATGGAATTCTCCAGGCAAGAACACTGGAGTGGGTGGACATTCCCTTCTGCCAGGGATCTCCCTGACCCAGGGACTAAACCTGTGTCTCCTGCATTGCAGGCAGATTCTTTGGTGTCTGAGCCACCAGGGAATGCTGGTCAAAGAGAGAGGAGAGATCCTCAATGTGACCAGAGAAAGCAACAGAGTGAAAAGACCCTGGTTGTCTAAGAACAAAGGAACAAGCCAATTTTCTGGAAATTTAACTGAAGAGAGTTAATCCTCATTAAAAAAGAAAATATTCAAGTGCGGTCATGGTGAAATGGGCCAGTTAATTCCTTTGTAGCCAGGCTTGTTTATATATTTGTAAATATTTAAAGTAAGAGTGAGTCGCTCAGTCATGTCCGACTCTCTGTGATTCCATGGACTGTAGCCCACCAGGGTCCTCTGTCCATGGGTTTCTCCAGGCAAGAATACTCAAATGGGTTGCCATTCCCTTCTCCAGGGGATCTTCCTGACCCAGGGATCAAACCCAGGTCTCCCACATTGCAGGCAGATTCTTTACTGTCTGAGCTACAGGGAGAAATATTTGTAAATATTCAAAGCAGTTTGCAAAGTTTTGGGAGACTCAGATGGACCATGTGTCAATCTGAGGACCATCTGTTATCAAGGACTATGTGTCCTTGATAAGACAGGCAAGAACTGTAAAATTTTAACTTTTGCTTTATTAACCACACCTAGGCACAGAAGAAACATATTTTGAGAGTTTTTGTTAGGCAAAGGCAATATTAGGTTTTACATGTGTAGAGACTTCATCTGATCATGATGTCTCCCATAGGTCTGTTTCTAAAGCTGACATCCACATCCGCTCTGAACTCCAGCTTCATTTTTCTGGCTACCTGCATGACAGTTCCACTTGGATGTCTAATATGCATCTCAGATTTTACATGACATGCCTTCTCCACCTTCCATCCCAGCTGTGCCCCTGGCAAAAGACCCCAAATTGATAAAATGGCACCACCATCAAGCCAGGCATAGATTTTCTTCTTCATATCTCACTCTTCGTCTCTGGTCCATGAAGAAACGTTGCTGATGTTTCCCAATCCATCTGCAGTGTGTCTACATCTCTTCATTTCCTCATCCTCCACTCCAGTTCAACCACCATCGTCTTTCACCTGGACCAGCTGTCATACCTTCCACCAGTCTCCCAGCTTCACCCTTTCCCCCTCTACATACTTCAGTGCAGCCAGTACCACTGACTTTAAATTCGGGGGGATTCATTTTACTTTATATTCAGTATCACAAATTGACCTTCATTCATGAGCTTATATTTTTCACCCTAGAGG
Source organism: Ovis canadensis (assembly GCF_042477335.2). Classification (NCBI taxonomy): domain Eukaryota; kingdom Metazoa; phylum Chordata; class Mammalia; order Artiodactyla; family Bovidae; genus Ovis; species Ovis canadensis. The sequence continues at coordinate 38,944,055 of NC_091727.1, read as the reverse complement.
GGCTATATAGAATCACCCTCAATAGAACTGAGATAAATTTTGAGTGGTATCATGCTGCTTTATTGCAGGGTGGTACAATTCAAGTAGAAAATCACACGTGGATGTTTTGTAAGGGCCGCTCCGATGCTCAACAGTGGTGACCACAGGAAGTGTGTCTCTAGGAAAGCCACCCTGCTACACTTAAGATTGTCACAGTAGCCCAGGGTGAGCTTGTCAGAGAGGGACTGTGCTATGGCAGCATCCCAGGTCCCCATCTTGCTACCCAGAAGTCTGCTTCAAACAAAATGAAGACCCCTTGATTTCATTCCCTTCCCAATCCCTTTCCCTTCACTATTTCTGGGGATCAACCCCAATCGTGATTTTCAGGCCATATTTTTATGTCTCATCTATTCAGAGTCACCCACATTCACCAGGTCCTCACCTCATTAAGTCTCGTCTATTCACAGGCACCCACATTCACCAGCGCCTTGCCTCACCCATGCCCACCCCGTATACCATATTGTTTATTAGGGGAAGGTACATTTTGTATTGTTCAGGGTCCCATGGATCCCCTTCTTCCCTCCCTCTGTGGAGATCCTGAGCTGCCTGTGGACAGGGCATTGGTAGCTCGAAAAACTGCCGGATACCTGTTTTAAAACTTGAAAGGTTAAGGGTTTGCACGCATGAATCAACAAGGCACGTTTATTTCTTCAGGAAGCAATTACTTTTATTTGAAGAACAGTGAAAGAAGGAAACCTTAAAGTGAACTTTTTCTGCAAGGGCAGTACTGCGGTCTGCACTGCAGGCAGGGTGACCTTGAGCAGCCACCCAGGACTCGGGGGAAAGTCCAGTCCAGGCTCAGTCCTTCTTGTCATCGTCACCCAGGGTGAGCTTGTCCAAGAAGTACTCTGCCAGGGCATCTTCTGGGAACCCCATGTTGCTCAGGTCGCTGAGATGGTTCCGCAGCTCCCTGATGAACTTGACCTGCTGGTTCAGGTAGCCGGCCCGCAGGAACTGGCACAGGTCGGTGTCGCTGCTGTCGGTGGCCAGCTGGTGCAGGTTGAGCAGGCTCTGGTTGACGTACTTCTCCAGGTGCAGGGTGTCTTGCATGGCCTGGAGTCCGCTCTCCCACTGCTGGGTCTCAGGCTTTCTGATGTCGAGGAAGCAGATGCGGCCCCCACGCTGGTTCTGCAGGAACATCAGGCTCTCGGTTGTCTTGCTGTGCTCGAGGGAGCGGAGCAGGAAGAAGTGGGAGAAACCCTTCAAGGCCACGTCAACATGGTCGAGGTAGAAGGACACGGCCAGGCAATGGAAGGAGGCGTGGAACTCCAGGGCGGCATGGCTGTTTACCGCGGCCTCACACTCGGGGCGGTAGTTCTGACGCACCTGTGAGGGCAATGTGGGCAGCATGGCGGGCACCTCCTCGAACCAGGGAAGGGCGGCTGGGATGAGGCGTCTGTGGGGCAGGAATCGGCGGGGGCGCGGGCGCCAGCGGTCTCCTCGGAACTTTCCCAGGGTGGACGATGTGGGTGGCCGGAGGCGGGCTCCGGGCCAGATGGCAGGCGGCTGGGTGCTGGCTCTGGGACGGACGGGTAATGGCGTCTGTTGGGCGGGGTCAGTGCCTGGGCTTGAGATTGGTTAAGGAAGAGGTCACGTGGGTGGGCGGGATCCGTGGGCGGGATCTGTGGGCAGGGCAAGACCAGTGTCTATCAAACCCAGGGTGTGGGGAGGGTGAGACCACTGTCATTCAAAGCCAGGGTGAGGCAGAGCCGCTTTGAGCTGAGTACTTCGCATCCACAACGTTTTCAAGTTATTTATTTTTTAATATAAATTTATTTATTATAATTGGAGGTTAGTTACTTTAAAATATTGTATTAGTTTTGCCATACATCGACATGAATCTGCCATGGGTGTACTCGTGTTCCCCATCCTGAGCTGCCCTCCCACCTCCCTCCTCATCCCATCCCTCTGGGTCATCCCAATGCACCAGCCTGGAGCACCCTGTCTCATGCACAGAACCTGGACTGGCGATCTATTTCAAATATGACAATATACATGTTTCAATGCCATTCTCCCAAATCATCCCACCCTCGCCCTCTCCCACAGAGTCAAAAAGACTTCTATACATAGGTGTCTCTCTTGCTGTCTCACATACAGGGTTATCATTCCCATCTTTCTAAATTCCATATACATGCATTAGTATACTGTATTGGTGTTTTTCTTTCTGGCTTACTTCACTCTGTATCATAGGCTCCAGTTTCCTCCACCTCATTAGAACGGACTCAAATGTATTCTTTTTAATGGCTGAGTAGTACTCCATTGTGTATATGTACCACAGCTTTCCACTCAAACCCATGTCCATTGAGTCAGTGATGCCATCCAGCCATCTCATCCTCGGTCGTCCCCTTCTCCTCCCACCTTCAATCGTTCTCAGCATCAGGGTCTTTTCAAATGAGTCAGCCGTGCACATCAGGTGGCCAAAGGATTGGAGTTTCAGCTTCAACATCAGTCCTTCCAATGAACACTCAGGACTGCTCTCCTTTAGGATGGACTGGTTGGATCTCCTTGCAGTCCAAGGGACTCTCAAGAGTCTTCTCCAACACCACAGTTCAAAAGCATCTATTCTTCGGTGCTCAGCTTTCTTTATGGTACAACTCTCACATCTATAGATGACCACTGGAAAAACCATAGCCTTGACTAGATGGACCTTTGTTGGTAAAGTAATGTCTCTGGTTTTGAATATGCTGTCTAGGTTGGTCATAACTTTTCTTCCAAGGAGTAAGCGTCTTTGAATTTCATGGCTGCAGTCACCATCTGCAGTGATTTTGGAGCCCCCCAAAATAAAGTCTGACACTGTTTCCCCATCTATTTCCCATGAAGTGATGGGACCCGCTGCCATGATCTTAGTTTTCTGAATTTGAGCTTTCAGTCAAATTTTTCACTCTCCTCTTTCACTTTCCTCAAGAGGTTTAGTTCTTCACTTTCTGCCATAAGGGTGGTGTCATCTGCATATCTGAGGTTATTGATATTTCTCCCGGCAAACTTGATTCCAGCTTGTGCTGCTTCCAGTCCAGCATTTCTCATGATGTACTCTGCATATAAGTTAAACAAGCAGGGTGACAGTATACAATACTGATAACATACTCCTTTTCCTATTTGGAACCAGTCTCTTGTTCCATGTCCAGTTCTAGCTGTTGTTTCCTGACCTCCATACAGAGTTCTCAAAAGGCAGGTCAGGTGGTCTGGTATTCACATCTCTTTCAGAATTTTCCATAGTTTGTCAAAGGCTTTGGCATAGTCAGTAAAGCAGAAATAGGTGTTTTCCCGGAACTCTCTTGCTTTTTGTTTGATCCAGTGGATGTTGGCAATTTGATCTCTGGTTTCTCTGCCTTTTCTAAAACCAGCTTGAACATCTGGAAGTTCATGGATAACATATTGCTAAAGCCTGACTTGGAGAATTTTGAGCATTACTTTACTAGCGTGTGAGATGAGTGCAATTGTGTGGTAG